>NC_141084.1:7103174-7568174 GCF_041138505.1 Cibotium barometz
CATTTGAAAATTTCAGAGATACATGTATCAGTTTTCTAGCCTTTTTATAGTTGAAGTTAATGTGGTGGTGATTATTCCGATTCAAGCAGCGAAGCTCCAATACAAGGCCAATTGGATGATGTACGTAAGCTAACTAAAGGGATCACCTACAGACACTTACCCCCTATGATTGGTCAAAGGGTCAGCTGTCTGTTTAAACACTCAAGTCGGTACAACACCACCTCCAAAATAGGGTGCTTGTACATCAGCTCCACTAAATTAGTAAAGTAGGGTTTTTGTATAGCAGCACCTCCAAATCAGGGTTTTTGTGTAGCAGTCGCGTGTGAACCTACCACTTACACAGTGGTTCAAATGTGAACCTACCACCATAGTCACAAGGGATGAGGGACGGGGATAGGGACGGGACGGGGGACGGCCATAAGTAGGGAACGGGGACGGGGGAGGGAACGGCACTCAAAAAATACATTTTTTAAAAGTTTTTCTACTCTACACTTATTCTACTTTGGAATTACATCAAAATGACCACAAATTTACACTAAAATGGTAAGCTTTTAAGTCATATTAATAAAATACGCCGATCAAAGAGTGACGGCGTTGACGGTTGATTGTATTAATAATTAAGTAGGTACAAAATGAGTCATGACTCAAGAGTCAGGACTAAGCCTTAAGGAGGCACAATACATGGAAGGACTCAAATGAGTCAATGACAAAAAGTGCTAAAGCCTAGAGGCTAGAGGCTAGAGCTAAGTAGTAAGGCCCATGAATCATGATCCATGAATGATCATCCACATGAAGTGCTCGCCTCATGGTCATGGGTAGCTTGTGCCAAAGGAGCATCAAGTTCATCCTCACTGGCATGTTGCTGCTGCACCTCATGCAAGAGGTGCTTTGTCGGTGCCACCCGTTCGCTGGTACGGGCAAAGCTTGCATGCCCATGGCTGAGAACCGCTTGAGGAGGAAGTTGGAAGAAGCTTGAGGGAGAGTTTTCCGGCCGTTTAGGTGGCCGTTTGGGGATGCCTTCCCATCTTGCCACTTGGGCCTTGGCCTTTGAGGCTTGGGCCTTGGGCCTTGCCTCTCTCTCTCTTGCCTTGGCCTTTGAGGCTTGGCCCTTGCCTCTCTCTCTCTTGCCTATCTATATAAGAACAAGGCTACAAGGCTACAAGCGCACACACACACACCTTCAAGCAACTCTCTCTCTCTCTCTCTAGTCTCTTGAGTCTTGAGTCTTTGGCACTTTGCTGATTGCTCAAGCTTCAAGCGGCAAGCCACATTCTATGAGTGTATCTACTCTCTCTAGTCTCTCTCCCTCAAGCTTCTTCCAACTTCCAAGTTCCAAGCCTCACACAAGGCTCTACTCTCTAGACTCTCTCTCTCTCTCTCTCACCTCTCCCTCAAGCCTCTTGAGTCTTCCAACTTCCAAGCCTCTAGGCTCTCACACAAGCACTCTAGTCTCTAGTCTCTCGGATCTCCGTCAAGCCTCTCTCTCTCTCTCTCTCTCTCTCTCTCTCTCTCAGCTCAAGCCATCTTCAACCATGGCATCCTCCTCACGTGCCGGGGCTTCCCGTAAAAAGACGACGGGATGGACATGGTGGGAGAAGGTTAACTACACCATGCATGAGGAAGTTGGAAGAAGCTTGAGGGAGAGAGACTAGAGAGAGTAGATACACTCATAGAGTGTGGCTTGCCGCTTGAAGCTGGAGCAATGAGCAAAGTGCCAAAGACTCAAGACTCAAGAGACTAGAGAGAGAGAGAGAGAGAGTTTCTTGAAGGTGTGTGTGTGTGTGCTTGTAGCCTTGTAGCCTTGTTCTTATATAGATAGGCAAGAGAGAGAGAGGCAAGGGCCAAGCCTCAAAGGCCAAGGCAAGAGAGAGGCAAGGCCCAAGTGGCAAGATGGGAAGGCGTCCCCAAACGGCCACCTAAACGGCCGGAAAACGGGCAAAAAAAGGACCGTTGCAGGGCGTAACGGCTCCCTACCATCACCCCACACCGTCCCCTGCCAGCAGCCGTCCCTGTCCCCCGTCCCTTGTGAGGGACGCCTCCAGGAGGATGTCCGACCGTCCCCTTCCGTCCCCTGTGACTATGCCTACCACTTATGCATTGGTTCAAATGCCTGTAACTATCACCTCTTAAATGCGACACCATAAGATTCTTGATTGAGGACTGCACCAAGGCAACTTTGCATGCATCACATTGCGCCGTCATGTAGGTGGTCTGGTTGATGGTCATATGCACCTGAGTGTCACTTGGTTTATGTGAAGCAAGGCTAGGAGCCTATGAAGACTTTGGAAGATCGGGGAGATTGCCAAACATGGATAAATAGGGTGTGTTCATGACTTGGGCCCTCCTCAAGTTGCAGACAACCGACTAGAAGTCACATGTACCTACTTTTTTGAAGTATTTTGGACTACTAATTTCTCGAAGTATTTGGACTTGATTATCTTGATTATTCTAAGATATGCTTTGGCATGCAGATCCTGATCGTGGGACCTTGAGTTGGGGGACTCATAGGTCACTTTCAGATCTCGAGCTTGGTCCATGGAATTGGTGCATGCAGGCTTGGCTCATTGTGTCATTAGTCATGTACACTATGGTGTACTTGATGGTTTACTGGTTATCTTTGGACTCCGGTGCGGATACCTGAAGGAGAATGATATTTTGTACTTTGGTGTGGATGCTCGAAGGGGTTTTGGACAATGCTAGGGTAGTTATTGGGTCTTGAGAAAGGACCATGTGATGTCCATAGTACCTATGTGGATTCCAACCATGTACATGTGTACACATGGTGCTTGCGAGATGATTCTGGCCATGTCCACATGGGGTACCAAGATGCCAGGGTAGTTATTGGGTCCTGAGAAAGGACCATGTGATGTCCATAGTACCTATGTGGATTCCAACCATGTACATGTGTACACATGGTGCCTCTGATGATTCTGGCCATGTCCACATGGGGTACCAAGATGGCAGGTGTAGAGTCCTTCCCAAAATCTGTCCTAAACATAGCTAAAAACCAAGGTTAGTCCTAAACCAAATCATGAGGTGACAAGCTAGCTCATTGCGACCGACATCCATTGATCTCCCCTGAGCCAAGGCTAGGGCTTCCTACACAATCCCATAGGCCACGTCTATCACCAATTGGCCGACCATTTGGTCCATCTCCAGTTTTTGCGTCTCGTTCACTTGAGGCCAGGCCGGTGTCTCGTGTGAAGAGGCCAGTATTTTGCTGACATGGACGGGAGCCAAACTGGTGCCACCCGTGTGTTAGCAGGATGGTGTCGTATGGACGGGAGCCGACTAGTGCCACCCGTGTATGACCTGGACTGTGTTCGACCCATGGGATTGTCACGCCATGGAAGAGCTAGTATTCGTGCCGTGTTTTGCCTATGGGACTGTCACACCATAGGGAGACTCGTGCCTGGAACTGTGTCTTACCTATGGGACTGTCACTCCATAGGAAGACCAGGTTTTTATGTTTTTATGTCGTGCCAGTTTTGTGCGGACAGATATTTTGTACTTGTTCCATGAACGGGAGATATGTCCATGTTACTATTTGTACATGCATGTTTGAAACTGTTTTCGCATGATTTGCATGTTTGAAACTGTTTTCGCATGACTTGTATTTTTGTGTTTGCCTGCTTGACGTGTTACTTACTGAGCGGGGACGCCTGCGAGTGAGTCGTGAAGTGTGCTCTGTATTCTGACGAGCTTTAGTGCATGTGAACAGGTGGTAAGTATATCGCACATGTTGTTTTTATTATTTTATTTCTAACCTTTAGTTTTATAAGGTTAAGTGTTCACATTCACTTAAATGTGGGCACCCCCTTTGGGCACCAACTTAGGGGCCAAGGTGGGGAGCCCCACTTAAGTGAGTGTGGGGGTGGGCATGGTCACCTACCCATACTCCCCACCCACATGCAAGCGTAGAGAAACTCCACTTTAATTTTATAAAAGAAAAACCTCCTCCTTCATGCGTGGATCATCACCACCCGGCGGATCGCTTCTCTCTGGCGTTTTGTTCACTAACCGGCGACCATCTCTCTCTCTTGCGCCTGTTTTTCCCAGGCGGCTGGCTGCAACTGCACTACAGGCTGCGCCTACACCATCTACCCTCCTACAGGTGGGCTGCGCCTGTGTACAGCAGCCAGGCATCCTTCCTCACAGGCGGTTGTGTGCACCTCAGCCCCTTCAGCAGGCGGCTGTCACCTCCAAGGGCTACATTGCTGCGCTACCTCCTCTCCTGCAAGCGGCTGCTTCTACTCCCATACAGGCAACTACACCCTCTACAGGCTGCGCCTATTTTACCTGCAGGGCTGCCCACCATCCTCATAGGTGGCTGCCCCTTTACTCTTGCAGGCAACCGTGTTGTCCACTTCCTTCACAACAGGCTGCTCCTCCACACCATCTTCTTCCCACGTTGCAGTCGGGTATCTTCTCCCTTGCAAGTGGGTACTCCTCCTTTCACAGCAGGCGGCTGTGGTCTCTTGCGGTGGTACTTGTCTTGGTGGTTCACCACGAGGTGACTATTTCTTCAACAAGGTGTCTTTTTCCTACTTTGATGTATCATATGGATGCTGATTTTTGCCATATATGGACTGATTTGATGGCTGGTCATTCACATGCCTCTTATGTTATCAACGAGGGTTATCTCATGAAGGATAATTGCCTATATGTGGTAAAGGATTTGCATCCAAAGGTTATGGACGAATGTCATGCTCCACCTTATGCTGGTCATAGAGGTATTATGCCTACTACTCGTATGATTCAGAGGTATTTCTTTTGGCTGAGCATGCGTAAAGACATTGAAGCTTATGTGCGTGCGTGTATTACTTGCCAAAAGGTGAAATTTGACAGGCAAAAACCTCTAGGTTTGCTTCAGCCATTGCCTATTCCCTCGCAACCTCGGGAAAGTATCACGATGGATTTTATTATGGACTTGCCTAGATCCCAGCATGGGAATGATGCTATTTGGACTATTGTGGACAGGTTTAGCAAGCAAGCTCACTTCTTGTCCGTCAAGAAAACCATTAAAGCTGATCATATGGTAAAGCTTTTTTCTTGCTAATATTTTCAAGCATCATGGTATGCCTACATCCATTGTTGGGGATAGAGATCCCAGGACTACAAGCCTATATTGGAGGGCTTTGTTTGATAATATGGGTACTAAACTTGAGTTTTCATCAGCTTATCATCCCCAAACGGATGGCCAAAGTGAAGCTGCAAATTCAGCCGTGTTGGATTTGTTGAAATGTTATGTGGCAGATCAAAAGACTGCATGGGAAAAGTATCTTCCACTTGTTGAGTTTGCCTACAACAATACAATCCATGCCTCCACGGGAAAGGCTCCGTTTGAGATTATCTATGGCAGAGTGGTCTTGCCACCCATCCTTCGTACAAAGGATGAGATTTTTGCAGCTGATGAATATGTTCGTGACTTGGATGTTGCCTTTGGTCAGGTACGGACAGCCATTGCAAGATCTCAGGATAAGCATAAAATGGCTGCTGACAAGCATAGAAGGGACATGGAAGTCAAAGAAGGTGATTGGGTATTGCTGAAATTTGAGAAGGCTAGGCTTCGGAAGAGGCCAGGATGAGAAGGATCATATCCTAAGCTTTCTCCTCGCTATTATGGACCCTTCAAAGTGATTCAGAAGATCAATGAAGTGTCCTACAGGCTTGCTTTACCTAGTCATTGGAAGATTCACAATGCTTTTCATGTGAGTCTATTTCGGAAATATGTGGGGCCAGATCTTGATGAGCCTGTCACAGAAGATCCGCCAGAGATTGAAGAGCTTGAGGAAATCCTCCAGCCAGAACAGATTGTTTTTCACAAGGAGAGAAAGCTACCTGCAGGAAAGCTTTCCAGGAGATACCTTGTGAAGTTTAAGAACTATCTGCCCATTGATGCCAAGTGGGTAAATGAGGATTATTTTGTTGATTACCCGCAATTGTTGCAGGCATATCTTGAGGCTTTTCAGTTGAGGTCAACTCTTTAGAAGCCCGGGGGGATGTCACCAACTGGCCGACCATTTGGTCCATCTCCAGTTTTTGCGTCTCGTTCACTTGAGGCTAGGCCGGTGTCTCGTGCGAAGAGGCCAGTATTTTGCTGACATGGACGGGAGCCAAACTGGTGCCACCCGTGTGTTAGCAGGATGGTGTCGTATGGACGGGAGCCAGACTAGTGCCACCCGTGTATGACCTGGACTGTGTTCGACCCATGGGATTGTCACGCCATGGAAGAGCCAGTATTCGTGCCGTGTTTTGCCTATGGGACTGTCACACCATAGGGAGACTCGTGCCTGGAACTGTATCTTACCTATGGGACTGTCACTCCATAGGAAGACCGGGTTTTTATGTTTTTATGTCGTGCCAGTTTTGTGCCGACAGATATTTTGTACTTGTTCCATGAACGGGAGATATGTCCATGTTACTATTTGCACATGCACACATGATTTGCATGTTTGAAACTATTTTCGCATGACTTGTATTTTTGTGTTTGCGTGCTTGACGTGTTACTTACTGAACGGGGACGCCTGCCAGTGAGTCGTGAAGTGTGCTCTGTATTCTGACGAGCTTTAGTGCATGTGAACAGGTGGTCAGCCAATGCAGCAACGAATCTAACTGTGGCCATACAAGAAGTAGGTGCGAAAGTCTCATCATATTCCCACGCTGCAGTCGGGTATCTTCTCCCTTGCAAGTGGGTACTCCTCCTTTCACAGCAAGCGGCTGTGATCTCTTGCGGTGGTACTTGTCTTGGTGGTTCACCATGAGGTGACTATTTCTTCAACAAGGTGTCTTTTTCCTACTTTGAAAGAGGTTGCTCATCTTCTCCATCGGCGACTACAAGAAGACTTCACATCCCCTGGGTGGCTTCATCTCCTACACAAACACCACGAGTATTGGTTTTCTATCAGCCATCCACAAGTAAGTGAATTTCAGATTTAAGTAAAGTATTTTGTGTTTAAATATGATAAGGGATTCCCGACTCCCTCTACGGCCACACCCGTTCGGTGCCGGGTTGTCCAAGCTCTATTGGAGAACCTCGGTCCAAAGGTGCTGAGATCGGGAGAGCCAGGCGTTAGTACAAGAGCGCCTGTTTGTGCGTGGTCTCGGAACACCAGTGAGGCGCTCTCCGCGGAGTCCGGTGAAAGCACAGGACCGTAGAGACTGGACCACACTAGTGGTCGTTCTGCTTCGAGCATCTACATCGAATTTCGACTTCGAGTCTACTTATTTGGTACCGTTTTCATATATACATGGACATCATCTGGCTCTTGGAACCCATGGAGCATTGTATTCATTAAATACTCCCAATAAATATATCATATATTGAGGGGGGGGTCGGCCCGTTCCGGCCCCAGTGCTGGTATCCATCTTTCCATTTCATTTCATTTCAATTTCAAGTTGTATTAAGTTGTCCATTTCAAATTTGTGGTTTTAAAGTTGTGCTATTAAGCGTGTGGGTGTCCAACGGAGTCTTCCCACTTGACGGGATCGGTTTCAATGTCTAACTCCAACATCCCATTCCATGGAAGCTTGCCCACCTTCGACATGCCAACCTACGCACCACGTGCATGGCATGAGCATGCTTGCTCTCATAGTCCAAGCCAAACCATCAATGGTGCATCCGCACAATTGTGTCTCACAATAATCCAAGCTCTCACTTATATAGTGATAACTATGCCATAAATAGCTAACTTGCTATAGAAGGCCATCAAGCTTGTTTTATCAATCCAGGAACCCTAGCCAAGTATCAGGCAGGTAATCCCTAATCCGGGGTCCCCCTAACCCTGCTGGATCAAATCCATAAGTGTCTAGGTACATAACATTCTTCCCCTCTTAAAACATTTACTCTTAAATGAAATTAGGGAAACGCTTACTCAAACTAGCTGTCGATTGCCAAGTCGAGTCCTCCCTATCTTTCCTCTTAATCTTATATTCAGGGATCAACTTGTTCCTAAGTTGTCTTTCCTTGAAATCTATCACCCTTCTGGGTTCATGTGGAACATAGGACAAGTCCTCAACCTCAAGAAGTTCTTGAGGGGTTACAAGGTTATCCTAAGCTCCTTGCATCCCTTTCAGTCAACTGACATGAAAGACTGGATGAACTTTCACATTCGGAGGTAACTCTAGTCTTTAAGAAACCTCACCAATCTTTTTCAAGATCTTGTAAGCTCCACAGTACCTAGAGAATAACTTCCCAACCTTCCCTATACGTAACTTTTCTGAACTCTTGGGCACTCTCAGATAAACTAGCATTCACTCGGTGAATGTTGCCTAGCAGCATAAAACCATGCACGATCTTGTGCACTTCTCATAGCCTCTCATGCACTGACTAGCATTTCCTGCATATCTGCTTTGAAATCTCTAGCCACATCAATCTGAATACCTTTAAGTCCAACTGTTACTGGAGATCTAGGTTGGTATCCGCACTGTCTGAAAATGGCATTTTATCTAGCCCTAAAATGAGGATTTTACTGGATTTATTTGATTTTATTCATCTTTTTCAGTGTCTTGCTGCTGGCTGACTGCCCTTGCACTGGACCAACCAGCAGCCCCCAGGGCCCACATACTATATTTAGTTTTGCCTCATCACCACATCATTTGTACCGCTCCATTGATCATATCAGGTACCACGAGTTGATCTGCTGCTGTTGCTGCTGCTGCTGCTGCGGGTGCCTTCACTGCATCTAATTCATCATCCTCACCTGTCAGCTCCAGCACATCAGCGTTTCATATCAGTTCATGGGACAGCAGCCCTCTCTGCTACACAAAGCACATCAGCGTTTTATCTCAGCTCATGGGACAGCAGCCCTCTCTGCTACATACAGCACCTCAGCGCTTTTATCTTCAGCTCAGCGTTTTATCTTCAGTTCATGGGACAGCAGCCCTCTCTTCTACACAGTACAGCACCTCAGCGTTTTATCATCAGTACATATCTTGGGACAGCAGCCCACTCTCTGCTACAATACTTCATCGTTTTTCTTCTACAGTTTACCTTGGGACAGCAGCCCACTCTTTGCTACTACAGTTTATCATCGTTTTTCTTCTACAGTTTACCTTGGAACAGCAACCCACTCTCTACGCACCTCCATCCCTCAGGTATTGCAACACCCTTGTCACCAGAGCTTGCACCACTTCCACCACTCGGGACGGGAGCCCTCTCTGCTCCTCTCCATCCCTCAGGTATTGTAGCACCCTTGTCACGAGAGCTTGCACCACTTCCACCACTCAGGATGGCAGCCCTCTCTGCTCCTCTCCATCCCTCGGGTATTGCAACACCCTTGTCACCAGAGCTTGCACCACTTCCACCACTCGGGACGGCAGCCCTCTCTGCTCCTCTCCATCCCTCAAGTATTGCAGCACCCTTGTCACCAAAGCTTGCACCACCACCACTCGGGACGACAACCCTCTCTGCTCCTCATCACCCCTCAGGTACGGCAACACCCTTGTCACCAGATTCTGTATCACTTCAGCATCACTTCACCTTCTGCTACCCACTACCACCTCGAAGTGCCTCTGTAAAACCGGTCTATGGACACACAAAACGGTAATTCATTCACAAATAACTTGGACTTACTCAGACACACAATCACAGAATCCTCGCTCCCTCGCTCAACAACACATTGGCCCCGAAGTCCGGCGCCCCTTGCGGTATTTCTTTATTGTTAAAAAGTTGGAAAATACAAAGCTCGAGTGCAACAGAGCACTCTACTTGCACCGGCTTAAGTTTTACAAATTCTGGGAGAAATTTGCCAGCATAACTGCACTAAAACTGTTCCATAACATCTCAGAATGAGTCCCAACTGACAGGCTCACTTCCATAGACATCAGACTACCCAATGGAGTCCAAAACATCACAATTCAGCTTGCTGTAATTTTCTGCACAGACCTGTTTTCAGCCCAAAATAACCCTTGTACTGTCTTGGAGGACTTTAGCAAAGTCCTACTGCATTCTGGCAACAACCAGGCAACATAACAGCCCAAAAACAGCACCTAAACAGTGCTGAAACAGCGTTGTATTGAAGAGGTTATTACCCTCTTCCGTCCCTCCTTTGGTGTAGGAACTAACTACACCGGTTCCTGTTCAAGGAGGCAACTAGCCTCTGCATATAAGCATGAAATTCACACAACTGTACCTGATTTTATCTGATGAGAGCATTACCATAGTCTGCAAGAGAGAGAAAGAGAGAGAGAGAGGCTGTGGGGAGCAAGCTCAACCCTCAATACATGAGTTGTAGGGCAAGGGAGTGCACCACAATAGCTCTTAACCTGCAACAATCCACCATAATGGCTACAAATGAGCCTCATTCAGCCCAAAATCCCACGCTTCCCTCTTCCTAGAGTGGAAAATGCACATAAATTTGACACTTGGCACATTTTTAAGCCTTTTCCACATGCAATCTTCCAAGCTAAAAATCTCCTGACTGGTTCACATTCTCACAACAGTCCTTTGCCAGCTTTTGGTCCCCTTGACATTCTGCACAAACTGACGCGAACACTTTTCAATTCCGACACTGCCCAAAATAGCAGTTCCCTAGATTTTAGGGATGATGTCATCTGCATTCCTTCTGGTCTCCTGACCATCTTTGACCACTATGGTCACTTCAGAATTTGCTTAGAATTCAAGATACATTCACATTTCGGTGGCGGCCACTTACTAGTGTAAACCGGCCTATGCCCTCATTCAGTGGCCATGTCCTGGACACTGTCATTCATCTTTCAGTGCCCATGTCGTGGATACTGTCATTCATCTTTCAGTGCAGTTCTCAGGCTTAGCCAACCACTGGTCCAAAGTCCCACTGGGGCTGACCCATTCTGACATTGCAATGGCCCAAGCCCTTCCAAGAGATCCCGGGGGAAAAACAACAGCAACCAAAGAGAAAGAAAAGAAAAATATATATATTTATAAAGAAATGTAAATAAGGAAAACAACTGCAAAAAGTTTCACCTCCTGGTGACACTCTGCACTCACCGACACGAGCCTTTGACACCGACCACCTCAAGGAGTGCCTTTGCCTCACATCGATGCGAGCCTTCGTCACCAACTGTGCTTCAGCTCCGACATCGTCTTTGCTTCTACACTAGTCTTCTACTCAGAGTCACCTCACATCAGAGGACGTCTTGTACATGTTTTCACTCACCATTATATATACACTCACTCACCCATTTCATGCTGTGTTGATTTGCTTTGATCTCTCATACATCTAGTCCTTTCATCCTTTTGCTCACATGGTATCAGAGCTATCGTGAGCATAGGGGTTGAAGACCTCAAGAGCACATAGCATGGATTGTCTACCTGCACTCCCGGAGGACCAATTTTTCTCACCAAAAGTTGTTTCTCCTTACTCTGATCTAGACCACATGGTGGATGGGACTTCTCACTCAATGGAGAGCCCCGTTCAAGATCTTACATTGGGCGACGATCAACCCATGTACATCTACTCATCTTCAACACCTTTGCCATCACGATCTCCCTCTCTGACTTTATCAGACTTTGCTTCCAAAGGGGGATACATTCCTTCTGCCAATGTGTCAGTGTGGGACCCTGGCATCCTTCATTCTTTCTCATCTTCTCTCGTGGTCCCCTTTTTGGCCTTAGGGGGGTGTCTGAAAATGGCATTTTATCCAGCCCTAAAAGGGGATTTTACTAGATTTATTTGATTTTATTGTGTCTTGCTGTTGGCCGATTGCCCTTGCACTGGACCGATCAGCGAGATGTGGGCTTGCGGCCATACAAGGCTTTCTTTAGTCTGCATACTTTACTTTCTTGCCCCTTTTGTACGAAACCACAAGGCTGAGTACATACACCTCCTCATGCAAGTCACCATTGAAGAAGGCAGTTTTGATGTCCAATTGATGTACATGCCATCCATGATGTGCTGCCAATGCAATGAGACCGAATGGGTCATATGAGACGTGGGTGCAAAGATCTCATCATAATCGATGCCCTTCTGTTGGGCATAACCTTTGGCAACAAGCCTTACCTTGTAGCAGTGGTCAATGCTACCATTTGCCTTTCTTTTTAGCTTGTAGACCACTTTGTACCAATGGCCTTTTTGCCATGAGGCAAATCTGCCAAATACCATTTATCATTCTTGAGTATGGAGTCATACTCTTCATGCATAGTATGCATCCAATGATCATCTTCCTGTGCTTCCCCAAAGGAAATAGGCCCCTCTTCATTGCACAAGGTGCTCATGAGAGTATGATTAATAAAGTTCCCAAATGCATGGTGAGAACTAGCATGCGTTCTCCTTGGCAAAGGAGCCTCAACATGGCTGTCCCGTAAGGTTTGCAACAGCCAACGAGTTACTACTTTAGCTTCATGCGTGACTAGTCCTCTCCCTTTCCTCTGTCACTGCATCATCAACATCTACCTGACCAATGGGCTCAACGTCAGGCATGTCTGGCTGTAGATGTATGGGCTGATTTCCGGCCATAGGTTGAGTGTCCAAATGCCCAACACATGGTGAGTGTGTACCATACAAAGGAAGAAGAGTGAGCCTACATGTGGTTGTTTTTTGCACTCAAAAGCAAGGGCTGGGATGAATTCTCTACAAAAACCATCTTTGCTAACCATAATCCGTTGTGAGGCAGGATGGTAGAGACGGTACCCTTTGCTCTCTGAGATATAGCCCACAAAATTGCATTTCATTGCCTTATAATCAAGCTTTGTGCGATGCTGCCCAGGCACAAGAGCATATGCCAAGCATCAAATACACGCATATGAGCCATTGATGGCTTCCTATCATGCCAAGCTTCATAAGGAGTGATGGTCTACAAGGCCCTTGTTGGACATCTGTTAAGAAAATAGGCTGCACACATGATAGCTTCCACCCAAAACTTGTGAGGCAACTTATACATCATGCCATCTCCATGAGAGACTTATTTTTCCTCTTAGATACATCATTTTGCTGAGGTGTATAAGGCACAATATACTGATATTGAATGCCTCTTTCTGACAAGTATGCATTAAACTCTTTGGACATGTACTCCCCCTCTCTATCTATATAGAGAGTCTGGATCTTACATCTAGATACATTTTCAGCCATGAGCTGAAAGTGCTTAAAGCACATAAATACCTCTGACTTCTATTTCATAGCATAGACCCAGCTAAATCTAGAAAGGTCCTCGATGAACGTAACGAAGTAGAGATAACCTCGAATGGATGGTGTCCTCATGGGACCACATATATCACTAGGTGTGAGCTACAATTTCCAAGAAGCCCTCACTGAACCATCCTTGGGAAATGGTGCCCGATGCATCTTGCCTAAAATTCAGCCCTCACATACATGCTTGATAGGTGCATCAAGTGGCGGCAATGCGGAGACCATATCATGCCTTTGCAAGCTTAGCATACTAGTAAAGTTGAGGTGAGACCAAACCAAGACTCGGCCCATGAAGATGAAATAAAAACTGCTACACTGTAACCCCACCTCCCATGGCCATCCGGGCTGATCTTGGACCCCACAATGTCAGGACGACAGGGTGTCCCAAGAGTAAAGTTTACCTACTCCATGTGTGGATCGTTATAACGATCCAATCTACCATATAGTCTGTTTGGCAAGGTGCCAAATATAATCCAAGCCGTCTCTAAACCATCTCGGGCCTTCTAGGCCACCTTCCCATGTGAATACGAGGATGCCGGGTGCCCGGGTTGCTCAACCATGGCTACTCCTCATAGCGGGGCCATACGAACATGAGCTAGCGAGTGCTTGGGCAATGAGGGTGGAGCATTGATATTTAACAATTTGCTTGTAGCTCTTACCTCTTTCCCTTTCTCCCTTCATAGATCCAGCCCGTTTGCCCTTCTTCCTTCCCATTTTTCTCTTCTCCTTTTCTTCTACCTTGTCCTTTCCTCCTTTCCCTTTGCTTCTTCACTTTTCTTGTTTCCCTTTACTGCTTTTTCTTCTTTTTCCTTTTCTCCCTTCAGTTTTCTCTTTTAAAAAAATTCCATCTCCCATCTCTTTGAATTTTTCATCAAAATTGAAGTAAACTTGAAAAACTTGCAAATTAAAGTTGGGTTTTTTTGCAATTTCACATTAATTTGAAGTGAAATTGCAAAAACCCCGAATTTTTATTTAGGGATTTTTGCAATTTTACATTTGGCGATTTTTTTGGGAAATTTTTATGATTTTCACTCAATATATGTCAAATTGCAAAAACCTCCAAATAATTTTAGTCAAATTGATGTGATATTGCAAAAATAATTGCTAATTCAATTTGAGGTTTTTTGGAATGTAATATCCCTTTAATTTGAGATTTTTCACACGTATCAGTTTTTTGGTTGAAGGATGGAAAAACCCTGGGAACCTCGAAATGAAACAAACGTTTATTCTGACTATGATTTATGTTGCAAATCTCACATCCGGTGGTCTCCATATTAAGATGGAAGTTACCTAGGAGGTTGAGGAATGCAGAGGGAATTGGTGGCTCTTTAGGTACGGTTAGCAAAGGGATGGTACAAGGAGACTTTGAAACATGGGATTATATAGCCAAGACAACACCAATGTTGGAGTGGAACGTGACAGCTGCAGCAAGGCTTAGTTGAATAGGTGGATCACTTAATAGAACTAAAGTTAACAAGATGAAGTTCTTAAGAAGTCAAAGACACTCAATGGCGCAAAGCTATGGATAGATGCAAGTAAAGCAGAAGGGTCTTGTGACTCCAATCTTACCAGAGGAGAAGACTGTAAGCAGTGGACTAGATCAGTCCGCTAGGGCTTTCCCCTTGTACTACTCCTGTAGTATTTTCATATGAGTTGTGTTCAGGAAAATATAGGATTTAGAATGGACTTTTTTAAAATCCAGGTTACACTGGTCATGCACATTTTTGGTCCCTATTGTACAAACTGTTTTGGGTTGAGGTGGGGGAGAACTCATGTAAAGTTGTATTATTTGGGCCTTGATAGATGTTGGACTGCGTGTAAACTGGATCCTTACTAATAGAATGGTGGATGTAAGAGCTAAATGAATAATAAGTGGCAATTTCAATATTATTTTCTTATTTTTTTTGAGTGGCACCTGGTATACATTATCTTAATACTGACTGTCTTTTGATTTTGGATAGAGTAGCCAGCTCGAATCTCATTCCAAGAAGGATGCGAGGGTGTTTCTGCCATCAACACCATTATGAGTGTCATGGGCATCAACCTAGACACTCTACGGCCCGAACCTTCTGTCGAAGGGTAATCAATTATACAATCAAGATTGTCCACCTAATTTAATCTCTTCTTGTAGACCTAATCAAGCGGCAGGAATGCCATGTGCAGGTACTCTACACCAGGCGGGTACTCATCAAAAGCTGTACGCCCCATTGCCTTGGCAAAGGTGATGGCCATTGCCCAGATGATGAAGAAAGAATTCAATGGCCAAGATCGATCACTATCTGGCATTGGTGGGGTCGAGACAGGGAATCATGCTGCTGAGTTTCTTTTGTTGGGAGCTCACACTGTGCAGGTCGGTTGTTGGGTCGAGTGCTTAATACTGTTACTATTTAATTCTTCAAATGATGACTTTGAGAAAATGTTTTTACTGTTGACAGGTTTGCACAGGTGTAATGTTGCATGGCTATGGTCATGTGAAGCAACTGTGTGCCGAACTACAAGCTTTTATGGAGAGGCATGATTTCAAAGCTATTGAAGATTTTCGAGGGTAAATGTTTTTTTAAGGGTCACTACCTTCAAGAGGAAACTTTCAGATGTTTTTTAAGGATCCCCATCTTCAAGAGAATTTAAGAGTGCGAGCTTTTGCTTTGATAGGGCCTCTCTTGAATACTTCACCACACATACGGATCTGGTCCGTAGACAACAAGAGGCGATTCAGAAGAAGAAAGCGGTCCGTCTTGGTTTGGCATCTGATAAAGAATGGACAGGAGATGCATTTGTGAAGCAGACTGAAACAATGGTGTCAAATCAGTAAATTTTGGGATGAACCGATCTCAGTTTGTTGATTGAGAGGTCTGGACCAAGTGATGGTCATGATTATAGGACAAAGTTTCATAATGTGTGCTTTGTATATTCAGTCGTGCTCCGTTTGCCTGGCAGAATTCTGGAGTACCAGGTTTTCATCATTCTCAAGAATGACCTGTATCATTGGATTTCGAATAATTAAATTGTGCAAATATCATAAGGTGGTTCTTGATGCTTTTAGCCTTGGACACTAAAGAAGCAGGTCTGCACACCGTGTGCGAGTGTGCATGTGTGGTATTGAAGAGGAGTGAATCCTTGACATTGAATATTGGTATATGTAGCACATGGCAGACCTAAATGCATATCCACCCAACCGCCGGCACACGCGTGTATACATCCACATGAGAGTAGGAGAACTTCAGAATAAACAAGTAATGTGAAAATATTGTTAAGCATGTACCTTTTGCATTGGTCAGTTGCAAAGGTAAGTCCACAACTTTCTTTGGTCAGGTTTGGATGGCACAGTAGATACTCGAGCTAGAGTTGCATGGGAGTGTCAGACTATCATTTGTTCCAGGCAGGAAGGATGGTTGAATATTATATATCCAGATATAGTGGTCAGAGGCTTCCTTCCAAGCATTGAGCCATGCAAGAACTTCTCTCTCTTTCATATCTCTAGTTGTATACCTCGTGGAGGTGGAGATTGGATGCCCAGCATGTGTTTTCTCTTCACGGATTTAGATTGTAGGGCACCTTTGTCTCTCCTCATGTCAACTATTTCCAAAGCTTGGAGCGGGATGATACCCTTCCTCAGACAGAGGATCCCGAAATCAGAGGATAAGGCAGGGAGACAGTCTATTATATGTGGATTGATTTTATTAGAGATGGTTGTGGCTGTCCTTTCAATTTCTCTTGTTATATGCAGCGGCTAGGCTAGGAGAGATGCACACGGACAGCACCTGGATTGGGCAGATTGATGCAGCAATCCCCATGAGTGGCTCACTGGCACATTTCATGATGAGTATCACCTCAGATGTACTGTTGCAACAGGTGGACGAGGAATAGGAGGGAGACTGCATATTCTGTATACCATCCTGGTTGGATGAAGATTGATCCCCCCAAGACATCATGCTGTGAGAGTTATGGATCGCTCAGGAAGGCATTGGATCGCTCAGGAAGGCATTGGTCTATTGACCCTCCCATTGAGTCTGTGACTCAAGGTTCGTGGTGCCTATGGCTTTATGGTAGGTGTCTCGTTAAACATCTCCCATGGTGGTATCCCAGCGAAAGGGGAATGGTTTGATGCAGTCATTTCCTTGAGAGTTTGCCTTTCTTCAATTACACTCTTGAGGAATGCCAGACTCACTACTTGCACATTGGGGAATCTTTGGGATTACTCCATTGATTCAGAAGAGGTTTTGGCATGGTCTTTATGGGAAGTCGATATCGCACTTTTTATGGTTATTACTAGTAAACTAGTGGAGAGCTATCTTTGGTGCGGATCGAACTTGCCCTAGATGCTCAATAGCCTCTGACACTATACAACATTATCTCTGGGGTTGCAGAGTTGCCCAAAGGATACGAAACTCCATAGCTCAGCTTTTAGATAGACTGAGGAGATGTACTATATACATCCCTTGGGCCTGGCTTACTCAGTTGGGACCACATGTTTTCTTTCAGGGTCATGATTCACAGAGCGAAAGCCTAGAGCTACACACATTTCAGGACATTCCGTGGTCAAATGTCATGTCACCTTGGGGAGACTTTATACCACATGGGAGACTATTGCCAGCATCATTGCCTGGAAGATATAGAGAGCTAGATGTACTGAAGGAACGACACTCAGTGTATTTATACCATTTGGGAAGATCTTATTCATACCCTTTTGGTCGCTTGGGCCGGTATGCGGGGACCTTAGAGATCAGTGCAAGCAAAGCATGTTTTCATGAGCGGGGTCTTTTCTACCCGACTCTCTTGGCATATCATCGTGCCCTTGATCGGCTTTGTGATGAGGATTTCTGGCTTCTAGCCATGATTTTGTATTGACTTTTCATACTTAATAGAAGTCTCTTTATTGCAAAAATACACCTAGCTGCATCATGTCGGGGGGCAAAAGGGACACAAAGAAATTGGGGGGGTTATTACCCCCTAGCTTTGATGGGGGAATGAATACACAAGAGCATCCACCCTTTCATCAGTGCTGTCTGGGTTTTCTAAAACCTTACCAAATGTGAGGATCACCACTAGCCATGCGCCAGACAGGCTTGCTATGGGGATATCTTCACCCTACTCAAACCCTTCGTCCTAGGCAGAACTAACTCTCATGTACTGGGTAGGTGCTCTTAGCACAATGTGTTTTTTTAAACAACAATTGTATTATTACACTTTGTTTGTGCACACTAAGTCTCGAGGATAGCCTTAGCTCAAGCTATGACTAGACCGTCTTGCAGGTCAATATGATACAATCCATCTTGCTATAATGAATAGTGTATCCTCCCATAAAGAAAGCTGTGTCTTGGAGATCACTTTTAAATCTATTCAAATTGTTCTTGAAGCCGAGCCTTTGTAATAGGAAGGCATTTGTCATATATTTCAAATTTAATATAAAATTCCTTTGTGACAGGAAAGCCTTACTGTTATATTTCAAGTTTTATAGAATATTACCAGCAGTGCGGTAGAGCAATTGGTGAAACGTGTGTGTGTTTGGGGTAAGGTCTCGTGATCGAGTCTTACTTCCAGTTCTCATCCGTAAGGACACTGCTTGGTACAAATAAAAATCTTGCATTACAAAAAAAAAAAAGTTTTATAGAATATTCTTTTTAGTATCTCTCTTCACTTTCTTCTTGAAAAAATGACTTCAAAGTGAAATTCAATACGTAACACATAGGCTACTCAAAAAAATGACTTTAGACTGAAATTTAACGCATAACATAGGCTACTCAAACAATAATTAAAATCATCAACCAAATGTTGATATTGTCAAAATTTAGAGCATCCATGAAGAAATTTCTCCTTCTTGGTGTAATAGCCTTGAGTTTTCATGAATCTAAATCTATAAAATAAATAACTATATTTTCAAGTAAACATAATTTTTTAGAGGACTTGTCTAAAGACGGAATGCCAAGCTCCTCATCAAGGCTCTACTCAGAGCCGCTAAAGTCACCATCCATATATGAGTGGCATGTTGACAAGTCAGACACAAAAGGTTAATTTACCTTTTCCTACTTTACTTGACCATGGACTAACACTAGATCCACTGCTAGAGGACTCCACTAAGCACATGTTGTTTCATATGGAACAACATCATTACTTCTTACATCTGCACCTTTTGTTATCTTCATTAGTACATACTAGCTACTCATCTCATTAAAGACAAAATCTCTGCTTATTGGCATCTCACAAGTGGCAGGTTTATAATATCTATAACCTTTCTGCACTGAAGATGCATTTTTTTTTCTTTGGAACCAACTTTGTTCTTTCTTCATCGGAAACATGGACATATGTAATACATCCAAGTGAGAAACATTTGGTTTTATGCCTGTAAACTTCTGTTCAGGCGTCATACCATGAACAGTTGCAGTGGGGGTCCTGTTTATTACGAAAGCAGTAGTTGCTACTGTTTCAGACTAAAAATAATCTAGCATATTCTTTTCAAATACATCAAGGCATGTGCTAATTCTACAATGTGTCTATTTTTTCTTTCTGTATAACACCATTCTATAGCGGAGTCCACCTGTATGTAAATTGTCTCTCGATTCCTTACTTCCTTAAGAAATCACTGAACTCATTAGAGAAAATACTATCCCCCACCATCTAATCCTAGGCTTTTTTTTTTGCATATCTTTTCGACCATAGCTTTAAATCTTTGAAAGTGACCAAACACCACACTTTTCTCCTCCATGAAATAAACCCACACTTTTCTAGTGTGATCACATCAATAAATGTAACATAATACGTGCAACCTGTAATTGTTGCAGTTTTGGTCAGTCCCCATTTTTCCTAATGTATGACATACAATGGCCTTGCATTGATGCGCTTTTCATGTGGTAAAGCATGTTTGCAATTAGTACACTTTCCATCCATGGTGGGTTGCCACCAAAGTAATAACAAATCAGATAGTGGTCATACGGGAAGTGGAAGCAAAAGTTTCATCATAATCAATGTTGTACATGTAACCTTTTGCAATAAGTCTAATCTATCAACATATGTATCCGTCTGCCTTTCTCTTGACTTTAAAGCCTACTTAGGACTAATAGCTTTCTTGCCAAGTGGTAGATCCACTAAATCCCAAGTACCATTTTTTAAAATGGTAGATCCACTAAATCCCAAGCCTACTTAGGACTAATAGCTTTCTTGCCAAGTGGTAGATCCACTAAATCCCAAGTACCATTTTTTAAAATGGCCTGAACCTGCATGGCTTTCTAATTTGGATCTTCTTGAGCCTCTTCAAAAGACTCAGTTTCATTTAAATCATGTAAAGAACTAAGAAATGTAGATTTAACAATATCTAATGAAGAAGTGATTCTAGCATCAGATCTGGTTCTACTTTGCAAAGGAGCCGATAATTTGCTATCCTGCAATCCATCTAGGCATAAGCCTAGATTAATTGATTATTGACCTTTCACTGCACCATCCAGCTGATAAGGTTGGTGCATCTCAAATCCTTAAGCGTTCGTCCCTTGAAAACAACAAGGATCAAAAGGCAGAATCGACCGAGAATCAACAAATACTAGCATAGTTTTAACAACCCATCAAACATGTCTAGAGAATTGACATAGACATGTTTATTGAATTCCATCATTGAATAGACAGAATTGTCTACGAAAATGACATCCCTACTGACAATAATCTTCTGTGTGAGAGGATTGTAGAGACGATAACCTTTTCTTTTTGCACTATAACTAATAAAAATGCATTTTATTACCTTGTCATTAAGCTTAGTTCTACTATATGTGCAGATGTTAAACAACCAAAAACATGCATGTGTTCAACCTTAGGTTTTTGGTTGAACCAAGTCTCATAAGTAGAGATAGTCTTTTTATAGTGGGGCACCTATTCTCATCACATAGGTAGCACAAAGAACTACTTCCATCCAAATGGAGCTGCTGACCTTTAACCATACATTTAACCATCTCCATGAGAGTCCTATTTTGTCTCTCAGCAACACCATTTTGCTATGATGTATAAGAAGTTGTACACTAATTCTTAATGCCTTTTTGTGCCAAAAACCTTTGGATGCATTAGACATATATTTTCCCCCCTCTATATGAACGGAGAGTTCAAACTAGTTGGATCACTGAATGATATGACTTTTGGAATCGCTAGAAAAGTGGAATAGAGTAATCAAACGAAGTGGAATCGGCCAATTGACTAGTTGGATAGGTTGCTTATATACTATAGCTAAGGTGCCTGTTCATACTTGGATGGCCATAGTAAAAAAACCGAGTAGGTCAAAAGTGCCTATGGCATAAGTACATGTACTTACAGTAGTGTAGTACTACCAATATCTAATTTGAGACCTTGTCTTCCATCTGAGACACTAGTGGCGCACACTTTTTTCGAAAAAATACCTCAGGTTATTCACGTGCACGTAGCGCCTAAGCAAATTAAGGCAAATGAACCCTCCTTTGACCCAAAGAAAGGATCGCCATGCCTCCTAAGCCTGTAATAATGGGCTGTAAGAAAACCTCAAAAGAAAAAAAAACATGTGTGCGCTTGTGAAATTGGTAACATCAAGATATGGCAACGATAGAGGGATTGCGTGGGCCCACACCCAAACTGGACCCAATGGCTGAAATCTTTGAGCCATTGAGATGCATGCCCCAAATGCACCTCCCAATACCATTTGCCATGTCGACAACAAGTGTGTCATCGGGTTTTAGATCCCCTGTCACATTAATCCCTTCGAGATTTGGTCCCTTGCCTAGTACTACCACAAGTCCTAAACCTTTAGAAGTGCCACTACCATAAATCTATCCTCTTTCTTCCTCCACTACATTAGCTATTGTGGCAGATCTGGTTGCTGCTGTCTGGGGTGGAGCTCTCTCTCTCTAGCTTCCCCAATTCTGGGACAGGGTTTTGAGACTACTTTGCATTGAGGCTACAGGCTAAGCTGGCATTCTTCTGGGGTTACCCTGGCAAGAGGGACCTTGATTAGATTGATGCAAAGGAGTCAGTCTCGGCATTCTAGGACCTTGGCTTTCCTGGCCCATTGACATAGAAGGAGTTGGGAAATCCTTGAGCTGGAGCCCAAAACCTTGACAACCAAAACATCTATTTTCACTTCGAAGCTCTTCCTTCTACATCCTGGAAAGAGCCGGAGTTCCAGAAAATGTGCTCCGAGGAAAAGGCCTTCCATTCTGAAACTTCCCGTATCTTGGGTTTGATTAGGACATTGCTGTCTCTTAGGAGGCAGAAAGTTGGAAGTACTATCTGGGGTTTGGAATCTTTTGAAAGACGAGGATGCTGGCTTTGGCGAGACCTTGACAATAAAGGCCTTGGCAAAATCCTTTGCCATCCACACTGCTTTGACCATAGAAACTGGCTTAGCATTCTTCACCAAGGTATCTAAAGGTTTGTTCATTTCTCGAATGAACCTGGCCATCAGCTGTTCTTCATCCAGCGGTGGCGAGTATTTGAGGAGGAGAGCGAATGCCTAGTGATATTCCTCCGTGGTTTGGCTTCCCTGGGTTAGCTCCAGGAACTTGTTCATCTTTGTTTCCAAGCAGCTTGGAGGACATAATCTCTCTCTGAGGTATGCTTTGAGATCATCCCACATCTGGGTGTTCTGATCCAAGCGGTTTGTCTCACAGTGGTTCCTCCACGCTACTTTGGCTGTTTCTACGATCTTCAACCTAGCAAGAACCACCTTACTTTTTTCGTTGTAACGTGTGACATCGAAGTACTCCTCCATAGCTTTGATCCGCTTTTCTACAGCCTCACCTAAGTGTTCCCCTTTGCCCTTGAAGGGACCTGGCTCTGAGACTTGTGTAGAGCTTTGCGAACATCAGGGTCAAGCTCATCCTCATCCATGTGAGGATCTGGCTATCTACCACGATTGCATGTCTCATGATTCTGCCAAAACGATACATCGTTAAATTTTATACTCGACTTCATTCCAAGATTCTAAGACTTAAGAAGTTCAAAATTAATTCATTCAACAAGGTGATCGTTCTACTATAGATCCACAACATATGTCCTGAGAAAACAAAACTTATTCCTTTAAACTCAATATCTGGTGTTCATAATCACTTAGACAACTGGAGTTTTTGCAAAACATTCTTTATTTACATAAGGTTTGTAATATATACATAGAGCAACATGGCTCCAAAAAGTCAATGCCTCAATTCCATACGCATAAAGTGGCGATACTGCACTATGGACATGCCGCGATGCAATTGTGCCCTTACCACCATTGGTGCTACAATCCTACTCCTCGCGGAATGAAATGGATGAGAAGCCTAAAAATGTGACAAGTGATTCTAAAATCTCGAGGTCAAGGGTGATAAAGTATAACACCACGAACCACCCCTAGTCTCATCAAAACCATAGCTAAAGAGACGTTCTGACTCAACCTCTATTGCTGATTGCAACAAGTGTAGACATATTTCACTGAGAACCACATATGTTGTCGTCTCTCCACTGGGTTTGGAAAATATAGCTCCTCGAAATGATTAGCAAGACTCGCCCTGCTCGATCGAGTCCTGGCGGAGGAGAGGATTTGCTCAAAAGCAAAGGCAGTCATATCTTGATTTTGGGTAAGGTCAGGGATATTAGATAAGTACGGGGTATCCATTTATAAAATCCAATTTATCAATTATAAGTCTTCTTAATCTCAATGAAAATACAACATATGAATGCACCTTTCTAAGATTTTATTATAAATTTCTGGACAAAATTCATCTTCGATTCTTGAGCTCTCAACAAAGCTATGATACTAGCTGTGAGACCCCTACCCTCTCTGTGCATCGAACTCTCGAGTGCTAGCAAGCGGAAGTAGCAACCTCTTACTATAGGGCTTCCCACACGGGGCCTCGCCCACGAATGTCCGGGCAAGGGACTAGTTCGGTGGTTCTTCCGAAACCGAGACCGAAAAAACTTTCCTCGCCTAGAAAGCACGGGCGATTCCTCTCGGAAAATCTTCTAAATGGGAATTTATCTAATGGGGTCAAGAGCCTTAACTATCCTTTGTAATTCTACCGAACCCGCGGGTCACATGGCCAAATCAAGGAGGGACTTGCACTTGGTTAGAGATCATCGCTTTTTTCCCCTGAAGTAAGCACAACCGTTGATTCTTTTACATAGAACAAGAATTACCATGTGACCTACTTCAACTATCGTAATTTAAACATAATTGAACTTTATTGTAGGAATCCACTGATCCAGCCTAACCCCAACCGGCCCATGGGTTAGCCAACCACCCAACCACTGTATTAGTGGGATCTCTCTTTATAAAAATTTGGTTGTGTTTTGTCCTGGGTACCAGGGAAAAGAGTTCCCAGGCCCCCTAGCTGGCACTCATGCAAAAATATAAAATAGACACACCACTTGCGCACCCAATATGAAATTTCCTTTTCTTAGATTTAACTATCTTCAAGACCAAATTGCAATAAAACCACAGTGTTTCCATCATAATCCTCAATATTACAGTTCCATTGTTTTACAATCAAATGTCATCTAGACTCTCTGTTAAGACCAGCTAGTCAACCAACGAGATCCAATTTCATAGTTTCCATTTCACTTAAATAAATTACTCGCCAATCCATGAAGATCTCCCTCGACATACGCATGGGTGTCCTAGCAACCACGAGCCCGTGCATCGCTTGGTCAGAACCCTCTAGGATCCTCCTTAGGTGTCCTAGCACTTCACTCAGGGATCGCTTCGTTGGCCCTCGCCCATCGTACTAGAAGCACACCCATTTTTAACTATACCGAGGCTGGTCAAGACGTTGCCAGGCTTTGCCCCACGAGAGACGTCCTTCGATGACTCCCCAGCTATGTTGCAACGTAAACTCTCCTTAGGTTAACAATAAACCAAATGCTTCCTCCAACATTCCAGCGTAAAACAATCCTTTACAAAAACATAGTTTCTATGCAAGTAAGATTTTCCCATTGAGTTTGATTTCCTCTCACGAAAAACCATTTCACGAGAAAACATTTCTAGTGTTGGTTTCACAAGACCCTTTTTTTAAAACCCAGACTTTCTCAATAAAAATCACGAATCTCGTATCTCAGTGATCCATCCATCAATTACAAACAAATTTCTAACTTATTTCTAGACAACTTCGGGTGTCTTAGGGAAAATTCTCTAAAGCAGACGGTTATCCCTTCTTCGTACTGAAGAAATGGGAATGGTCACAATTCTTGGCTTAATTTATGATTCAAGAGATGGTCTGGCATCTTACTGACCCACCTTTCTCAAGTGGTCATTGTCTAGCACAGAATTACTTGAATTTATCCCTAGATTTATTTCCTAAAGATATTTCTCCATTTATCTCATAAAATACTTGTGATTTCTAATCATAAGAGAAAACATCTAAAAATATGAAAATCAATTCTTCCTTGGACATAATAGAACTATAAATAATTCTACTCGTGAGTGAATAATGGAATTTAACAAGGATATTTCTTTTTCTAAATGATCCTTTAATAAATATGCATACATCATTTTATTAAAATATTAATATAGAAATATTCTTAATTATTCTTTTCTCCATTTGAACCTAGGCATCAACATGCCATAATTATCTACATAGAAATATGACGAAACTTTCTCTTTTTGATACCAAAATTAATTATGCATATTCCTATTTAAAGATAGGATGAAAATTTCTCTTTTGACAAATAAAAATATCCATGTATATACATACCATGAATATACCTATTTAAAATATAACCAAAAAAATTTCTTTTAATATTTAAAATATTTATGCATAGAATATTGTGAAAATTTCTCTTTTTGACATCTAGATATTTATGCATGCACATACTATGAATGTATATTCAAAAATGTAACAAAAATCCTTCTTTTAGCATTAAAATGTTTATGCATAGAATATGATGAAAATTTCTCTTTTTGCATTATCAAATTTATGCATAAACATAATTACATAAAAATATGGTGAGACTTCCTCTTTTAATATTAAAATTCTTTATGCATAAACCTAAGAATAATTATAAGCATAATTGCATCTAAGCATCTTGTTTATTAAAAAAAACCAAATATAACTTCCTTATGAAAATAATTATAAGAATGTTAGCATAAGCTCTCTTTCATCTTAAAATGAATAAATATGAATTTTCTTAACATAAAAACAAGCTTAGATGAATTAACCTCATTTTTAAGTAGATTAAAAATCATAAAAATGTTTAATCTCCATCTCTAGCTTATTAGGCCTAGAGTTTTGGGTAAGAAAATGAGATTAGAATTAAAGACTATCCTTCCAAGAAGGATTTAACCACACAAAAGTGAGTATTCTTTCCAAAAGAGTGATTACAAATAAAAAACAATACATTTAAGCATAAGAGATTAACATTAATTCATTTAAACAACATAAATCAATAAGGGCATGGTTTTAAGAAGAAACCATGGATTAAAATGCTTCCCAAGCATGTAGAGAGGTTGGGAAGAAGATTACCATCCACGAAGAGAGTAAAACACCATTGTTTTAGGCTTACCCTTGGTTTTTGGCTTGATTCTTTAAGGAGATGTGTAGCCCTCAAAGAAGAGGCTTGGCCACCAAGTAGAAGAGGGTAATCTCCAAGAGAAGAAGAGGATTAGTGAAGCTCCAAAGCTTCACAATGGAGAGGCAAGGTAGAGGGATAATAGAATTACACTAAAATAAAAATTACACTAGCATGTAAATACACTAAGATGAAAATACAAAAGAATGGGGTTCTATTTATAGGAGAGGGAGGCCACCAACCAAGTCCAACTAGGATCTAGAGGCTTCCAGCTTCAGTTTGATCCAATTTGGACAAGTTTTGGACCAATTAGGTCCACTTTTCTGATCTAGTTTGAAAGAGGAGAGAGGAGAGATGAAATATCTCTTTTTTGAATTAAAAATTGAAAAAATGATGAGATTCTAGGCGCCTCCTTCATGAGCTCCACTCATCCTCTTGAGGTGTCAAATTTTCTATTTTTTTACTATTAAGTGCCAGTTCTAGTAGTCAACTCTTCATCTTATGTGAGAATTTACTCATTTTTGGTGGATTTTCTTTTATTCTTGCATTTTTCTTATTCAAACACTTGGATTAACCCCATTGGCCTTTTAAAACACTCTTTGGATCTTAATCCATAATTTTCAGAAAATGGGTGCCCTTAGGCTAAGGTTTCTAATGTACATATTCAATTAATTTCTAATGCATATTGAAAAACTCTTTTTAAACTTTTGTTTCAAGGGAATTCATCTTAAATTTAAAGGATAACTTTATATCCAAAAATATCTCAAAATTGTATTCTCTCTCTCTCTAGAATATTTTCTCTCTCTAGGTCAAAAACAAGGAAAAACAATGTTTTCTTACATTCTGAAACAGGGGATGATTATAGGAGACTGAGAGGAGAACTTATACATCTTTTAGGGGATGATGAGAAACCTTACAGAGCTGCTGCTTATTGAAGTAACAACTTATTGGCAAGGCATGAAAGAATTACGGCGACTTACGAGCTTATCATGGACATCGTCTCACTAAGGATTAGAGATCAATGTGTTGTGAAGACTCTAGTGTTCATTTGGAGAGGTTTGCATTGATCCACAAAGTAGAACAGATGAGAGCTCTTTCCACCCCTTAACTTCATTTCACATTTTTCGAGTTGTCAAAATCTATGGTTCCTAATCCTTAAAACTTAATCTATGGTTCCTAATCCTTAAAATCTATGGTTCCTAATCCTTAAAACTTACATTTATAAAAATAACACACAAAATCTATAATCCTAAATCATTCAATATATACTTATAAAATGACAATAACGTTATCACAAACATTACAAAAACATTATGAAATCAGCACCAATGTCTTTCAATATACATATACGACCAAACCAAGCTTAGAAATCTCTCTCTCTCTCTCTCTCTCTCTCTCTCTCTCTCTCTCTCTCTCTCTCTCTCTCTCTCTCTCTCTCTCTCTCTCTCTCTTCCCCCCATGTACATATAAGAGACACCCCATAAAAAGAGAAATTTCTATAAAAAACCATTAAAAGAGAAATTATTTATAATCTCCATATAAATACTAATAGATTATATCCACATATATAAATCTCTCTCTCTCTCTCTCTCTCTCTCTCTCTCTCTCTCTCTCTCTCTCTCTCTCTCTCTCTCTCTGTGTGTCTCTCTCTCTCTCTGTCTCTCTCTCTCTCTTCCCCCCATTTACATATAAGAGACAAAAAGCCATAAAAAGAGAAATTTCTATAAAAAACCATTAAAAGAGAAATTATCTATAATCTCCATATAAATACTAATAGATTATATCCACATATATAAATCAATCTCTCTCTCTCTCTCTCTCTCTCTCTCTCTCTCTCTCTCTCTCTCTCTCATTGTACTTTTTAGTTTCATTTAGTTGTTCTCTTTGATGAGACACCAACTTCAGATGTACTCTCAATTTTGGTCTCATAGGCCATTATGGCCTCTTAGAGACGTTAATATATCATTTCATTTCTCTCGCCATGGTATCTGAGAGACAAAAAGGACCATCATTATCATTCGAGTACTTAGAGCCCAAAGCTACAAAAAGATAGTAGTGTCATAAGCATTACAAAAGGATCATAAGATCAACTCCTAAACGGCGAACCAAATGAATAATTACATTCCACGTGTTTGCAATCTATGACTCATTTTGGTAAGTAAAGGACCATCATTATGGGTGGCTGGTGATAGTCGTCTCGCGGGTTCAAGGTGGTCGCATCCCACTAGTTGGTGTGCTTTGCAGCGAGGTATGGGCGAAGGAAGTGGATATCAAGGCGAACCGTGACACGGGTAATGGGTTGATCCTGGAATTATCGACCTAGCAAGATGGCGATTGCCTACTCGAACTTCGTGCAGTCTAGAGGATCTCACCAGTTCAAAGGGTTTAGTAGAGGGTCGACTTCCTCGCGCCAGCTCAGCTGGGGGTGGCGAGCGACGGAATCTCTCCTTCTTCGAGTGGTGGGATGGTTGGTTACTAAGCTGGCCGACACGGGGTGGAAAATAGCAATGAGAGGGCAGAAGAGAAGAGAAGGGAGAGCACTACCATTCCAATGCACATACACCAACAATCTAAGCAAGCAAGCCACAACACAAGCAAGCAAGCAACCACCATAAACTCAAAAGAGAGAGAGAGAGAGAGAGAGAGAGAGAGAGAGAGAGAGAGAGAGGGAAAAACTCAATCGAGACAAATGGGATTGTCCCTTTTCATATTTCATCAAATGTCTTATATACATAAGCTCATATTTACAATGTCCGGCCACCCAATTACAAGTGGGGTCCCAAAACTAGTCTTCCTAGTTTTATTAGCTCTATGTACATCAAATCCTCATGAGCGACGTTACACATGCCGTAAGCTTGGTCATCCCATGTCTCGTTTACAATTACTGCATTGTGCGGTTACAAAAAGATGAGTTACAAAAGGCGTGGTAGCCGTATGAAGGTCATGTTAACCAGGGTGGTTAAGAAGGACATAGTGCCCATGATGAGGGCATCATAAAAGAAGCCACGGGGGACATATGTGGCATAACAGGTCAAAATTGGGGCTCCCTTTGGAACACCGAGTGGCCATGAGACAAGGCACTTAACCTTGTTGGGCTCATGGCTACTAGGGTAGGTGGAGGAGGGTGGTAAGGAACATGCAGAGACAATGTCTGCACGTCCCTTTGCTGCTCTCGTCGACGATGAGCATAGTCACTGATGTCACCCTTGAAATACGATTGTGTTAAATCTTTGAGAATGTGTAAAAGTGGTCATATACAAGAACTAAAGCACACCTTGTCGCACTCCATGCTGATGTAGTCCCTTGCATGCTCTAGCAAAGGTCCTAGTTCCAACAAAGCAATCTAGGACTACATCCCCTCTTGATCAGTAAACATCCCCAGTAACCACCTGCCATAGGAAAATCTTTAACATATATAAATGAACGAATAATAATAAAAAAGAAAATGAATATATAACGATTACACTACTTGAAACAAATTGTAATGAATGAGTGACCTTGCGAAAGCCTCGCTACTTTCAACAACATATTGAATGAGATTCCCATCCCGCACCACCCAACATGTATGGCTAGGTTCCTCTCGTGGTTTAGGCTCTATGATGAAGATGTCGTCATCCACATCAAAACATGGAAGATCGCAGCAGCTACCTCACCTCCCCGCATGTCATACTTTGGTCGATTGGACGTACACTGATAGGGGTGCATAAAGATGGCAATGACCAAAACAATTACCTACGCGCACTCACATGTAAGTACATTAGGGAAATCATGCATGGTTATTCACTTTTTAAGTACATGTAAGTACGTTAGGGAAATCATGCATGGTTATTCACTTTTTAAAAAACCAATCTTTCACTCACCTCTTCTCGTCCATCTTCTCACATGAGATATATGTATTGTGGGATGCGCAAGAACAAAGTTTTGCACAATGTAAAGTTGCAAGTCTCTGCCTCTCGCACAATAATCCCTAAGCACTTTGCACATAGAGTACAAACCATAGTGCCGTTGGCATAAAGAAACTCTATAGTGAGTTCAAAGGATGACTCCACAAGCACCTCCCTAAATGTATTTCATCGAGAACCACATCCTTGGTCTTTGAGAGAGCAAGACTTGTCGAAAAATCAGCCCACACCAAAACCACATGCCTCCAAGGCTATCATACACGTCGTCATCCTCAAGGGTTCTCTCCTCAGCATCCTCATCATCGTCAACCCCTTCCCACTCTAACCGTGACCTCTTTTTGGTGGGCATTGTTATCACAGTCGTGGATGATGGAAGTGTGTGTTTAGCTTCTTGCCCTTTTCCTTGGGTCACTCCTCGGTGATCAATTTCTTGCCCTTCTTTACTCCTGAATCCAACCCATATAGCAACTATAAACTCCCTAAAAATGAACTTCATAGTTTATACAAACATGCTACCCTACACAATGAAACTTACTCTAAAACTTCTCAGCCTCACTAAGAGGAAACTCTCCCTCAAGAGTAGTCTATCCATCATGGGCACAATATCGAAGTCTCCTTACCCCGTAGCTTGTTGATCCACTCCTCAAGGTATAATCCCGTCTTCTCCTCTCTCAGACTACATCCATGCGTCTGAAGGGTGCTCGGAAATACATATCCAATTACATACACAACTTCTCCACCACCTAAGAAACATTTGAATACTCTTTCTATACGACAGACTAACAATAATATGAGACACACAATATCGTGGCATGCTACTACATACCTTTATAAGAGGCACCGTGCCGTGCATGGCAAGTGTGGTTGGTCAGGATCTAGGGTGGCACACATTTCCCCTTTCCAAACTATGAACACCTTTTCAAAGTGCATCTTTCTAAAAGCTTTGAGGGCATCCATGATACCCACCCCAGAGTCGAGTGTGGCTCTCTCATGCATCCCGGCTAAGGCAGGTGAGTCTTAACCATATATGGGTTAGCACATTTCCATGACAACTATGTCCGCACACTTATGTAATGGGCACCAACACTATATACTGTAAATCATGTCATTTGGTGAGAGAAACACCCTAAAGGCGCTCCCAAGTATTGAGCTTTGAAGGATAGATAAGAGGATCTTGGTCAGTTGGCGAAACCATAAAGAAAAGCCTTATAACTATGTTTTGGACGCCCCGGGTCACTTACTCCTGGACGGCCTCGTGCGAGAAAAGGCTTGGAACTATAAAAGCCAATTTCTCTTGTTTGTAAACTCATTCTTCCATTTGTGCAATAGAAGTGGAGTGTTCTCTCTCTCCCTCTCTCTTGCAACTCTAATCTAGCATGTGTGCTGTACTTAAGGTTAAGATTTAGGAGTGATTAGTGCCAATCATTTAATCCCTCTTGCTTCCTCTCTCTCTTTCTTGGGTGATTAGGCTAACCAACGTGATCCTCTTCCATGGAGGTCCCACACGATCTTTGCGAGAGAGATTGCATCACCCATAGAATTAGAGCAACCATCTTTCCACGACACATTAAGGTAGGGTTTCCTTAACTTCTTTGGTACTGTTGTCGGGGAGCACCAATCCGCTACTTGTCTATGCTATATTTGATTCAAATCCGACGGAGCCTCCATAGCTTGATGCAAGGTAAGCTTTTTGACATGCAATTTTTTGATTTTTTGATGTTTTTCTTGGTTGTTTTTTTTGTTTTTGTTGAGATTCATATATAGCTTTGTGTTTAGAGTAGGATTACTATTTGTTTGAGTGAAAAAACTTGAGATTGGGGTGATTAGAGAGCCTAATCAAGAGGGTTTTTGCGCTTACCTAGACCATTTTCTTAATTTTAGCTTTATCCTTTTTCTTTTGCTTAATCCCTTTGTATAGGTAGGTTAGCATTACTAGATAGAACACTAATCAAACAAAAAGCCTAAAAAACCATAAACTCTCTTAATTTTTACTAATTATCACTAATCTATTAGTTAATGTGATTAACAGACTTAAAGAGAGCAAAAAACCCAAAAAATTGAGCTTAATTACTTGTAATTAAACTAATTGGAGTGGCATTAGTGTTCTAAACACTTGCCTTGACCCAAATCTATGTTTAATCCACTCCCATTATGCCGTAATTAGCAAGAATTAGCATTAATTTGGTCTCTTTTGTCTATTTTTTCTTGTTTTGAGTGGGTTAATTAGAGACCTAATTAGGGGGGATTAATTTGAGATAGTCACATCTTTGGATTTGCCTAAACATTGCTAATCCACCTATCAAATCCCCATGCTTAAACTCCTTATTACCAATCAAGAGTAATTAGTGAGAAAAGAAGATGGTTAAAGAGTGATTAATAGTGGGATTAAGGAGATTAATCTTTAGTTAAGTTCCACCTACTTGCATTAATGAGGGGATCTTAGTTGTCCCCCCCACTCAATTCCCTCCAATCTAAAATTCAAATCTCAAAAGTTGCACGAGTGTTCCATTCTAAAGTGCCATGGCAGTACCATTCCAAAGTGCCTAGGCTGTTCCATTATAAAGTTGCCAACAGCCATTGCATTCGCAATGTCGTGGGCCATCCCATTCCCAAGTGCCATGGCCGTCCCATTCCCAAGTGCCCTAGTGGCCATTCCATTCCAAGTGCCATGGGTGGTTGTTCCATTCCAAGTGCCGTGGGTGGCTGTTCCATTCCAAGTGTTGTGGCCATTCCATTCCAAGTGCCATGGATGTTCCATTCCAAAGTTCCACAGTCGTACCGTACCTAAGTCCTGACCGTACTGTACCAACCTAAGTATATGGACGTACCATTCCTGAAAAAAAAAATCCAAATCTTTAAAGGTGCTTTTGGTCTACCTCCCCAAAATGCCTCAAAAGACCACTTTTAACCTTAAGGGTGCATTCATGCGCAAGGCAAAAGTGCGCTAAAACTCCTATTTTGGGCTCGCACGTGCACCGTTGAAGCTTTTATAAGCTACCCTGCACACCATGGACACCTTTTGGTCATGGTTGCATGCCCCCAATGCCTCCATTCCATTCCGCGGCACACCGGCCTCAATTGCACATTCACTTGTGGTCGCCACGCCACACATGTTTAGCCGTGTGCAGGCGAAACGATTTTTGAAGAGCCCTCATCTAGTGGGACCCCTCCATACCTACACCTCGCCATGGATAACTGCCCTGTGCATACTCACGTACCTCCTTCTCTATCCATCAGGGATATATTTCCACCTCCCACCCTTGTACGACCTCCCCTTATGTCACAACTTGACATTCCGAGCTTAGCACAAGCTCTAGGAAGGGAAGTGTCACACCACTTGCACCCACAAACATCACTTACAAAGCCTATGTGGGAGAAAATTTTTAAACTTTTGCCAAAATTCCACGGAGTTGGAGACCCCGTATTCCACATCGAGGTCTTTAACCAAATCTATCAGGTATTTGAAAATTTTAACAATGTAACCAAAGTCCATCTCCTTGGACTCAGCCTTAAAGGCAAGGCCGTGCAATGGTTCCAATCCTTGGACCCTCAACACAAAGGCACTTTCAATGTAGCGAGAGAGGCCTTCATACTTGGCTTTGCACCTTACGGGCCCAAATGGAGCCCCGTCATCCAGCTATTCCAATTGGAACAGAAGCCTAATGAAACCTTATGCGACTACATAACACACATCAAGTACCTTGAATCGCGTTGCGAAGCAAGGGAAAAATTGAGTGATAAGAAATTAATGGACCATTTCCTCGGGCTTGCACAATCCAAGGCTTCACGACCACCTTTTGGTCAAGGACCCCTCCACCTTTGATCGGGCCTACAAATGGGCGATCTTTCTCGATGACAACATGCAAGAAAGCTATTCCACGCAATTAGCCGCTACGCCAATAACAACCCAAAGCTCATTTGTCACATTACCTTCCTCTCCTCCCGGGTCCCAAGCCTTAATGGTGGCAGCACTCCAAACCAACTACTCACACAACGCACCAACACGAGCTTATCCACTACCAATCTTTCCACCCCAACCGTTGCCTCTCTAGGTAAACCCTGTTGGTCATGGAAAGATTTCAACCAAGTTCATTGCTAAACCTGTGAATCCCATGCGCTCTGCCATCCCCGAGGCACCCCTAACACCTCATCTTCCTTTGCCGGTGCTTCACATGGACCCTAAACCACTTGTGCACACTGTAGGTGCCATGGACCCCATAGAGTGGCGGAATGCCCTCAAAAGAAACGTCTGCTAATGTAACCACAATGTCATGGCTATGGAATTGACCATTACTATAAGGATTTCCCTTTGCAATCAGTTTCTCATTCCACAATCGAAGGCATGCCATCCCTCAACGTGTTGAGCATAGATATACACTATCCCATTGAATGTCGTCACACGGTTGCACGCCAGGCTTAAGAAGGCAACATCCCAAAAGAAACAACGCTCTAAGCACATTGGCCACCACTCCCCCATGCAGCCCCGCAAAACTCACCAAACGAGAAAAACGACTGGCAACATATCCCAATGCCATCCTTGAGAAGCAACGTCTTCAGGAGACCCAAGCATTAGTAGAGCTCACCTTGAACTGCCACCCATTTTTGTAACCTTTGACCCAGTGTGCCTAAGTGTGCCCCGTCCCCCATTAACCCTCAACCTCCGTAGCAAGTCAAGCAGGAGTCCCCCACAAATGCTCAAGGCCACAGGGAAGATCCATTCGCCAACATAATGTTAACAAATGACGATTTTTCCCCTCATGTGCCTCCTCGTCCTCCAATGTCTATTCCACAAACAGCCAAGCCTAAATCCCACATTCACAAATTGAACAACTCGATGCGAACACTGACACAGAGTCTGACAGCGACTCATGACGTTTGCCACCAAATTTTTTGAGGTATTTTATCCTCCTACAGCCACCAAATCTTGACCTCCACCAATGTCAAATAAGGACCAAATTGAACTTCCATATACGATTGGTGGTCCACCCTATGATCACACGGCCCTGCCCCTCAAGCCTAAATCCCACATTCACAAATTGAACAACTCGATGCGAACACTGACACAGAGTCCGACAGCAACTCATGACGTTCGCCACCAAATTTTTTTGAGGTATTTTATCCTCCTACGGCCACCAAATCTTGACCTCCACCAATGTCAAATAAGAACCAAATTGAACTTCCATATACTATTATTGGTCCACCCTATGATCACACGGCCCTGCCCCTCAAGAAGCCCCTACTCATCAATGTGACCTGGCCGGCCTCTCTACCTTCCTTTCCTCTCAAATCCAAATGCCCATTGGAACCTTATTAAAAGGTAGTCCAAATTTATGGAATGACCTTCGGGATTGGATGGAACACAAACTACAGGCTTCTGTGAAGGAGGAAGCTAACTCAGATTCCTCGGACGAATTTGAGTCCCATCATCCAGACTTACTTCATCACTCACCACAACCCACAACCCAAAGGCGCACCCACAATTCGCGTCAATGTGCTGGGACAATACTTTGAAGGTGATGACACAAACGCAGCATTGCCCATTTCCTATAATGGACATGTGGTCGAAGACATCCTAGATGGAGGTGCTAATGTAAGCATCCTCACACAAACATACCTCAAGGTCAAAGTCTATGATATGACATTCTACCTCACATTTGTAGTCATGGACTTTCGTAATGCTGCCTATGATGCCATCTTGGGTCGAACTTTCATGAGACAAACCTGACTGATCCATGACTGGGAAATGCATCATGTCTACCTACAAAGGGTCTCAAATGCTTAAGGTCGATTTATATACCTGGCACTTGAGGAGCAATGATCTCTTGGTTTGTGATGCTTGTTATTAAGCCCTTGATGACGCGCGGGTGCCATGCACGATTGCTTCTGTCAATAGTGAGACAAAGTTGACCATGACTAGTTGAAACTTTTTGCTACAATTGATACCACCCCCCATCGCAAACTCGACACACAATTCATGCTCCCCAATGACCAAACCATTCATGAACCCTACAAAGCCATTGCCTCGCTTAACACCCTTAATGTAAGTGTAGCTCTCCCATTTAAAACAACCACCCTAGGGGTCTGGATAGGTTTCCCCTTTGGCATAAATATGCAACGAAAACATGCCTTGCTATCACCCATAGCTAGCCACAATTTTTTGCCATGCAAAACATGGGTCTCTCTCGGCAAACCATCTCTTAAACTGCTTATGCCAAAGTTCAATTGCCTGGTGGACAATGCATACAAAGCCTTGGGTCCTTTACACAAGTTATACATACTATATCTAACCCATTGGCTTGTAAGTTCTATGTGGTTCCCACATGTGAGACAAATGAAGCAGTCTTCCTTGGTAGAAGCTGGGTCCAGAATGCTATTAGTACAATCAACTCAGCTGGCTGACAACACATTCACCCTCACGCTTCCACAGGGCAAGGTCACAATGATCATCTAGGATAGGGAGTGCCTCAAATCTGATCCTCTGCCCCTGCCAACTACTTCCATAAAGAGTATTCTCACACCCCCCACAATAACTAGTAAGTCTTCCACTGCCCACCACTGAACTACCACCAGAACTCAACCCACCAAGAATATAGATTGGAATCCCTGACCAAGAATGGTCTACAATGGTGGCAAGCCCATATATATCCTATGGTCCACACCAATCTCCTATTCTTGGAGGTGTGGAACGCTCTTGAAAAACCCACACTAACAAAAGAACACAATTATATTCAAATTTCACCTGAAATGCGTTTAATGAGTGTTGGTATTTTATTCCTAAAATTTCTATTGAAAATAAGCAGTTGGAGTGCAGATTTCATGTTATAGATGTAGGAGCACTTTAAGGCCAGGTTATCATTGGAAAAGAGTGGATTGGTGCCACACACTGCCAAATTAATTGGCGCGACAAAATGGCCACCATGTAAATCGATGATAAAAAGGCCACAATTCCCCTTGTGTCCCCAAGAGGACATTATCCACACACCCTCACCCTCAACTGCCCTTTCCCCCTCAAGTCCCATCTTCATCACCGATAGTCTCCCCTATTCCCACACCCCATGCCTCACCCAAGCCGGTTGATCGACCATTGTCGCCACCCTCCACCAAGGATAATCAAGCTTTGTCGTCTCACAATCCCCCTAAACTCTACATCCTCGACCACCCACACAACAAGCACCCTGACCTCTTACCTTTATCATGACAATCAATGGTGGGTGCCCAAGAATATTCTTGCCGCTTAAGGATTCTACGATGCCTACACAAAACTATGGATCCCCAAACGGCTATCTCTACCACCTAAGCGCGCAAGAAGCCAACTAAGCCAATAAAAACCATCCCTAAGCCCAAGCTTCAACGTTGGCTAGTCCCCGACCGCGTGGTATGAGCACAAGGCTACTATGAAGGCAACATTCACCTCTAGCTATCCAAGAATGCCGCCTGTTATGAGCACAAGGCTACTATGAAGGCAACATTCACCTCTGGCTATCCAAGAATGCCGCCTGTGCTCGTCTCCCACAACCACTCCCCAAGAAGCCACAACAAAAGCCCCTATGGCTACCGATTCGGCAACCCCAAGCACAACGCAACCAACAACATTGGGTGCCTACCAATGTGCTCAAATCTCAAGGCTTCCATAATGGTAACACACACCTATGGCTCCCAAAACCACCATAAAAATCCTCCCTCCACGGCGTCGACAACCACATTATAGCTCAAAGACTTATTAACAAAAGACCCAGAAGCCTCGATAACCATAGACAAATTGATCTCGGAATTATCATTCCCAGAAGTAGCCTGCAAGACAACATAGACGGTGGTAAATAAAGCATGATCCCTCGATATGATGGGCCTTGGTTCATGTCGAACGTTAAGTTGTCTGCTTCATGACCATCATAATGTTCCTTTGGTTGGTCTATGAGGACCACCACTAGCTTCAAAAATCTAACACTGGCTACAATAGTGGGGTTGGGAATGCTGCGCCATGCCTAGATCCATGTCAATAACTGTTGTCTTTATTCTTGTACGTGGCCAAAAGTTACTGGTACAAAGATTGGGAAATTGTAGCACACATGAGAGTCACGTCTTTTGGCTTCGTGAAACTCTAGTGGAGTCCATCATCTCTTGATTGGCATGTACAATGGATCGACCCGCAATATGGGTGGCGTTGTCATGTACACCTGGTTGTATTCGAGAATCTCGAGGTACTCCTTTCTCCATTCGGGTTGAAGTCCGAAATCCTCTAGGCGGGGGTGCTCTTCATCAGTAGCCGCCTTTGGTGTGTATAGGGTTTGCTTTTCGCCACCTATGAAAATAGTAGCTGATCATAAAAGTGACTATTCTGATCTGGCTGAGCTTATCCAACCACTTAAAGATAAATTCAAAGGTAAGCTCACAACTCCAGCCACATGGGCCACTCTATACAAAACCCTCTTTAGGGGTGTTGACCAATAAACACATGTCAAAAAAAAGAGAGAGTCTCTAGGTGATTAGGACCACGAGCCCACCTTTTTCCCTTGCCCATGTACAACACTTGCAAATCTCACTAGGCTTTGCCCTATGCACACACACCGCACAAAGCTTCATCATTGGCAGCTATCCATGTACATATGTGGATGGGGGAGACCATGGTGGGTGTGCAAGCCTGCTCAATGGTACGATCCATTGCTTGGATCTTCTTAATCACCCTCGCTTCACCCCAATAAACATGCTTCGTGCCTAATCCACCCTACTCGAAAACTTCTTCTTCGACTCAACACCTACTATGGATCCTCGCCATCAACTACCACTCCTATCCACACAAGATCCTAGCGCTTCAATGACAGAAGAAGACAACGCACCAAAAGAAAACAAGAGAACACCACAACCTAATGACTCAACATGCACGGGAGCCAAGATACCCATCACACTGTCTCTGACAAAGATGCTAGAGCTTCATGAACATCGACATATAGCATCTCAGAGTGCAAGCAATCGCCATGTGTGTTGCCTCCTTGTCCCTTCGGAATTCCCCCTCACCACTTGCTTACTAACCCCATTGTTTTACTAACTCCTCTTTAATCATACCACCTACCATTGAGATACTAGTCATTAAGTATTCCATGCTAGTCTACTCATTCAAGTACTCTGACTCCTCTAATGGGGATGTCCCGCCGCAAAGGAGATTCAAAAAAGAAAAACACAAAAAACAAAATAAAGAGTACTACTGTGCACATCCAACAAAGCAAACTGATAATAAGAGCCCATCCGCTTAGCTAGATACTTAATCGTCACCAGTACTCCACTAACTTCTTTCCATCATACTAACTCCCCGACCCTCTCTCATTTCTGGAGAGTCAGGAGAACCAACCAAGTGCGACACTTCCCCCCTCGACAACCCCTCACCAATCACGAGGATGTGCTCAACTTTAGGAAAGGGAGTATGATGTTAACCATATATTGGTTAGCACACATTCCCATGACAACTATGTCCACACACTTATGTGATGGGTGCCAACACTATATATTGTAAATCTCGTCATTTGATGAGGGAAACACCCTAAAGACGCTCCCAAGTATTGAGCTTCAAAGGACAAATAAGAGAATCCGGGTCAGTTGGCTAAACCATAGAGAAAAGCCTTGTAACTATATTTTGGGTGCCCTCGGTCACTTACTCCCGAGCGGCCTCGTGGGAAAAGGCTTGGAACTATAAAAGCCAATTTCTCTTGTTTGTAACTCATTCTTCCATTTGTGCAATAGAAGTGGAGTGTTATCTCTCTCCCTCTCTCTTGCAACTCTAATCTAGCATGTGTGGTATGCTTAAGGTTAGGGTTTGTGAGTGATTAGTGCTAATAAATTATTCCCTCTTGCTTCATCTCTCTCTCTCTCTCTCTCTCTCTCTCTCTCTCTCTCTCTCTCTCTCTCTCTCTCTCTCTCTCTCTCTCTCTCTCTCTCTCTCTCTCGTGATTAGGCTAACTAACGTGATCCTCTTCCACGTAGACCGTGCACAATCTTCACAAGAGAGCTTGCATCACTCGTAGGATTAGAGCAATCGTCTCTCGGGTGTGACAACAACGAGTGTGGGAGGATGGCGGGTCACGAGGAGCTATGATGGAGCTCTTGAGCCTTGCTCGAGCTTGGCAGATAAGCAACTTTCCATGACATGTTAGGGTAGGGTTTCCTTAACAATGAGCTCTCCTCCAACTTCACATAGAGCTGTAGTGTGTACTCGGTCAATTGGAACTAGTACATATGACAATGTATCCACATAAAGAATGCTTTGCCGAAAGGAGGAATCTGGGCATCTCTCATTGTAAACTCGCCACCTGTCAATATGTCAATGAGCCTACATTTCCTACATTGTGGACTAGCTTTATGTGTCTAGCTACATATCAAAAAAACTTTAATGCGTCGAGAGAAATTGAGTGATCTTACTCTGCATTTGGAATATGCGCTCGAGCGATCTCTACTAGCTTGGGAGTAGTGAATCTGCTCACCTTTTCACCCCAGCCCTGGTAAGAGATTACCTTCTCGAAAAACTCTTTGTCGTAGTTAGGGTTGGCAATTTGTGCCAGCTCATGTCCCCTCTTTGTAAATAGCAATTCCATCTCCTTCAGAGTGTCTTTATAATTCTAATTGAACATTTCTACATTCTGATTGTATTTTCTACTCCCTTATTCACGAAAGCCACTGACCTTCTCTTAGTATGTGGAATTGAACATAGACTGTAATGCATTTATGTTTTAGAAATGTCTTTGGAAATTAAAATATGGCTTTACTATAGTTTGAGTATGAGGCACACACATACCTTGAACACCAATTGAGAAAGGTGTGCCATGGGAAGCTCTCAGGGGGTGCACTACCAGAAAACCCTAGGTATCACATGCGTTCAGGAGGTATTTAAAAAACCCCTTAACTAGAATTCTTTCCCCAATAAAACAACCCCTCGTTACTTATGAACTAACGAATTTTTTTCTAAAGTTGAATTAAAAAAACCCCTCCTATTAATGTAATCCTGTTAGATTTTCTCAATGTATTCAATTAAAAAACCCCTCCTGTTGAACTCACGTGGTATTTTTTGAGGTGAACCCCCTGAGGGGACACTTCAACCACTTCGATTTGTTAGTCCCTTGATGCCTAAGAGCCTTCTTGGACCATGCATGATTCTTGTCACTAAACTTTGACAACAACAACTGTGGATTGGCAAGGCCCATATGCTACATCATGAATATATCATGTGCCATTGTGTTTTGCACATGAATGGTAGGTTAAGTCACCCTAGCAATTTTGCATACATAATAAATTAGGTTAATGATCACATATAAGATGTTTGTTCATTTCAATCACAAAAAAACAAGATACAATCCACTTACTTGTTTATCACGTGCAACACCATAGCCTCATCCTCATCCTCTTGTAGGAATTGAAACACCCTATCATTCACCTTTGAAACCTTCTCTCTTTAAGCTCGAGTGGTTCTTGTCCATTCCTGACATGATTTGAGTTGATGGTTGCCATCCCAGATAACAAACATCCTGACCATGTGTTTCCATCCTTCCATCTACTCTAGTATCGTGTTAAACTCTTTGGACAATGACAAGTTATGGACCAACTGCACTTTGACAGTCAAATGGAAGGGGCTCGTGGGGAAACTCTCGGGACAATGAATGCTACCATAGTCGATTGGTATGTGTTCTCTTCCATGCTTTAATTTACCCTTCAATGCAATCCTCATTTGTACAGATTACAGGGTTTCTAAGGAGGCGGCATAGAGGCACTTTAGGAAGGCGGTGTTGAATATCAACCAAGTGATCCTCCACCCAATTTATGGAGATGTGTTGATCAACTAATGGACTTCTCTTCTTCAACAATCATGGCACCACTGTTGCTGGCAACACGATTTTTACTGGGCGTTGCAGGAGCACGCCTCACACCACCCAACTGTAATCTAGATGTATTAGTGACCTCGCTTGATGTGGCAACTTGCGACATGCCCACATCTTGCGATACTGCAATCTCATCTGGATTTTTAGTGAAGCCCTTGGATTGTAAACACATTCGGGGAGGTGAGGGTTGATGAAAAGAGTGAGTGGATTTAGAGCATCTGAGAGGGTGAGAGTGGAAAGAGTATGAGGGAGAGAGTGGAATGAGTATGAGGGAGAGAGGGGGAGAGGGAGAGAGGGGAGAAAGAGCATGTGAAGGCGTGTGAGGGATATAGATGTATGTGAGGGCATGCTAGGGTTGCTTGAGAGCGTGAGGGAGCTAGAGGGTGTGTTAGGGTTGCTTTTGAGGGCAAGTTGTTTAGGCATGGTGGGCGAGGCCAGCCATTATATAGTGAGTTTAACGATGATTGCCATCATGGGCAGGCGCCACGTGTGTTGTATATATAACACACGTGGCATTGTGCCACATGTACGTACAGATTACAAGGTTTATAAGGAGGTGGCATAGAGACACTTTAGGAAGGCGGTGTTGAATATCAACCAAATGATCCTCCACCCAATTTATGGAGATGTGTTGATCAACCACTTGGCTGAACTCTCCTTTATGGACTTCTCTTCTTCAACAATCATGGCACCACTGTTGCTGGCAACACGATTTTTGGTGGGCGTTGCAGGAGCACGCCTCACACCCAACTGTAATCTAGATGTATTAGTGACCTCGCTTAATGTGGCAACACGATTTTTGGTGGGCGTTGCAGGAGCACGCCTCACACCCAACTGTAATCTAGATGTATTAGTGACCTCGCTTAATGTGGCAACTTGCGACATGCCCACATCTTGCGATACTGCAATCTCGTCTGGACTTTTAGTGAAGCCCTTGGATTGTAAACGCATTCGTGGAGGTGAGGGTTTGAGATGAAAAGAGTGTGTGGATTTAGAGTATCTGAGAGGGTGAGAGTGGAAAGAGTATGAGGGAGAGAGTGGAAAGAGTATGAGGGAGAGAGGGGGAGAGGGAGAGAGAGGGAGAAAGAGCGTGTGAGGGCATGTGAGGGATATAGATGTATGTGAGGGCATGTCAGGGTTGCTTGAGAGCGTGTGAGGGAGCTAGAGGGTGTGTTAGGGTTGCTTTTGAGGGCAAGTCGTTTATGATAGGGGCATGGTGGGTGAGGCCAGCCATTAGATAGCGAGTTTAACGACGACGATTGCCATCGTGGGCAGGTGCCACGTGTGTTGCATATATAACACACGTGGCATTGTGCCACATGTACGTACAGATTACAGGGTTTATAAGGAGGCGGCATAGAGGCACTTTAGGAAGGTGGTGTTGAATATCAACCAAGTGATCCTCCACCCAATTTATGGAGATGTGTTGATCAACCACTTGGCTAAAACTCTCCTTTATGGACTTCTCTTCTTCAACAATAATGGCACCACTTTTGCTGGCACCGGTGAGGCCAGCCATTAGATAGCGAGTTTAACGAGCGACGATTGCCATCATGGGCAGGCGCCACGTGTGTTGCATATATAACACACGTGGCATTGTGCCACATGTACGTACAGATTACAGGGTTTATAAGGAGGCGGCATAGAGGCACTTTAGGAAGGCGGTGTTGAATATCAACCAAGTGATCCTCCACCCAATTTATGGAGATGTGTTGATCAACCACTTGGCTAAAACTCTCCTTTATGGACTTCTCTTCTTCAACAATAATGGCACCACTTTTGCTGGCACCGGTGAGGCCAGCCATTAGATAGCGAGTTTAACGAGCGACGATTGCCATCATGGGCAGGCGCCACGTGTGTTGCATATATAACACACGTGGCATTGTGCCACATGTACGTACAAATTACAGGGTTTATAAGGAGGTGGCATAGAGGCACTTTAGGAAGGCGGTGTTGATGAATATCAACCAAGTGATCCTCGACCCAATTTATGGAGATGTGTTGATCAACCACTTGGTTGAAACTCTCCTTTATGGACTTCTCTTCTTCAACAATCATGGCACCACTGTTGCTGGCAACACGATTTTTGCTGGGCATTGCAGGAGCACGCCTCACACCCAACTGTAATCTAGATGTATTAGTGACCTTGCTTGATGTGGCAACTTGTGACATGCCCACATCTTGCGATACTGCAATCTCGTCTGGATTTTTAGTGAAGCCCTTGGATTGTAAATGCATTCGAGGAGGTGAGGGTTTGAGATGAAAAGAGTGAGTGGATTTAGAGTGTCTGAGAGGGTGAGAGTGGAAAGAGTATGAGGGAGAGAGGGGAGAAAGAGCGTGAGAGAGGGGAGAAAGAGCGTGTGAGGGCGTGTGAGGGATATAGATGTATGTAAGGGCATGTCAGGGCTGCTTGAGAGCGTGTGAGGGAGCTAGAGGGTGTGTTAGGGTTGCTTTTGAGGGCGACGTTTATGATAGGGGCATGGTGATATTGCATTTGAGTTCCCACCAACCATGGGATCACGTGTAGGAATGGACTCCATGGAGCATGAGTAAATCCCCACTGGTGGTCAAAGCCACAAAACTCCAACATTGCCTTCCCTAGAGTGTGTCGGAGAAGCCATTGCCTAGGTGATTTGAAGTGTATGAATGAGTTTTGCTCGTGCTTAAAGAACCATAGGGTCTCAAACACATCACATTTGAGTGGAAGCATGCTAAAGGCACCGATCCTGGAGAGGAGTGCAACAATGCATCTAGAAAGATCCTATGCCATTACTGCTTAGTGCGGATGATGTGCATCGCTACATGCAATTGCTACATCTATTATGTGATGCCCTCCGACGAGACGATGAGCCGATTAATGATACACATTAGTATCCATCAACATAATGTACATGCAAGCACATCAAAGGCACTAACTGATAGGATAAAGCAAATGGTGTCTAGGGTGCTAGGAGTGGATCATAATTCCAGGGCAAGAAAAGTACAAATGTGTGTGGCAAAAGAAATCATGATGGTAGCGCTAGTGCAAGAAGGTGGTTCCTCACATTTCATTGGGGAACAAGAGTTTATCAACGTTGCAGAGGAGATGGAACCACTGGTGGAAGACAACTAGTAAATTAAATTGGTTGGATAGTTATGTTTTTGTAAATGAATTATAAAAATTTAGATAAGTGAAGTGTGAAACCTGAACAATTTGATTATTAGGTGTTGGAGGTCAGTAATTGCAGCCCGACATAGGCCTTCTAAGGAGAGCTTCGACTTGGATACACTTCTGAAGCTGAAATGAGAGTGCACTTGCAACTTCTTCCATAGAAGTAGGTTTCCAAGACAAGGGTCCATGGGTGAGAAGTGCTTTGTTTTCAAGATGTCCACCATTGGACTTGCTTCTGGGTTGGATTTGGTGAATTGGATGCAACGGGCCGGCTTTGGGGACCTACGACATGCATGGATACAATTCGACCACACCCAACGAACATCAGATTGGGTGACCATGGCTTGTCATGGGTATGACCCAAGGTAGCATATTACAAATGTTAATATTAGTGTATTCAAAGGATTTCAACTGTGTTACATTGTAAATGACTTGAGTTTTCATGCAACATGCAAGATCTTCTAACAATTGCAACATGTGAAATAAAAGAGGAGAATATGGAGGCCTGATGTCTGTTTTGGGAATGCATCAATGAGGTGATGCCAAACCATGGTTGTAAAAGGGCAAATTTCTTTGGTTTCATGGCAGACAAGGTACAAGCTAACTAGAATGCAATTGACATATGTTCGATAGTGAGAAAAATAACGTCTTGATAGATAGGGAGAGGTCTTGCCTATCTCATTGGGAGCAGAGCATGGTTGCGAACACAACAAAGTATGCGTGCGCCGCATCTCAAGGTGAGCACAAAGCAATATGCAAGAAGTGGCGCATGGCTCTTACCAGTGAAGCTGCAAGAGTAGAGGCTCAATTAATATGTTAATGGTGGCACAATGGTTATGTGATGGATATGAATATTTTAGCAATGGATTCTTGGTTAAGCTAGTGGGAGGTGTGCATAGCACATTGAGGTTCAATCGTGTGACAACAGTAGAGAGAAGCAATGATGGTCCAAATACCCCAAGAACAAACCTAGCAGAAAGCAAGCATGGAGTTAGCTTGCAGGGGAATGATATAGACACAAGATTTCTCTTTATGATATATATACTATCGATATGACAAATGCAAATTTGCAAAGCACTAAGGCAGTCCCTTACTCTCAAGGCAAGTACATAGGGAGGGGACCAAGCTTGGAGAAACTAAAAGAACGGCTATCTACAAGCCCAAAGTGGTCCGAACAATCAATCAGGTAATTGAAGGAACACCCATGTATAAGGCGCCTACCCCCCTAGCATGTGATTTGCAAAGAAACTGCACATCACAAGAGACGAGCCATGGTCTTTGATATTGATGATAAGGCCATGCATCGTCTGGAGTATAACGTGCATGTACCAGACCACCACAAGTATGTTGGAGGATCATTTTTAAGGAGCATGATACAACCAGTACTCCTCAAAGAACAACAAAAGTCATTGAGTTCAGTGTGATTGAGCGCAAGGTGAACGAAGCAATATGGGCAATCCGAAGGACATGCAATGGCAGCACAGTCACATGCAACGGAATGCCTCATGGTGGTAAGAGGTGTGGGTAACACATAGTTGGATCTACAAAGGGTGTACCTGCACCATCATTTGAAGGCTATCGGAAGCACCTTAATGGTCTCATTAGACAATGGATGTGGTTTTGCCCTGATCACGTGCTTCACATATATATTATGGACACCAACATAGACCCAAAGCCCAATTCACCACACCACCAAGATATGACTAGTTGCTATGGGAACTAACCTCGCAGACGAAGAGGTCTATTCATTATGGGAAGGTGGATACCAAGTGTAGAGCAAGAATGCCAACGGTGTCATGCCCACCCCACCTAGTACTGGTGGGTTTACAAGGTCCTTGTACGATAGTAAGTAATAAAGAACCACCACTACTAACACAGAGGTAGGTGGCTCACGCATGCGAAATGGCATAAGAGTCAAGTATTGCACGTCGATATGAAAGGAAGCGGCAAAGAAAGATCGCTTTGAAAATGAAAGCTATGGTAGTAGAAGAAGTACAAAGGCTGGAGCACAAGTATGAAGTTTTCAAGATCGAATCGCATGGGGATGATGCACACGTGGAAAAATACGATGTGCATGTGAAAGTTGAACCGTGTTATACATTTGCAGATAGAGAATCCAAGAAGAAGCACTTGTACTTCATGTATTTGCATGTTCTTGGCTTGAGCCAAAACGAGAATATGTTTATCCACCAACCTATCCTATCAGACTTGGAGCTCCACAATGTTTTGTCTCGTATAGGAGAATCTACCCTAATTTAGATTGTTGAATGTATGGAATTTCACATGCCAAATTTCCTCATTTCATGTCCTATAGTATTTAAGGACCTTTGTAATATCAGTGGAAGTAACCTCACTGTAGAGGGTTCATTTGTGCAATATCTTTCTCTCCCCTCCTCCCTCCCTCTCGCTACTACTATCAATTGTGCATTTTCAAGTAAGTATGGTATTGCATAACATGGTCTTCTATTGATGAATGGTATTCGCGTTACAAGCATAAAACAATTAGAAATCTTAGGGAAATGAGAGAGGAACAATGAGTTAGAGAGAGAAGAGAGAGGTAAGGTGGGCCACAAAACACATGAAGCCTTTTCTAAAATAGCATGTACAAAAAGAAACAATACATACTAGCTCTTTCCTAAAAAAGTACGAAAAGCCGTCTTTATTATTGTGGTGTAGAAAATTGAGGAAAGATGGCTTTATTATTGCCATCTAAAAAGAAGAAAGATGTTTTTTTTTTGTTTATTACAAAAGTAGCCGTACATCTCTCTCACACCAATAAATATAGAGATAAGCTCCATATAGCAATATGTCAATTGCCATTCAGCTAAGCCTTGTTAGTAGAGTATACCACCCATAACCCTTCTTCATATTATTTATGATGGCCTCATCAAATATTAGCATTGAAGTTGTTGGTGCACGTATCACAAGGAAGGTCGCCAATGTGGAGGTCAAGAAAAAGACCATAGATGGTGCACAAGCATGAAAATATCTCACATCCTTACCCACTTCATGGTAGTGACAATGATATTTCTTAAGTGAAGACCAAAGTGGTGGGCTTAATTGTGATATGGCGAGCCCATGGTTTTATTGATGATACATTTGAGTGTCTCTTGCTTGAGAAAGTGTAGAAGGGAACGAACGTCGTTTGCTTACTTTGTGCCTTCACCTCGAAGGACAAGTGAAGCCCATAAAAGTAAAGATGATGGTGTATAATAGTTCTGATTAAAGAGTTGTATTTGGAAGTTGTATGTGAATCAAGTAATAACCTCAATCTAGAGGATGTAATGTTGTCATGTTTTTCTCTCTCTCATTCCCTCTCGCTCTCTCTTGCCTTCTCCTCTCAGAGAATTGTCTTGTCTCGCTCTCCCTCTCTCCCACTCTCTTTGCCCCTCTCTCTCTCTCTTGATGGAGGGGGAAGAGAATCTTTTTGGAATCCACTTGCCGGATTCCAAAAAGCGCTCGCTGGAAAATGCTCACCAGAAAAAATATCTCCCCTCACATGTTGTGGGGCCTTTAACATTATTGAATTAGAGTATCTTGAGTGGAGATACTGCTTGAGCACATATGGAGGGAATGCTACAATTCATACATGTGGGTCAGTGTGTGAGCACGAGGAATGGGTTAAAATGTTTTTGAAGCAAGCGTTCACTATATAAGTACATTATCACACATTATAAGGCTCTTTAACAATTTGCTACCCTCCACTTTCATCAATGAAAATGCTCATCTAAATAGGGGAATGACATGTTAGTTTTAAGAGGAGACTTGTGCCACCTGGCCACCATACCTTGTGGATGATATTTTCCTCCACTCACACACATAGCACATAAGAAGCATTGCCATAGTCAAACATAAATTTCATCAATGACACCTTGTGGATGATATTTTCCTCCACTCACACATATAGCACAGAAGAAGCATTGCCATAGTCAAACATAAATTTCATCAATGAGCATCAACGAGTGATGTTGTTTAACATGTTGTTGTAGGAATTTGTGAGAGGCTTCCTCTAGATTCAACATTCAAAGCATCCACCTTGTTTATCACAATTACTCTCAAAATTCTATCAGGTATACTCCTAAGAGCATTCTTATTTTCATATTGATAAACCTTATATCTTCAGTGTGATTTCATCAGCGTACTCCTGAATCTTTGCATATCTCTATAAGTTGTAAAATCAAGTAGTTGCCCAAAGCATTCTAGTTATATAGTCAACCACAATGTTTGTATACGGGAAGGACACTTGTGAGACATGATTAGATATGGAAGTACCATATGTATGCTAGCCTAAGGGGGTTTACACATTAGCTAGGTGGAAATATTCAAAATGTCCTTGATTTTTGTGAAGTCATTGGGAATCAAGTTGGAAGCATTCCCTTACTTTACACATTACCAAGATGGTGTCCATCAACGCTCGAGTTGGTGATAGGTTGAAAGGAAATTGAAGTTCGTTGATGCTGGGGGGAAATTACCCGTAGGTAATGCCATGGCACAACACCTGAGCTCTGGCTTCCTTTTTTTCGCTGATTGTAACATGAATTGTGCTATGAGCTCGGCAACCGTGTTTATGTCATGTCATCTATGGGAATATCCGTGTGTAAAGTGAGTGCTCCTCTCGTTGGGCACAGCCATGCAAAGTGGTTGCCCTTGGTGGGCGGGCGCAGTCCATGCGGATAGCCGCCCACAACACGCAAGGACCAAAGTTTTGCCGAGCGTGTAAAGGTACCCAGGGAGCTCTCCCGCCCGCGTAAGGTAAACAGTATGGATGCAGGCTCAGCTGCAGCCCTCTACGCAGGCTCCATCGTTCTGCGAAAGACCTTCGAAGCTGTGGCTCAGAGGTCCCTCTCCTCCATATTCTCTAGCTTGCATGCTCGATTCCGTGGCCAGGACCAGGTGCATCATCGTCATCTTCTCTCTCTCTCTCTCTCTCTCTCTCTCTCTCTCTCTCTCTCTCGATCATAAATTGGGCTTGTAGGGTTTCATGAAAACCTGTACATAATCATGTAGTGGAATGTTTAGTGTTTTCATGTCATTGTGCGCTTCAGGCTTTTCTGCACTGTGCGGGACACCTCTCAATGTTTTCTGCTTTAAATATGAATCATCCACAGCTTTTCGTGGATCATCATTCACTCGCCCATCTTTCTTTCAAATAAGCTCACTGCATGGATGCTTTTCTTGGACGATCTTTCTCTTATATGATATTTCACTGCATGAGTAAATGCTTTCTGTGGATTATCATGTAATGTGTTTTTAAAAAAATGCTTTTGTGGATTCACAATACACATGTATGTCTGCACATATGAATATGTGCGTGTTTCTAAAAATTAAAAGAATCCTGTCTTTATAAATTTCTTTTTGATCTTACAGAAATCACAAACGTCTTTTTGTGGATTCATTGCAGCTCCAAACCTTGCAACAGGAGCTGGAATCTCGATTACAGGTAAGTAGCATCCGTGTCCACAACTTCAGGTTATGGTGTGGTGACTGGTCTTTCCTTAGAATAGGAGCTGACCAAAGGTTATCTCATGTATTAACTCAGGTTTTGAGTCTTCCTGTGGACATGTGCATTCATTATGTGCTACATGGGAACACAGCCCTCCAGGTTTGGCACGCCACGATTGTGATGATTGTATTGTCAAAGCCGGCCTAGGATAAATTCATTTTTGTTATAGTTTTAGAAATTTTCCAGTATGCACTTGGAGAAATATCTTTAGCAAGGGTTATTTTGATCCTTGTTGTTTATTATCAAATGAAAGCAGCAAAAGGTGTTACGGTTGTATTCATTTGCAATAGCCAACAGAAGCTAGTGATATCTTATTTGGATGGATGACAGGGTGCTTTAGACATGGTTATACTCCTCATCAATGATATTGTGAGCTTTCAAGAGGAGCTTGAGGCCCAAGCTTACAATGAGGTTGTTTATACATAAGATATATTTTCTTTTCTGCATGCTTGCATACATACATACAAACAAATGTATGTACGCACACACACATGCAGGTCTTTGAGGGTGGTTTTTGTTTAGAACTTACATCTAGAGCTCACGTTGAGCCAAAGCTAATGGCTGGCTGACATTGGATGTAGAGTGTTCCAAAACTTTCACAAAACGAAGCAGCAAAGCGCTTGGAAGGTTTCTTATCCAGGTAAGACAATGAAAGATGGTTTGGAATCTAGTTTGTTTTCGGTTTATTGTGGAGAGCTCACTCACCCTATGTTTACACTATTGCTCAACCAAATCTCTTGTAATCATGTTTTGTGGAAGCTAGGCTAGAGTGCCTTTTTATGTGATTTTTTTCTCCTCACTAGGCTTGATCCTCAATATTAGTATAATTTCTCCAATAAGCAAATTCAGCCTGAAATCAACCTTTGATGCACCATAGCAGCCCAACTGTAAACCCCCCTCCCCCCGATGTGTGACACTATCTAACCAGCTCATTCTTTATTCGTAGCTGTTGACATGCAGCTTATGCTTTACATTAAATCTTAGAATTCTTTCAGTTGGCAAATGCCATGAGCTCAAACATAATGAATGTTGTGTGATGACTGTTGAAATTTATATACATATATGTTGAGATGTCAAGCTCAACATGAGCTGACACTCACGAGATACCTCTATGATCGTTCGTTGACATTTATGTCATTGGCGGGTTTGGTATTTGGCATCGACATATCTTCGCTACTAGAGATTTTATAGCTGGACTGTACCGATTAGTCCACACCTACTCACTCCACCTAGCGTGTTCACATTATGGACCGCTTGTATATACTCTATTATGTGTGCTAGTTACTTTATTTTCTTTAGACTTCTTTTGTTGTGAAGAAAAAAGAAGAATTTTCAGTCTCTCATCTTGTGTGTTCTCTTCTAGGGTTTGTGTGTGTGTGCGCGCGCTTGCAAGAGCTCAAGCTTTCTTCTCCCTTTTATCTTTCACGTTATCAAAGTTTGGTTTATATTAAGGTCTGAGTGACAAGTAAGAGAAGTACACAAGGTAAGAGCTTCATCTACTCTTTTCTTTTTGTGTTGGCTCTTGTTGGAGCTCTTCGGAAGGCACTAGCAAATGAACTCGAATTGAGGAGCTTTCTTCGAAGAAGCAGAGCTATAGGGTAACTATAAAGTCCGTTGGATAGAGTTTTTCGGGTCGAAATTGCGTTTCGGGTGCGTTTGGACCTCCGTTTTTTAGTTTGCACATGTTTACGAGCACTGCGGGTAAGTTTCGATTCTTTGTAGAACTTTGTTTTTGGAACCGCAAGAAGGGCGATTGGTTGTCCAGACATTGTGTGTACTGTAAAGAGATCTTAAAATTGTGATTAGATGTACAAATTGAGGTCACTGGTTGTGACAGTTTGGGTACAGTATAATACTGATGTAGAGAATACATCAGTTTGTGCAGGTCAAATGAGAGTGCTGTTTTTGGTAAATTTGTCTTGTAGACAAGATGTCGAATGATGGAATAAACTAGATTGTTGAAGCTTGACAAGAACAACTTTCATGCTTAGAGGTTTAGATTGATAAATTTTCTGATGGAAAAATGTTATTGGGACTACATTGAAGGTGAACATGAGGAGGCACCAAAGATACCGTAGATTAATCCAATTGTTGCAGATGTAAGAATTCAAGGATTGGAATTGAAGAGTAAGAAAAGTCATGTATTGGCTTTCTATTAGCATACAAGACTCTATGATTGGGCATATACATGATGCCAAGTCACCTAAGGAGGCATGGGATACCTTGATAAAGCTGTATGAAACTAACACCAAAGCATGAATCATTCAGTTGAAGAATGAGCTTTATACTGTAGAGAAGAAAAATATGTCTGTGAATGATTATGTCTTGTTGGAGATCAAGGACATTGTGAAATTTCTTGTATCAATAAGGTGGAATTGTGTTTACGTGGTCTTGGATCATAATACAAGGCGTTCAAACTCGAGAGAATATTTTGAACTTCACAGATTTAGTATCAATGCTGATTATTAAAGAGAAGAATTTGGGTGAAGCTCAACAGTCTTCACAAAACAAAAACAGTTCAGAGCAGCATGCCTTCGATACAAGTGTAGATAGAGGACGAGGTAGAGGTCATGGATGTGGCCAAGGTGGTGACCAAACAGGTAATCAAAATTATAGTCGGTAGTAACAACAGTTCCAGGATTCGTAGTAACACACAGGTGGAAGAGGCCAGTTTAGAGACAGGGAGAGTCAACGAGGTCGTGGTAATTGGCAAAGGCAACATAACGATACACGAAATTGTTTTTACTGTAGAAAGCTTAGACATGTGCAGGCAGATTACTATAAGAAACACAGTGACATATGAAATGAAAAAGTGTAGCAAAATAACTATATATCTTTTAGTAGAAATAACGAGGATAATGAGAGGTAGTTTGTTATGTAACATGTAGTTAATGTTGTGTCTGAAAATGATGTACTAGCATGTAAGGATGACGTATGGTATGTTGATTCAGGTGCTTCGAACCACGTGACAAGTCATGGTGAGTGGTTCAAGAAAATGAAGAGTCTTGAAAGACCAGGTTTTGTTGAAACAGAAGATGACACTGCTCATCTGATTGCCCATGTTGGAGATGTGTCATTGTCTATGCAGGATGGTAAGGTGAAGTACCTTGCAGATGTACTTCATGTTTCGAACATTACGAAGAATCTGGTTTCTGTTGGTCGTCTTCTCAAAAGGAAGTTTGAGATGAAGGATTTGGGAGATCTGCATTACTTTTTGGGTTTACGCACCTGGTGGTATTTGGCTGTCACAGAGATAATATGTATTAGACATATTGTCCAAGTATGGGTTGATTGATTGTAAGTCAATCTCGGTGCCATTAGATCAAAATGACAAGCTTAGTGCGGATGCATGTTATGTGTTGGAGGATTCCACTATGTACAGGAAGATTATGGGGAGTTTGATCTATGTCATGATCAGCTGGTTGGATTCGAGTTACACTGTTGGCTTAGAGAGCCAGTTTATATAGGTTCCATGTAAACCACATCTTGACTGTGCGACGCACACTTCAGTATTTGAGAGCCACTGTTGATTATGCATTGTTTTATGTAGAGCAGGTGTACCATTGGAGCTATATGGATACACAGATGCAGATTGGGCAAGTAGCATCTCAGACATGAGATCTACTAGTGGATTTGTTTTCATTGGAGAGTGCTGCTGTGACATGGAGCAACAAGAAGCAGTCCACAGTTGTTTTGATGAGTACAGAGACAGAGTACAGAGGAGTTGCGGTGACAATATGTGAGGTAGCTTGGTTACGCAAGCTACTTGTTGATTTGGGGTTGCATGTGGAGAGAGAGGTTGTTATATATTGTGACAATCTTAGCAGTATACAGTTGGACGGAACACATTAAGGTACATTATCACTTTATCAGGGAGAGAGTCTTGGCAAGCGACATCGACCTGGCCTACATCAACAAACAGGATCAAGTTGCTGACATCTTCACGAAGGCTCTGGGAGCTGAGAAGCCTCGCAGATTTCGAGATATGCTTGGAGTTTATGAGCTGGAGTTGAGCTTGAGGAGGAGTGTTGAGATGTCAAGCTCAACATGAGCCGACACTCACGAGGCGCTGCATGATCGTTCGACATTTATGTCACTGGCGGGTTTGGTAGCTGGCACCGACATATTTTCGCCACAGATTCTACAGCTGGACTACATTGACAGTCCACACCTACCCACTCCACTTAGCGTGTTTACATTATGGACCGCTTGTATACACTCTATTATGTGTGTTAGTCATTTTATCTTCTTTGTAGACCTCTTTTGTTGTGTGAAGAAAAAGAAGAATTTTCAGCCTCACCTTGTGTGTTCTCTTCTAGGGTTTGTGTGAGTGTGTGCTTGCAAGAGCTCAAGCTCTCTTCTCCCCTACATCTTTTCAATATAGATGGTAGAATCTATGTTGCATCTAGATTTCATGTGTGTACATGTATATGTATTTATAACTTTTCAACAGTACCTAAACAGTATTGTAAAATCTAATTTTTTTCCAAAACCTGTGTCAAGTGCATCCCACACTTGGCTGCCACATGGACATATCTGAACAAGAAGGTGTACGACATGGAGTGGAAAACTGGTTCCATGTGAGCCCAGTCCGGGACGAGTCGGCCCCACGGTTCTACTCCATGCGTCCGAGGTTAGGTGTGCATTGTCCTGCTCTCATGAAGTAGTGCCGGTCCGCGCTGTGAGTCTCCCTTTGGAATGATGTCAGTGGTTCTGTGTATCTGGTATGATACTGGATGTCAAACCTTTGAGTAGACATGTAGGATTTGCATGTAGGGATGGGGCGAGCCCATAGGGCTACCCCAAGATCAATTATGTGGGCATGGGGGAGGTGTAGAACCACCCCCAAAGGGCCAAGAGGGCCCCGGCTGTGCCCATTAACCATGTGATGGACTAGAAGGGCTGTCGGCCAGCCCTAGGGCCTCTGGACAGCCAGCCGATAGGGTATTAGGCCCTTTAAAGCCTGTCGGCCAGGTGTGGGGCAGCCCACACAGGTTGCCCAGCAGTCCATAGAAAAAGCGCGTATTAAATGTTGGTCGTGAGCTTCTTCAGCAAACCGACCTCAGTAAACTGGCCAACGAGGATTAGAAGGGGGTATAAATACCCAAGCCCAGAATTCAGTTCATTTATCTCATATTTTACCAAGTGTTGAAGCTACTCAAGGGGCCAAGACAGCCAAGGAGGAGTTAACACAAGGGTTGATTCTAAAGGTCAAGGGTAGAGGATTATCCTCAGCTAAGATGTCACCATTTGGTCCATCTCCATTTTTGGAGCCACTTCTGTCACTCCATAGAGCGGCTAGATTTGTGCCATGTTCACATGGGGGCAGCCCAATGTCCCATGTGAAAGGGCCAGCCTTATGGTGTCACATGGACGGGAGCCAGATCAGTGCCACCCGTGTGACCAGTGTTGCGTCACATGGACGAGAACTAGTTTCGTGTCACCTGTGTGTGACTTGCTTCGTGCTGTATGAACAGGAGCCTGTTGGTGCCATCCGTGTATGGCCAGGATGGTGTCTTACCTATGGGATTGTTACTCCATAGGAAGATGACATATTTCTATATATCTGTCGCGCCAGTTTTATGCTCGACAGGAACCTCTTGTACAAGTTTCATGAAAGGGAGATTTCGTCTATTATTTGTGCACATGCATTTATGCCTGCATGCATAAATTTGTTTTTGCATGACTTGTTTGCGTGTCTGTCTGTTATGCCGTACCAGTACACTGGACGGGGACACCCCCAGTGTACCGTGGAGTGCTGTTTGCTGACTTGGTGTTGTGGCGTGTGAATAGGTGGTAGTATTTTCATTTTGGGCTTTTTAAATGGTAAAATCGATAAACTAGAGTGAACCTTAGTATTTATAAGGTATTGTGTTCACACCCATTTTAAATAGGGGCTGGATATTTGCTTATGGGGGGGGACCAAAGTAATAAGTTGAATTAAGGTTTTATAACCTTAATTAAAAAAAGCCTTGCATGGAACTTTTCTTGGAAATAATCCACGTGTGGGTTGGTGGCTTCTCTTGCCTTATCCATGCCTGGCTGTACTGGCCTCTTCATCGGTTGCTTTACCCGTCCTTCACTGGCTGCTGTACCTGTCTTTTCCACGCCTGTTGAACTTGCCTCTTCCACGCTTGCTGTACTTGGCTGTACTTACCAAGGAGCTGCTATACTTGCAAACAGAGCTGACTGTCCTGTTGTACCTGCAAACTGTTGGCTGCCCACGTGTACTTGCAAACTGTCTACTTGCTGTCACATTTATACCGGTTGGTTGCTCTGTTTACAACAGCTGATTGCTCCCATATTGAGTATAATACAAAGGAAAATGGTCTTCATTGCTGAGATATGAATTAAAATCCATGCCAGGTATTTATTTCAATATTTTATCACAAAATTCAGATAACAATTAAAGTTAAATGTTGTTATTTCAAACTTTGTGTAGGCAAGTTTCTTCTCCAGTTGCATACACCCTAGAAGATCATTGGGTAGTGGTTTCTCCCATGATTGCCACCGCGGCCTCACCTATAGAGGAGCCAGTGAAGGTCAAGAGGGTATGAGGAAAAACCAGGTACAAAGCTTTATTGGGAGAACCGAGATACGTTCCCTCCGCGGTGCATCACTGTTGCCTGCGTTAGTACGGGCATGCCTATTTGTGCACGGTCCCATAAGACCAGTGAAAGGCAAGTGTGCACCCAGTGAAGGTGGGAATGAGCCTGAGATTTGAGGCTACTCCGACCAACACCTCTTCATCGACTTGAACCAGTTTTATTTGGTTGTTTTCACTACCTTGTGGAGAAATTTGGCTTGTAAGGCCGGTGACACTTGTACAAATATAAATACTCCAAGAAATACAAAAAGTATTGAGAGGGGGCCGGTCCTTTCCGGCCCCAGTGTTGGTGTCATTTGTATTTTCAGTATTTCCAGTATTTGTGTTGTTGATGTTGTTTCCATTGTTTAATAACAGTTAAATTAAGTGTTCTAAATATGTGTATATTGTCTTTCAATTTGTAGGCCTCCTATAGGGAGCGGTCACACTATCTCCATTTCTGGAGCCACTTCTATGGGATTGTCGTTCCATAGAGCGGCCAGATTTGTACCATGTTCACATGTGGCCAGGCCAGTGTCCCATGTGAAAGGGTCAGTTATCTTGTGTCACATGGACAGAACCAGTTTTGTGCCACCCGTGTGTGACCAGTATTGTGCCATATGGATGGGAGCCTATTTGTTGCCACCCGTGTATGACTAGGATTGCATCTTATCCATGGGATTGTCACTCCATGGTAGGACTGATATTTGTGCCGACCTTGTCTATGGGATTGTTACTCCATAGGAAGACGCGTGCCAGGATGTGTGTTTTGCCTATGGGATTGTCACTCCATAGGAAAACCAGGACTTCACATTTCTGTCGCGCCAATTTTGTGCCCGACAAGAAATCCTTGTATAAGTTTCATGAAAGCGAGATTTTGTCCATTACATGTGCACATGCATTTGTGTTTGTATACATAAAGTTGTTTTCGCATGTCTTGTTTTTGGTGTTTGCTTGCTATGATGTGCCAGTACACTGGATGGGGACGCTCCCAGTGTACCGTGGGTATACTGTTTGCTGACGAGTTGTGGTGGTGTGTGAACAGGTGATAAGTATTGCCCTTATTGGCCTTTTCAAACGTAAAATTCATAAAGTTATGTAAACCTTAAATGTTTATAAGGTTGGATGTTCACACATTTAAAATTTTATCCGGACACTTTCTAATGTGGGTGTCCATGAGCTAACCTTGATTAAAGTTTAATAATATTAAAGCATCTATTGCATGGGCAACTTATCTTTTCCCACACGTGGAAGATATTGAGGAGGGTGGTTGTTGGAAGGGAGGCGACTACAGAATTTGGAAAGAAAGTTGATTTTTGGGCTGCTGTTTTCTGTACTCGCCTCTTGTGCTGCACCTGCTTGCTGTACCAGCATCTGTACCCGCCTCCTGTCCCATGACGAGTAGATGCATGGCGAGAAGTGACTGATATCTCTTCGTTGTGTATAAAAGACCTCAACCGTTGAGATGCTGGGTCTCCCTACTTCAAACGAGGTGGATTCTTGAATACTAACTCTCCACCCTCTCCTTCCTTGAGATCACCCTTGCGGATGAGATAAGAGAGTGCCAACTCCCTTGGCTTCTTGCCCACTTCATGAGCCGTGGACTCAAAGGTCATATCCACCATAGCATCAGATTTCCTTGCTTCAGTGACACTCTGTACATGGGGATTTGCTTCTTGTTTTTCCTCATACCCTCATGATCTTTACTAGCTCCTCTAGAGGTGAGGGCGCGGTTAGGGCAATCATGGGAAAAATCACTATCCTGATGGCCTACTAAGGTGTAGGCAGCTGGAGGTGAAGCTTGCCTACACAAAGCTTGTAATAAATATTTAACTTTAATTTTTATTTGAAGTTGAAATAAAATATAGAAACAGATACCTGGCAAAGGTTTTAATTCAAATCTCAGCACAGAGAAGATCATTCCCTTTTTGTTGTACTCCTAATGGGTGCAAACAATAGGTACAACCGGTTACAACTGGTACTGCTGGTACAGGTGTAGGTACAACAGGTAAAGTAAGTATTGTATGTATTGCTGGTACAGATGCAAGCATAGTAGGTACAGTTAGTGCTGCTGGTACAGATGCAAGTACAACAAGTTTTGCAGGTACAGTTCAACAGGTATAGATGGAGGTACAACAGGCAGGTATAGATGCAGGTACAACAGACGGGTACAACTCTGCAAGCAGGTACAGATGCTGGTACAGCAGGCGGGTACAGCACAGGAGGCGGGTATAGATGCTGGTACAGCCGGCGGGTGCAGCACAAGAGGCGGGTACAGCAGGCGGGTGTAGCACAAGAGGCGGGTACAGATGCTGGTACAGAAAACAACAGTCGAAAAATCAACTTTCTTCCCAAATTCTATAGTCGCCTCTCTTCCAACAACCACTACCCTCAATATCTTCCACGTGTGGGGAGAGAGAAGTTGCCCATGCAATAGATGTTTTAAATATTATTAAACTTTAATCAAAGGTTAGCTCTGTTGGGGTAAAGGCGTTATGCCCACCCTTATAGTGTGTACAAGCCCATAAGTTATAGTACATAGTACACTTAGTACTTTTAATGTACTAAGTGCACTATGCGTACTAGTGCAATATACATGTGTGATAGGGGAGTCACACACTCATATCATTATGAGTTGACTATCCCCACAACTCTCTCTCTCTCTCTCCCTTGTTCTCTCTGTGTATGTCTCTCACATGAATTAACCCTAATTCTTCCTTCTCCCACACAACTGGTATCAGAGCCAGTGCCCTTCGAATCTCTGGCGTGGGCAGGCAGCAGCTCGACTCTCCCATTAGCCTGTGTGTGAAGAGGCCAGAAGCGAACTACTAGACAGCAATCAGGTGGGCGGAAGGAGAAGGTGGCGGGCAGCCACTTCTGCGCTGAATCACACGCAAGGCAGCTGAGCGTGGAGCGAAGAAGCGTTGGCAAAGGCGTTGGCGAACAAGCGAGCCACTGAAGTGAGCGAAGGCGAGCGCTGGGCGTTAGTCGTCGGCTGGCTATTAGGCGGGCGGCGCTCAAGTTGGGTGACGTGGAGCGAAGGCAAGCTCGACACGCCTACATAGGCTATAGGTAGCCAACAGCCCGTCATGTAGACTGGCGCTAGGCGAGCGAAGCGCACAGCAGGCAAGGCGTAAGAGGCGCACAGGCACACAGGCGACTAGAAGGCACAAAGGCTCTTCACGACTGCCCCAGGCCTACGTCAAACTGCAGCAGCAGGCGCATCAAAGCATCAGAAATCAGCAAGAAACCTCTCATAGCCACGCCCAAGAAGAGCAACACGTTGCCTGCTGAGGAAAGCTACGCTGCCCAGCCATCCGTACAGCTGCAGGTGCATCAACAATACCTTCAACATACACACAGTCAGTGTGTACAGCAGCATCAACAGCAAAATCGACGCCCTCCTTTCCTGCAACAAAAATCAGAAATTACAAGGTATTTGCCTCAATTTTTTTTTGGGATTTGCAATTGAGCAAGTACAATCATCAATTGAGCAGGTACAGGTGCCGAATTGCTCAATTTTTTAGCAAAATTGGCAAAATTGGGTGACATTGGTCACAATCAGGATCAATTTGCAGGAAATTGGTCACAATCAGGATCAATTTGCAGGAAATTGGATGTCGAAATTTGGGGCTTTTGATGTAATTGTGCAATTAAGCACTCATACATGCTGTATGATGTGAGAAATCGCACATTTGGGCAAAATTGCAGCAAATTGCAGTGCAAATCAAGGGGCTTTTGTGCCGATTGGGTTGATTTGCATGCCGGCACTCGCAGTTGATGCTGTGGATAATGTGTTGATGCCTTACAAGCACTCAATGTGCCTGTAAATCAAGGGGCTTTCATGTATTGGATGTATACGTGGCTAGGGGGAAGCTTTGTGAAGACTTTGGATGCCTTCATGTGCGTCAATGTACCATGTATGATCAGAAATTGATCTTAAATCAAGGGGTTTTTCAAGTTCGTATGCTTGTTGAGCTTGGCAAAGCAGCAGGCAAGACATTTATGCCTTGAATCCTCAAAAAATCAGCTTGTAGTCAAGGGGCTTTTGCCCAATTTCTGTTCGGGACTGTTGTATGCAGTGTACAGGACTGTAAAAGTCTGATTTTCACTCATTTGGACAGCCAGGAGAGCATTTATTGCTATTGTACCTGTTGGTACAGATTTTGCACAGCTTTGTGCAAGTTTTGGCATGGCTGTACACTGTTTTGAGTGACCAAAAGGTTCAATTTCAGCTGCTGTACTTGTCGGTACAGGTTTGGTACATCATTGGTGAGCACTTGGTACTGCTGTACAGTACTTTGGAAGGGCAACAGAGCACATTTAAGGTGCTGTCCAAAATCTGCAGCAACCAGATTTTGGTGATTTCATCACATAAAGTGGGAGAAAAGTTGCATTTGTGCTTCCGCAGTGGGAGATAAAGCTTGGGAGAAAAACTGTGAGCACTTTGTGTGCTTTTGGTGCAGTGTTTGCACATTTTGCAGGGAGTCAGGCATTGACAGGTTGCATTTTGCTATGGCAACCACAGGTGAGAGCTCTTCATTGCTTCACATCAAGAAGCTTGAAGGCTCGCATAATTATGATATTTGGCAAACCGAGTGCTACAATGTGTTGCTCCAGAAAAAGCACCACAAGCCTATCAAAGAAAGGGGTGTAATGCCCGCTTCTCTTACTGCTGAAGAGTGGGAAGATATGGATGAGCTGGCAAGATCTACTATCATGTTGTTTGTGTTAGACTCATTACTTTTCAGCATTCGTGAAGAGAAGACAGCTTGGGGAATGTGGCAGAGATTGCAGGACTTGTATGCCCAACAAAGTGCCTCAAGCAAAGTGTATTGGTTGAAGAAACTCATAGGTCTTCAGATGAAGGAAGGGGCGTCTATGACAGCCCATCTAAATGAGTTTAATGGTATTGTCAGCCAGGTCATTAATCAAAAGTTGGCAATGGACGATGAGTTCAAAGCCACTTTTCTGTTATGCACTTTACCAGAGAGTTGGGACACATTCAGGACAGCCACTAGCAATTCGCATGCTATGCTGTCATATGCAGATGTTGAGGGTGCTCTTCTTCAAGAAGAGATGAACAGGAAAAACAACTCTGTTGGAAAGTCCAATGCAATGAATGCACGTGGGAGATCCCAGCAAAGGGGAAAAAGCCAAGAAAGGGGAAGGAGCAAGTCTCGCTCCAAAAAGGATTTGGAATGCCATTATTGTGGCAAGAAGGGACACATTAAAAAGCAATGCTACAAATGGAAAAATGATCAAAAAGAAAAGGGAAAAGGCAAAGACAAAGAGAAAGATGAAGCCAAAGATATAAAGCCAAAGGGCAAAAGTGGAGTCAAGATTGAAGAAATCAATGTGTCACATGCACGTGGTAGTGAGGATGAGGTCCTATTTACTTCTTCACTTGATGCCCATTCACTTCTTACAGGTGGTCATGGTATGCACTCATGGATCATTGATTCAGGTGCCTCCTTTCATGTCACAGGTTGCAGAGACTTGTTTGTCAGGTATACTGCTGGCAATGAAGGAGTGGTTTATTTGGGTGATAACCATGCATGTAAGATTCTTGGCAGAGGTGATGTGAGGCTTGTGTTTTCAGATGGCTCACAGCTTATGCTCCATGATGTCAGGCATGTGCCTGAGATCAAGAAGAATCTGCTTTCTACTGGACAGCTTGATGATGCTGATTATGTTACCACATTTGGTAGTGGAAAGTGGAAAATTAGTAAGGGCTCACTGGTTGTTGCCAGAGGCTCTAAGGTGGACACTCTTTACTTTATGCATGCAGGTGTTTGTCACCATGCTAATGTAAATGCAACCGAGCTGCCGGAAATCTCTATGTGGCATAGCCGGTTGGGACACATGAGTGTCAAGGGAATGGAGCAATTGTCTCGTTTGGGTTACTTGCCTTCTCTAAAGTTTTCAAGTTTTCAGTTTTGTGAGCATTGTATATATGGTAGGCAACTACAGTGCCCCCACAAGAAAGCTCTTGGACAGAAAGATGCTCAGTTAGAGCTTGTGCATACAGATGTATGTGAGATGCCTCAGCTTTCTTTGGGAGGGGCAAAATATTTTGTGTCTTTTATTGATGATGCCACACGCAAGGTGTGGGTCTATCCTCTTCGTTTGAAGAGTGATACATTCTCAGTGTTTCAGAAGTTTGTTGCTCTTGTTGAGAATCAAACTGGCAAAACACTGAAAGCTTTGCGTTCCGACAATGGTGGAGAGTATATGTCCAAACAGTTTCAGGACTTTTGTGATGCTAAAGGCATCAAGAGGGAGCTCTCTACTCCTTATGATCCTCCACAAAACGGGACAGCAGAGAGGATGAACAGGACCATACAGGAGAAGGTCCGTTCTATGTTGTCACATGCTGCATTACCTCATGGTTTTTGGGCTGAAGCTGTTATGACAGCCGTTCACCTTATAAACAGGTCACCTAACACGAGGCTTGGTGGGAAAGTGCCAGAGGAAGTATCGACAGGGAAGCCTCCGTCATACAAGCACTTGAGAGTGTTTGGTTGCGTTGCGTACGTGCACATACGTAGGGAAATGCGCACCAAACTTGATCCTAAGTCTCACAAATGCATATTCCTAGGATATGGTGACAGAGGTGAAATGGGGTATAGACTTTGGGATCCCATGAATAGAAAGATCATATGCAGCAATGATGTCATTTTTGATGAAACATGCATGTATAAGGAGCCTGCAAGGCAACAGGAGCCTGGCAGAGTCATCTTTGATGATGATGGACATCATGGACAACAACAAAGGGCTGTAAATCAGCCATTACAGCAGGAAAACCAGCCCTTAAATGGTGCTGAAAATGGTCCAAATGGACAGCCAGAGATGGCAGAAGATATCCCTATGGATATACCACAGTTAGAGGAGATACCGGGCATGATATTTCAGCCTTATGGCATGGAACAGGAGCCACCAATGGGTGATATGCAGGCTGGACAGCAACCTGCAAATGATGGTCATTGGGTACGGAGGTCCACAAGACCCTCCAGAGCCCCTGACAGGTTTGTTCCAGGGGTTGACTACTTGATGCTCACTGACTGTGGGGAGCCCTCATGTTATAAAGAGGCTTTACAGAGGGCAGACAAGGCTCTATGGGAGCGTGCCATGAAGTCAGAGATGGATTCTCTGCATAAAAATGGAACATGGAAGTTGGTGCCTTTGCCTGCAGGCAAGAAGGTTTTGCCATGCAAGTGGGTTTACAGGCTCAAAGTTGCACCAGATGCAAAGCCAAGATACAAAGCCAGGTTAGTGGCTAAGGGCTTCAAGCAGGAATATGGTGTGGACTTTGATGAGATCTTCTCTCCAGTGGTCAAAATGACCACACTTAGAGTTGTGTTGGCTTTGGTTGCGCATGATGATCTGGACTTGATTCAGATGGATGTGAAGACTGCTTTTCTTCACGGTGATCTCCATGAGGAGATATATATGCAACAGCCAGAGGGTTATGCAGTAAGTGGAAAGGAGAAGCTTGTATGCAAGCTGAAAAAGAGTCTTTATGGGCTCAAACAGGCACCAAGAGAATGGTATCATAAATTTGATACATTCATGAAATCTCAAAAATTCAGGAGAAGTGACATAGATCACTGCTTGTACACCAAGAAAGCTTTGGATGGCAGTCTATTGATCCTCATCTTGTATGTTGATGATATGTTGATTGCCGGGAAATCTCGTAAGGAGATGGATACCTTGAAGCAGAGGCTGCATCAAACCTTTGATATGAAGGATTTGGGTGATGCAAATCATATCTTGGGTATGCGGATACTTCGGGACAGAAATCAGCATGTGTTGTATTTGTCTCCGAAGGAATACATTGGCAAAGTTTTGCAGGGGTTCAATATGGAGGGGGGGAAGAAGACTAGTACTCCTTTGCCTCCATATGTGAAACTCAGTGCTATGGACAGCCCACAGTCAGATAGAGACAGGGCTGATATGGCCAAGATTCCGTATGCTTCAGCTTGTGGCAGTCTCATGTATGCCATGGTTGCTACTAGGCCGGACATTGCATTTGCAGTGGGAGTGGTTTCTAGATACATGGCCAACCCTGGCAAGAAGCATTGGGAAGCAGTGAAAAGTGTCATGAGATGCCTGAAGGGCACACAGAATTTGTGCATTTGTTTTGGCAAACAGGATGCATTAGTGCATGGTTACACGGATTCGGATTATGCCGGTCATCCAGATAACCGGAAGTCTACTACCGGTTATGTGTTTACATTCACAGGAGGTGCTGTGTCATGGATATCCAGGATGCAGAAGTGCACAGCCTTATCTACTACAGAGACCGAGTATATTGCAGCCACAGAGGCTTGCAAGGAGGCATTATGGCTATCTCGGTTAGTGGTTGATTTGGGCTATACAGGGGATATTCCATTGTTGCATTGTGACAGTCAGAGTGCCATCCAGTTGGCAAAGAACCCTGTCTTTCATGCAAAGACGAAGCATGTGGATGTGAAGTATCACTTCATCAGAGAGGTGATAGAGAACAAGCAAATTCAGCTTGTTAAGATTCATACGGATGACAACCCGGTTGATCTCTTGACAAAGAGTTTGCCTCCGGAGCGGTTTGCTCATTGCAGACACTTGATGGGCATTGGATGAGGCCAGTTTCAGCCTTGATATGGCCTTGTATATTATCATGTACATGCTGATTTTTCTTTTCCTTTACTGAAGGGCACTTTGCCTTTAAGTGGGAGGTTGTTGGGGTAAAGGCGTTATGCCCACCCTTATAGTGTGTACAAGCCCATAAGTTATAGTACATAGTACACTTAGTACTTTTAATGTACTAAGTGCACTATGTGTACTAGTGCAATATACATGTGTGATAGGGGAGTCACACACTCATATCATTATGAGTTGACTTATCCCCACAACTCTCTCTCTCTCTCCCTTGTTCTCTCTGTGTATGTCTCTCACAGCAATTAACCCTAATTCTTCCTTCTCCCATAAGTTATAGTACATAGTACACTTAGTACTTTTAATGTACTAAGTGCACTATGTGTACTAGTGCAATATACATGTGTGATAGGGGAGTCACACACTCATATCATTATGAGTTGACTTATCCCCACAACTCTCTCTCTCTCTCTCCCTTGTTCTCTCTGTGTATGTCTCTCACATGAATTAACCCTAATTCTTCCTTCTCCCACACAAGCTCATGGGCACCCACACTAGAAAGTGTCCGGATAAAATTTTAAATGTGTGAACATCCAACCTTTTAAACATTAAGGTTTACATGACTTTATGAATTTTACGTTTGAAAAGGCCAACAAGGGCAATACTTACCACTTGTTCACATGCCACAACTCCTCGTTAGTAGACAGCACACCTACGGTACGTTGGGGGCGTCTCCGTCCAGTGTATTGGCACGTCATAGCAGGAAAACACCAAAAACAAGACATGTGAAAACAACTTTATGCATACAAACACAAATGCATGTGCACATGTAATGGATGAAATCTCCCTTTCATGAAACTTGTACAAGGATTTCTTGTCGGGCACAAAATTGGTGCGACAAAAATGTGAAGTCCTATGGAGTGACAGTCCCATAGGCAAAACACACATCCTGGCACGGCCTTCCTATGGAGTGACAATCCCATAGACAAGGTCGGCACAAATATCAATCCTACCATGGAGTGACAGTCCCATGGATAAGACGCAATCCTGGTCATACACGGGTGGCAGCAAACAGGCTCCCGTCCATATGGCACAATACTGGTCACACACGGGTGGCACAAAACTTGTTCCCATCCATGTGACACAAGATAATTGACCCTTTCACATGGGGCACTGGCCTGGCCACATGTGAACATGGTACAAATTTGGCCGCTCTATGGAGGGACAATCCCATAGAAGTGGCTCCAGAAATGGAGATGGACCAAATGGTGACATAAGAAGGTTTAGGTTCAATCTTTTTTGTTTTTAGATTTTGCATCATTCTATTAAAGCAAATACCCCATTCGTGGTGGGAGCCCTACAGAGGGTATTCGGGACCCAATACTGTCCTCTTCTCCTTCTCTCTCTCTCTCTCTCTCTCTCTCTCTCTCTCTCTCTATTTTCTGCACATCTATTTTCAGTTTTGTGCATTATTCTCGTTGTGAAACGCTTGTTGATTTCTGAGCATTGAAGTTACTGATCTCCCCCGAAGCTTCCAGATGTTACAACCTGTACTTGTGCTTATGTGTATTGGAAATGGATCCAAATTGGTCTAGAGTGTTAGACTGTGATAGCAAATTCATGGGATAGTTTTGGAAAGCTTTGTTTGAGAACTTTGGAACAAAGTTGAGTTTCTCCGGTGCATTCTATCCTCATATTAATGGTTTGACAGAGATCTATGATCAGCTAGCGTTTGGTGTTCTTAATTGCAATGTGCATGACTATCTTAGTCAATGGGAAGAGTAACTTCCATTAGTTCAAGCAACTTTAAATGGCGTTGTTTTGTTAACCATAGGCCACATTGCAACAGAGGTAATGTTTACAAGGTAGTTTTTTTTTCTGAGAAAAAGATCCTTCTATTAGTTAATGAAAGATAGCTACAAAGGGCTAGATACAACCACGAAGGGCTAGATACAAACTCGCCTCATATAAGGGCGGGAATCAAATGAGCATAAGGGGAAGAGACATTCTCCTCTAGCTGCAAGAAGGCTATCTTATACAGGGCGAAGGGAGAAGGAGGGGGGGGGGGGACAACCACACAGGTGCTTTGAAATGCCAAGTGGGGTCACCACCTCTATTTGCGAGAAATGGGCTAGGCCTCCAGAGCCTCAAGAAAGCTTCCCACTGCTTCTGCGTGCGGTTAGAACCTCCTTGTAACTTCCCCACTGATCGCCGCGGAGGGTGTGAATGATGTCAAGCCAAATGCTCGTGATGGACTCAACAGACGGAGTGTGGGTACCTTCATGGCCTCGTTGCATCTAGTGTGCCAAGTGTGCCAGGCTGTGATGCTACTGTAAATCTCCCATCTCTGGCATGAGCCTGGTTGCGAGTGGTCTGTAGGTGGGGCTATGACTGGTACTATTGAAATATGATGGTGAGACCTGAAGGGCTAGCCCTCCCTCCCTCCTCCTTGTAAGCCGTGATCACTCCAGCCTCTATGGCCCAAGTGACAGTACTCCATGTAATGATCCGGGTTGTAATCCCAGCGGGGCGTGCCGTGACAAACTCAACCACGTGTCCAAGAGATAGAGATATAGAGATATAGAGAGAGAGGGGAGAGAGAGAGAGAGAAGGGAATAGGAATCTTGCACAATACACCACATTGAGCAGGGAACATGCCCCGCTCCCTTTTAGGAATTTATTCAGGAAGAATCCATCGGCACGTTGGCCTACAATGTTGAGGCACGAGATCTGTGATGTCGAGCACACCACGGGGATGACCCACAAGTATCTCTCACCGGGCTACCAAATCTATTATTCAAATCCAATGAATCCAAATCCAAGTTCCATGTCCAAGCTCTATGTCCGAGTTCCATGTTTATGTCCAAGCTCTATGTCCGCCGCGTTGTATATACAAAGAAGGGGGCGTCCAGAGTCTCCTCTCGATCCACGGGGTCATGCCAAGTCCACTCTCCCGGGTCCCACTGAAGGTGCGTGAGAGGTCGGCACTCCCATATCCATAGCCACCAGAATCTCTCCTTGGCCACGTTGGCCGATGGTGGGTCTATGTGCCACTCCCGTGTCCGAACCTCACCCTCTACAAGCTGTAGCCATTGAAATCCTCTACGGGAAGCTTAGATCTCTCTAGTCTGCCATGGGATCCAATAGAAAAAGTGAAAAGACCACTGCCCTCATATGCTCCACGGACTACCACGAGAATATCATGTCTGGTAAACACACCACCCTTGCCAGGCCTCTCTCCTACACCTCCGGGGGTAATGGCCTGTATGCGATCCAATCTCCAAGGAACCTGGCTAGTCCTATCCTCAAGGCGCCCCATGTTACATGAGGTCGGCCCCCCACCATGTGGCCACTGGGTAAATGGATTAGGGGGTTCCAGACCAAGGGCTGTTGAAGCTGCTCCTTTGAGACTGCCGGAGCTATCTGCCTAAGGGCCGGCTTGAGGTGATCCCAAGCTCGAAGTAAGTTGGCTACAAATTTGTCCTCAAAAGTTGGGCTAAAATAGTGGGCCCACATCTTTGTGAAAATCCATCCGGTACTTTGCGACCAAGGGCCCCCTAGACTCAGGGTGCGGGTTGAAATCCGGGCCAAGAGGAAGTCCTTCCAAGAATCACCACCAGGAAGGAGTCCTCTAACGATCAGCTTGCCCAGCAGGGCACGGCTTTGAATAGCGTGGTCAATGAGGCCTAGCCTCCCTCTACGATGTGGCTAAATGATCACTCTCAATGCCACCTTGGCCTTGGCTGGCCTCCCGTCAACTGCTGGTCCATAAGAAGTTCACGATCAACCGCTGTACCTGGCCAATACATGCTCGAGAGAAGGCCTAGCAGGAAGTGATGTACCACATGGTGGCAAGAAGAACCTGGTTCGCCACCACCACTATACCTGCTAGGGAGAGCGTCGCAGAACTCCAATATACAAGCTTCTTTTGAATACTCAGAAGAAGAGGGGCGAGTTGCTGCATAGGAGAGATGTCATTGCCAACCTGGCAACCAAGATAGCGAACTGGAGTGTCTCTTGGGATCCGCTGGAAAGCCTCAACTAGGCGCCAAGTCGGGTTTGGTGTAGAGCCTACCCAAAAACCACATGACTTGTGTCAGTTGATCTGTGCTCTTGATGCGCGGCAAAAAAACCTCGATCGCCTCCGCGAATCTCTGGAGATTTCCCACATCTTCAAAAAGGAAGCTGCCGTGTCATCTACAAACTATGAGTCAAGCACCTCCTCCTACGTTCGGAGGAGGGGGGGCGCAATCCTTGAAGTCCTGTCTCCTGGGCTAATAGAAAACTACTCATGGGCTCGACGCTGAATAAGAAGAGGTAAGGTGCCAAAGGACAGCCTTGCCATACTGAGGAGGAAAGGGGGAATTTGTCGCACGGTAGGTTGAGTAAAGTCCCGAGACTCCACGAATCCACTCCATGGGGAATCCCATCCGACTCATTGTGCCCTCCGGAAAGCTCCAATCCACCCTATCATAAGCTTTCTCAAAGTCTAGGAGTAGCACTATGAGGTCAGTGTCATGAATCAAGTCCGGGAGAAAGGGTTGTGTTGGGGTAAAGGCATTATGCCCACCCTTATAGTGTGTACAAGCCCATAAGTTTTATAGTACATAGTACACTTAGTACTTTTAATGTACTAAGTGCACTATGTGTGCTAGAGCAAATATACATGTGTGATAGGGGAGTCACACACTCATATACTTATCCCCACACGTCTCTCTCTCTCTCTCTCCCTTCTTCTCTGTGTGTATCTCCCACATGAAACCCTAACTGTTTCAGCTGAGCTTCTTTAGCTCCTTCAACTTGTATCAGAGCCACGACTGCTCCAGCTTGCCTCGTCACTGCGTGCCCTTCTCTGTTGTTGCAGCGAGCGTTGAATGGAAGAACACTAGCAGCACCATCATCAGTAGTAGCAGCCGCCATGGCTAGCGCCCCCTCAGCCTGATGTCGATAAGGAGGAAAAGCTGGGAATCGTCGTAGAGCGCTCCTTCGACGAGGCTCGCATCGTCCAACTTGGTATCCGCTCTTGGCCCAAGGTTTATGCGCATGTAATTTGAGCTGACGGAGCTTTGTTTTCCGGTTCACTGGTAGCTTGGTTTGCAGCTACGTTTGCTCTCAGGTGACGAGCCAGTACATAGACAGGTTAGCTCGATACAATTTGGTTTGTTGTTTGGCACATGATGCTTTTGCAGCAGTTCGCAGATGTGGGACGAGTGCATATGGTCTTATGCGCATGGCATTGTTGAGCTCTATTGAGAGCGAGGATCCCCACAGGTATTGCTTGCATTGCAGGGCGCCGATTTGAGCGCTTGTCCTACTGCGGCGTAGCGACTTCGCCATATATGTACGCTATATGTGGTTCTTGCCATGCACACTTTTGTGGAGCCAGCTTTGGCATTTATGGCAGCCCAGTCTATGTTTTTTGAGCAGATTTGTATGTGACGCCTAGTTGGCAGTCAGATTTGGCTTAGTTTATGCTCTTTTATGCACCAGATTCTGCATGTCCATTATCATCAATTGAGCAGGTACAGGTCCTAATGGCTCAGATTTGAGCACAGTTGGCAACATTGGGTGACATTGGTCACATTCCGGGTCAAATTGCAAGAAATTGGAGTGCAAATCAAAGGGCTTTTGTGCCAATTGGGTTGATTTGCATGCAAGCACTGGCATTTGATGCTTTGGGCAATGTGTTGATGCCTGTCAAGCACTCAATGTGCCAGTAAATCAAGGGGCTTTTATGTATTGGATGTATATGTGGCCAGGGGGAAGCATTGTGAAGACTATGGATGCCTTCATGTGCATTAATGTACCATTCATGATCAAAAATTGATCTTGAATCAAGGGGCTTTTCAAGATTTTGTGCTTGTTGAGCTTGGCAAAGCAGCAGGGAAGACTTTTATGCCTTGAACCCTCAGTAATCCACTTGCAGTCAAGGGGCTTTTGCCCAATTTCTGTCCGGGACTGTTGTATGCAGTGGTGGCGACTGTCAAGGTCTGATTTTCACTCATTTGGACAGCCAGGAGAGCATTTATTGCTACTGTACTTGCTGGTACAGATTTGGTACAACTTTGTACAAGTTTTGGCATGGCTATACATTGATTTGAGTGAGGAAAAGGCTCATTTTCAGTTGTTGTACTTGCCGGTACAGATTTGGTACATCATTGGTGAGCACTTAGTACTGTTGTACAGTATTTTGGAAGGGAAACAGAGCACATCTAAGGTGCTGTCATAAATCTGCAGCAACCAGATTTTGGTGATTCTATCACATTCAGTGGGAGGAGAGTTGCATTCGTGCTTCCGCAGTGGGAGATAAACTTTGGGAGAACAACTGTGAGCACTTTGTGTGCTTTGGTGCAGTGTTTGCACATCTTGCATGGAGTCAGGCATTGACTGTGTCAAAGATTGCATATTGCTATGGCAACCACAGGTGAGAGCTCTTCATTGCTTCATATCAAGAAGCTTGAAGGCTCACATAATTATGACATTTGGCAAACCCAGTGCTATAATGTGTTGCTCCAGAAGAAGCAGCACAAGCCCATCAAAGAAAGGGGTGTAATGCTCGCTTCTCTTACTGCTGAAGAATGGGAAGATATGGATGAGCTAGCAAGATCCACCATCATGTTGTCTGTGTCAGACTCTTTACTTTTCAGCATACGTGAAGAGAAGACAGCTTGGGGAATGTGGCAAAGCTTGCAGGACTTGTATCCCCAGCAAAGTGCCTCAAGCAAAGTGTATTGGTTGAAGAAACTCATAGGTCTTCAAATGAAGGAAGGGGCGTCTACGACAGCCCATCTAAATGAGTTTAATGGTGTTGTCAGCCAGGCCATTAATCAAAAGTTGGCAATGGACAATGAGTTCAAAGCTACCTTTCTCTTATGCACTTTGCCAGAGAGTTGGGACACATTCAGGACAGCCACTAGCAATTCAAATGCTATGCTATCATATGCAGATGTGGAGGGTGCTCTCCTTCAAGAGGAGATGAACAAGAAGAACAACTCTGTTGGAAAGTCCAATGCAATGAATGCACCTGGGAGATCCCAGCAAAGGGGTAAAAGCCAAGAACGGGGAAGGAGCAAGTCTCGCTCCAAAAAGGACTTGGAATGCCATTATTGTGGCAAGAAGGGACATTTCAAAACGCAATGCTACAAATGGAAGAATGATCAAAAGGAAAAGGGCAAAGGCAGAGACAAAGACAAAGATGAAGCCAAAGATGCAAAGCCAAAGGGCAAAAGTGGAGTCAAGATTGAAGAAGTCAATGTGTCACATGCAGGTGACAGTGAGGATGAAGTCCTATTCATGTCTTCACTTGATGCCCATTCACTCCATGCAGGAGATGGTCATGGTATGCACTCATGGATTATTGATTCAGGTGCCTCCTTTCATGTCACAGGTTGCAGAGACTTGTTTGTCAGGTATATAGCTGGCAATGAAGGAGTAGTTTATTTGGTTGACAACCATGCATGCCAGATTCTTGGCAGAGGTGATGTGAGGCTTGTGTTTTCAGATGGCTCACAGCTTATGCTCCATGATGTCAGGCATGTGCCTGAGATCAAGAAGAACCTGTTTTCTACTGGACAGCTTGATGATGCTGGTTATGTTACCACATTTGGTAGTGGAAAGTGAAAGATTAGTAAGGGCTCACTGGTTGTTGCTAGAGGCTCTAAGGTGGACACTCTTTACTTCATGCATGCTGGTGTTTGTCACCATGCTAATGTAAATGCAACCGAGCTGCCGGAAATCTCTATGTGGCATAGCCGGTTGGGACACATGAGTGTCAAAGGAATGGAGCAATTGTCTCGTTTTGGTTACTTGCCTTCTCTAAAGTTTTGAAGTTTTCAGTTTTGTGAGCATTGTATATACGGCAGGCAACTCCAGTGCCCCCACAAGAAAGCTCTTGGACAGAAAGATGCTCAGTTAGAGCTTGTGCATACAGATGTATGTGAGATGCCTCAGCTTTCTTTGGGAGGAGCAAAATATTGTGTGCCTTTTATTGATGATGCCACACGCAAGGTGTGGGTTTATCCTCTTCGTTTGAAGAGTGATACATTCTCAGTGTTTGAGAAGTTTGTTGCTCATGTTGAGAATCAAACTGGCAAAACACTAAAGGCTTTGTGTTCCGACAATGGTGGAGAGTATATGTCCAAACAGTTTCAGGACTTTTGTAATGCTAAAGGCATCAAGAGGGAGCTCTCTGCTCCTTATAATCCTCCACAAAACGGGACAGCAGAGAGGATGAACAGGACCATTCAGGAGAAGGTCCGTTCTATGTTGTCACATGCTGCGTTACCTCATGGTTTTTGGGCTGAAGCTGTTATGACAGCCGTTCATCTTATAAACAGGTCACCTAACACGAGGCTTGGTGGGAAAGTGCCAGAGGAAGTATGGACAGGGAAGCCTCCGTCCTACAAGCACTTGAGAGTGTTTGGTTGCGTTGCGCACGTGCACATACGCAGGGAAATACGCACCAAACTTGATCCTAAGTCTCACAAATGCATATTCCTAGGATATGGTGACAGAGGTGAAATGGGGTATAGACTTTGGGATCCAGTGAATAGAAAGATTATACGCAGCAATGATGTCATTTTTGATGAAACATGCATGTATAAGGAACCTGCAAGGCAACAGGAGCTTGGCAGAGTCATCTTTGATGATGATGGACATCATGGACAACAACCAAGGGCTGTAAATCAGCCATTACAGCAACAAAACCAGCCCTTAAATGGTGCTGAAAATGGTCCAAATGGACAGCCAGAGATGGCAAAAAATATCCCTATGGATATCCCACAGTTAGAGGAGATACCGGGCATGATCTTTCAACCTTATGGCATGGAACAGGAGCCACCAATAGGTGATATGCAGGCTGGACAGCAACCTGCAAATTATGATCATTGGGTACGGAGGTCCACAAGACCCTCCAGACCCCCTGACAGGTTTGTTCTAGGGGTTGACTACTTGACGCTCACTGATTGTGGGGAGCCCTCTTGTTATAAGGAGGCTTTACAGAGGGCAGACAAGGCTCTTTGGGAGCGTGCTATGAAGTCAGAGATGGATTCTCTGCACAAAAATGGAACATGGAAGTTGGTGCATTTGCCTACAGGGAAGAAGGTTTTGCCATGCAAGTGGATTTACAGGCTCAAAGTTGCACGTGATGCAAAGCCAAGATACAAAGCGAGGTTAGTGGCTAAGGGCTTCAAGCAAGAATATGGTGTGGACTTTGATGAGATCTTCTCTCCAGTGGTCAAAATGACCACACTTAGAGTTGTGTTGGCTTTGGTTGCGCATGATGATCTGGACTTGATTCAGATGGATGTGAAGACTGCTTTTCTTCACGGTGATCTCCATGAGGAGATATATATGCAACAGCCAGAGGGTTATGCAGTAAGTGGAAAGGAGAAGCTTGTATGCAAGCTGAAAAAGAGTCTTTATGGGCTCAAACAGGCACCAAGAGAATGGTATCATAAATTTGATACATTCATGAAATCTCAGAAATTCAGGAGAAGTGACATAGATCACTGCTTGTACACCAAGAAAGCTTTGGATGGCAGTCTATTGATCCTCATCTTGTATGTTGATGATATGTTGATTGCCGGGAAATCTCGTAAAGAGATGGATGCTTTGAAGAAGAGGCTGCATCAGACCTTTGATATGAAGGATTTGAGTGATGCAAATCACATTTTGGGTATGCGGATACTTCGGGACAGAAATCAGCATGTGTTGTATTTGTCTTAGAAGGAATACATTGGCAAAGTTTTGCAGAGGTTCAATATGGAGGGGGGGAAGAAGACTAGTACTCCTTTGCCTCCATATGTGAAACTTAGTGCTATGGACAGCCCACAGTCGGATAGTGACAGGGCTGATATGGCCAAGATTACGTATGCTTCAGCTTGTGGCAGTCTCATGTATGCCATGGTTGCTACCAGGCCGGACATTGCATTTGCAGTGGGAGTGGTTTCTAGATACATGGCCAACCCTGGCAAGAAGCATTGGGAAGCAGTGAAAGGTGTCATGAGATACCTGAAGGGCACACAGGATATGTGCATCTGCTTTGGCAAACAGGATGCATTAGTGCATGGTTACACGGATTCGGATTATGCCGGTCATCCAGATAACCGGAAGTCTACTACCGGTTATGTGTTTACATTCACAGGAGGTGATGTGTCATGGATATCCAGGATGTAGAAGTGCATTGCCTTATCTACTATAGAGACCGAGTATATTGCAGCCACAGAGGCTTGCAAGGAGGCATTATGGCTATCTCGGTTAGTGGTTGATTTGGGTTATAGAGGGGATATTCCATTGTTGCATTGTGACAGTCAGAGTGCCATCCAGTTGGCAAAGAACCTTGTCTTTCATGCAAAGACGAAGCATGTGGATGTGAAGTATTACTTCATGAGAGAGGTGATAGAGAACAAGCTGATTCAGCTTGTCAAGATTCATACGGATGACAACCCGGCTGATCTGTTGACAAAGAGTTTGCCTCCAGAGCGGTTTGCTCATTGCAGACACTTGATGGGCATTGGATGAGGCCAGTTTCAGCCTTGATATGGCCTTGTATATTATCATGTACATGCTGATTTTTTCTTTTCCTTCACTTAAGGGCACATTGCCTTTAAGTGGGAGGTTGTTGGGGTAAAGGCATTATGCCCACCCTTATAGTGTGTACAAGCCCATAAGTTTTATAGTACATAGTACACTTGGTACTTTTAATGTACTAAGTGCACTATGTGTACTAGAGCAAATATACATGTGTGATAGGGGAGTCACACACTCATATACTTTGTGAGTTGACTTATCCCCACACGTCTCACTCTCTCTCTCTCCCTTCTTCTCTGTGTGTGTCTCCCACATGAAACCCTAACTGTTTCAGTTGAGCTTCTTTAGCTCCTTCAGGTTGAAGGCTCATGTTGATGGGCTTGGCCAAGATCTTATAGGTGGTTCCTAGAAGAGTGATTGTCACCAAAATTGGCCGACCATTTGGTCTATCTCCATATTTGTGTCTCGTTCACTTAAGGCCAGACCGGTGTCTCATGTGAAGGGGCGAGTATTTTTGCATAACATGGACGGGAGCCAGACTGGTGCCACCCGTGTATGACCTGGACTGTGTTCTATCCATGGGATTGTCACGCCATGGAAGAGCTAGTATTTGTGCCGTGTCTTGCCTATGGGACTGTCACTCCATAGGGAGGCTCGTGCTTGGATCTGTGTCTTACCTATGGGATTGTCACTCCATAGGAAGACCGGGATTTATGTTTTCTGTCGTGCCATTTTTGTGCCCGACAGATGTTTTGTACTTGTTCCATGAACGGGAGATATGTCCATGATACTATTTGCACATGCATTCATGTTTTGCATATTTGGAACTGTTTTCGCATGACTTGTATTCTTGTGTTTGCCTGTTTGATGTGCCACTTAACTGAGCGGGGACGCCTGCCAGTGAGTCGTGAAGTTTGCTCTGTCTTCTGACGAGTTTTGTTGCGTGTGAACAGGTGGTAAGTGTATTGCACTTGTTTGTTTAATAGCTTTCTTTCTAACCTTTATTTTTTATAAGGTTGTAAGTTCACATTCATTAAAAGAGTGGGCACCCTCCCAAATATTTAATGATGTCCTTGGTAGGGTGGGCACCCACGTTTAATCATGAAGTGTAAAAGGAACCCTTTATGTGTGGGGGTGGGTGCATGGCCACCTACCCACACCCCACCTTGGAATTGGCCGCCTCCATGCAAACTAGAGGGGCTGGCAAGCTGTGGTCGTGTGCTCTCTCGCCAACACCTACAAAGGAGCGACCATCTCACCAGCTTGGGAGCACTGTGCAGGCGACCATCTTTTATCCTCCCCTTGTTGCAGGCGGCTGCGCTCTCTACAGGCGGCTGCGGCTCCATTCCACAGGCGGCCACAGCAGGCGACTGTGCTCTCCAGCTGGTGGCTGCGCTCTGCACAGCAGGCGGCTGTGCTCTCCCAGTAGGCTGCTCTTGTCTTCCGCAGGCGGCTGTGCCTCCTCTCCACGGGCGACTACAAGCGGCTACGCACCTTCCACTGGCGGCTACGCTCTACACAGCAGGCGGCTGCACTCTCCATAGGCGGCTGCGCTCTACACAGCAGGCGGCTGCGCTCTACACAGCAGGCGGCTGCGCTCTCTACACACAGGCTGTACTTCCATAGGCTGTACGGGTGGCTGTTCTCTATCAACACAGGCGGCTGCGTGGGGCTGCACTTCCATAGGCTGTACGGGTGGCTGTTCTCTATCAACACAGGCGGCTGCCCTCTTCCACAAGCGGCTGCGCTCAGACCTCCAGGCGGTTGCGTACTCTTCCTTCTTGCCAGTAGGCTGCTGTGCCCTGGTGTCCATCTCTAGTAGCTGCACCTAGATGCATCGGGTATTTGTCTTCCACTCGCGAGCTACAAGTAAGTGGATTGAGATTTAAGTAAAGGATTTTGTTGTAAATCTGATAAAGGATTCTCTCTACCGCTAACACCCGTTCGGTGCCAGATAGTCCAAGCTTTTGGAGAACCACGGTCCATGGGTGCCGAGATCGGGAGAGCCAGGTGTTAGTACGGGAGCGCCTGTTTGTGCGTGGTCCTGGAACACCAGTGGGGCGTTCTCCGCGGATTCCAGTGAAGGCAGAGGACCGTAGAGACTAGATTACTCAAGTGGACTGCTCTCCTTCGAACGTCCACGGGACAGCAGCCCACTCTCTGCTACAGGCCACACCATGGGACAGCAGCCCCCTCTGCTACATTCAGTGCTTACATCAGCATTTTACCTTTGCATTCACATCAGCACTTCATCTGTGTTTTACATCAGCATACATCAGCGCTTACATCAGCGTTTTACATCAGCGCTTACATCAGCACTTCATCAGCGTTTTACATCAGCATACATCAACGCTTACTTTTGCACTTCATCAGCGTTTTACATCAGCACCATCAGCACATCATCAGTGTTTACATTAGCGCTTACATCAGCGTTTTACATCAGCACCATCAGCACATCATCAGTGTTTACATCAATGCTTACATCAGCATATCAGCGTTTTATCCACAGCTCATGGGACAGCAGCCCTCTCTGCTATTCATAGAGCACTTCAACATTTTTCCTCAGCTCTCACCACTCGGGACAGCAGCCCACTCTTTGCAATTTGGGCATGTTTCTAGATTCATCCAGGTATATAATTCAGCCGTATTAGCGGACATGCAGATTTTACATTGTGAAGTTTTCGTCCGAGTTGCGGCCAGTTGATATTGTGCTTATTCTTTCTATCTTTAGCAGTGCATTTGCCCTATCAACTACTTATTTTCTGTACTAATTCTTTCTATTTGCTACTTCCCTTAGTGCTAGGCTTCATTATGGCCGAGTCTGCCCTGCATCTCCAGAGGTTTGACAGAAACTTAGTACGAGGGGGTTTGTGTGAATATATGCTCCTATGTGTGTGTGTGTGGTGTGTGTGAGCATATCTTGATATAGAGTTCTACACCCACTATTGGGCACTGACGACGTTAGTGGGGATGTCGTAGTATCTAGTCCATACTATGCATAATGGAGTTGATAGTTATTTTGTCTTGTGGGTTGACTACCATGAGTATATAACATGCATGTTCCTAAAAGGTGAATTTTGGCATGTTCCTGGATTCATCTAGGTATATACATCCATCAGGACGGCAGCCCACTCTTTGCTCATCTTCACCATCGACATCACCTTAGGTACGCAGCACCCGTGTCACTAGAGCTTGCACCACTCGGAACGGCAGCCCTATCTGCTCCTTACCACCTCAGGTACGCAGCACCTGTGTCACCAGAGCTTGCACCACTCGGGATGGCAGCCCTTTCTACTCCTTACCACCTTAGGTACGTAGCACCCGTGTCACCAGAGCTTGCACCACTTGGGACGGCAGCCCTCTCTGCTCCTCACCACCCTTCAGGTATGCAGCACCCTTGTCACCAAAGCTTGCACCCTTCAAGTACGCATCACCCTTGTCATTAGAGCCTGCACGCTTCAGGTCTTGCAGCACCCTTGTCATCAGAGCTTGCACTGCCACTACCACTTGGGATGGCAGTCCTCTTTGCTCTTCATCTACCACCTCAGGTACAACAACACCCTTGTCATCGGAGCCTGCATCACCTCATCTTCCGTTGCCACTACCACCTTGGAGTGCCTCTGCATCCATCGACACGAGCCTTCGACAACGACTACCACCTTGGAGTGCCTTTGCCTCACATCGACGCGAGCCTTCGTCATCGACCGTGCTTCAACTCCGACATCATCTCTGCTTCTGCACTGGTCTTTCTACTCAGAGTCACCACATATGAGAGGGCTCTTGTACATATGTTCACTCACCATTATATATAGACTCAATCACATATTTCATGCTGTGTTGTTTTGCTCTGATGTCTTGTACATTTGATCCTTTCGTCCTTTTGCCCTCACAGCGAACACCCCGAAGATCTTGAAACTTGACATGCGGGAAGAGGGAGAGGAAAGAGAAAAGGAAATAGACACGAAGGTAGGAAGGTGGGGAAACGAGAAGAAAAGTGGGGGGGGGGGGGGGGGGGGGGGGGGGGGGGGGAGAGTTAGGGCAGGGGCGCAGAAATGAAGGGGGGGGAGGCGGGCGCAGGGAGTGCGAAACAGCGCAAGAGGGGGGGGGTGCAGTGTGAGGAGGGGGGGGGGGGGGGGGGGGGGGGGGGGGGGCTCAGAGAGAGCACACACGACGATCCATTTTTACAGGGTAGTTTTTATTCTTATCTACTCGCACTTTAGATGGATTCGATGATGTAGATTAGGCTGCTGAGAGCTCTACAGAGGTGATGGCTTTAGTGCCTCTCAGGCAAGTTATAAGCACCACTTACATAAGCATAGGAAAGACATGAAATTTAAGGTGGGTGGGTGGGTTTAAGTGAGAATTACTAAGGAAAGGATTAAACGAGTAGGGAGAAGGTGCCCCAAGTTGTCCATTAGAAATTTTAGGCCTTTCCCTATTATTCAGTTCATCAATGAGGTAAATATGCACCTCTACATAATAAAGTTATGGGTTAATCACACTTAGAAAGAAAAACCTGAACTCTTCCCTAGCTATTTGCTAAGGTTCAGTCGTACAGGAGCCTATTTTAATATGAATTGGAGCTGCCACTGAGTTGGTCAATGCACAAATGGTTTCATATTTTGTTACTTTGATGCCATGTTGGTATCACTTCTATAGGGGTGCAGGATAAGGATCAACTGGACTTGGTAGATAATGAAGACGGCCTGGTAATAGTTACTAGCTGGCTGGTTACACCGACAACCTAAATGGAAACCGGCCATTTCCTGGTTCAAAAATGCTGAATCTCGGCTTAGTCACCATCTTTCAGGACTCTTCGGAGTGAGTTCTTTAGCTTGGACGGGGCATTCAATCCATGTAGCTATTCCTGAATCGAGGGGTGGACATGTGAGATGGGATAATCTGTTCACCGCAACCCTGCATCCTCAAGGCTTGGGACCATTCTTCTCGGGTCAGTGGAGTGTTTACGCACAGGTATGTAGTATCTCACTAAGTTTTTCCATAGACACTTAGAGCAAAGCAATGTGGTTTGGTGAGCCCTTATATTCAATAATTATCCCTCCATGTAGCTGCCTCCTCTTGAACCTCAGCCCAATGGTGATCCATTGGCCTAGAGTATTTCAGATCTCCTAGGTACGATTTGTCCATTCATTTTGTTTGGCTTACCTTGATGTCTTTTTGTATGTGAATCTTTTTGATTTTTATGATCTATAGACCCTAGCAAAGTCCTATTAAGTAGTTAAGGAAATATTTATAACTGACATAGCTTTAGGCAACATATTTTATTCAAAGCCAGCCATCTTGTTTCTAGCTGCTGCATTATAAGTACTGAGAGTGAAGGAGAGAGAGTTTCACAGTGAGGTCACAAAAATTTAACGCAAAATCCCTTTTGCTTTCTCCTTTTATGCAGGCTAGATGCAATCTTGCCATATCTGGCATTAGCTGTGAACGCTGTCTCTCTTCTCAGAACAGGACACCCTGAGTTATCACCCTCAAGATTGATGGAAGCCAGTCACTTGGTGTGTGTTTTCTTCTTGCTAAAGAGTCGAACTTTCTGCAAGTTTCCAAAGTATACCCACTTGGCAGTCCTTTACTTGTAATGGACTGACGGTTTGATTGTTTCTGTGGAGTTTTTATCAGTCAACTGTTGAAAGTTTGTCCATATTAAACCAGGTACGATGTGCGGGAGACAAGCAGGGGGTAGTGATGAGCATCATTGCAAAGCTGCATAAATTCGAGACAAGGCTGACCCTGCCCAGATGGCAAGAGAAGATGTTGACATGCCATGCCTCACTCAGACAATCTGCAAACTCGTCAGATAACAGATCACACGAATTTGAGCTCGTTATCATCAATGTAGGCCTTAAATTTTTTTATGAATGCCAAAGCTCAAATATGCTGCCAAAGGCTTTGTGTGACAGAAACACTACTCTTCCTGATGTAGTTTTTTGAAGGGCAGAGTATAACATTATGCTGTTTTCTCACTATTTAGTAATTGCAATGGAACTGTAGGGAAAGCCATCACAGAATGATGGAGAGGTGCCCTTGTGCTTTCCAGTCAACAAAATAGCAGCCATAGGTTGACAAAGAAATCAATGCTTTGTTTGTGTGAATAGCTACATGGAAGATTTGGGTATTTACATGCTTGCACTTCTCCCGTATGGCAGGTTCATCCACTGTGCATGTATTGGGACTTGGGGAGCACAATTTGGAGGGTGTATTGCTCCTTGATCTGGTATTGTTGCTCTGAAAAGATGCAAGGCATTCTTTTTTTTTTTTTCGTGAAATGGTGTTTTATATTATATGTAAAAAATGTACATCAGCCACATGGCTCACACAGAACCTATGGCCCCAAAAACCCCCACAAAAGATCCTCTAAAGGATCATGACCATGCAAACCTGTACACTAATAAGAAAGCCTCCTAGCCAAATAAGCATCCAAAATAAAAGCATCAAAGATGAGCCAGCTGAGCCGCCGTAGACCATAACGAAATAACATCTGCATCCAGTAGCTGGGCTGAGAGAAGAGAAGAAAACTGCCAAAGCAGCAAACCGCGGATACGTAGAATGTGCCCATGTATTCCAGACAAGGAATCAAAGATGAACCCATTCCGTGTAGTCCAAATATGCCAAAGTCCTGTCCATCTAAGGAAATGGAATATCACAAGGTGACTGTCCGAAGTAATGACTTGAGGACAAATCCCAAATATCCACTGATGAGCCGAAACAGTAGACCTCTCTACTGCCTCCCAAACGCGAGAGACAAAAGACCAAATCTGACGGGCCACTGGACAACTCATGAACAGATGCATAACTGTTTCAGTGCATGTCGTGCAGAAGAAGCAAGAGGCCAATGTAATTTTACGACGGCTGAGCTGATCCCATGTAGGTAACCCTCCCACCAACATCCTCCAAATGAAAACCTTACCTTGGTAAGGGAGTTTAGACTGCCAACCACGCATAAGAATTTTCTGCCACCATGATTTAGACTTGTGCAATCCCCACACCTTATTGGCCTTGGCTGAAACCCAATCTTTTTCTGATACGAGCTTATGATAGACCTGGTTAGCTGAAAGTGATATCAAGTCACCAGATTGACATAGTGCCCAATCAAGCCAAGGCTGATCTGCAAATGGCCGAGGCAATGGAGTAAAAGGCTCAAGTGCATGCATGATGTCAACCCATAGTGGTTGAAATGTCCGAGGAACCTTAAAGTGCTGCCGAATACGACGAAATGAATATGGCCTGTCACGACCAGGTATCACAGCATCTCGGATTCTAACCAAGCCTAACCTGACTATGCGGTTGAGTCGTATGCGTGAAGCATCTCTGTCTGGCCAAACAATGACACGCGACTCCACAAATGTTTCGAACTGCAAAGAGTTCAAAGTAGTCTTTCATGACCAGGATCCCATCGAGCCAATAGTAGAACTTCATGCCAAGAAAGGAGAATATGCGATAAAATGTGAGATGAGCGAATACGGACAGGATGAGCCGCATTCACAATGTCCCACCATGAAGCCTGCACATGTGTCCGTCCATGTGACAATCCCTCCAACTCAACCAAGTCACGAGCCATGAATACCCAAGGCTGCTCCTGCAAACACATATCTTGAAAAAGCGCCCACCTACGCGCCACCATATGCAAGCGGACATCCAGTAAAGCAGCCCCACCCATTCTTTTGGGCGTTGTAATGTGATTCCAAGCTATCCATGTTTGATCCATAATATTTCCTTGCCTCTTCCATAGCATAAACCGAATGGGAGCAACCAAACGGAGAAGAGATTTGTGCGTCCAAGGTAGCAAAGGCAAAAAATAGGAAATCATGCTAAGCATAATAACCTGAGCTACCTTAACCCTCACGTGCATAGGCCACCCTTGAGCTTTCCAATACACAAATTTATCCGAGATCCGAGCAGAAATCCAAGCAAGAAGCGCTTGGGGGTCCACATCCACATCCACATCCACCGGATACCCAAGATGACGAACAATGTCTCTTGTATGCACCACAGGGCCTTGCCACCCTAATGCCTCAAGATCAAATTCCGTGCATACAATGAGGGCTGATTTTGTTGAATTTATTTTAAGCTCAGAAGCCAATGCAAAATTATTCCAAGCTTCCATTGCTCGATCTATATTGGCTTTTTCGGCCCTGAGAAAAAGAAAAGTGTCATCCGCAAGGGCTTGAGCAACCAATTGCTTGCCATGAGGGAGATGCAAACCAACCACTTCACCATGCGATGCCATAGCATCTAGGTGAGATAACATAGGATGAGTGGCAATGGCAAAGAAAAGAGGGCTAAGAGGACAGCCTTGCGGGAGAGAACGTGTGAGAGAAATACCATCCGAAAGTCCTCCATTGAGTATAATCCGCGTGATAGAGCGAGAGCCAAGTAAATGCACCAAATTAGCCATTTTGGGACCAAAGCCCATGGCTGTCATTAACTGAGAAAGGAAAGACCAGCTGACATGATCAAAAGCTTTTTCAAGATCCAGCTGCACCATCACAATCTCTTGCTTCTTTGCCTTGGCATAATCCACTCCAATTTGAACATTAAGAATATTATGCAAAATATTCTTTGCCATGCACAAATCCATGTTGATATGGATGAATAAGAGCAGGAAGCACCTTCTGCAAGCGATTGGCAAAAATCTTTGTAAAGATTTTATACATAATACCCATAAGTGAAATCGGGCGCCATTGAGCCAAAGAAGTAGGCGAAGGGACTTTGGGCAACAAACGAAGTATGCCCAACTTCCAATTGGCAGGCATATATCTCTCATCCCAAACCCTTTGACAAATAAGCGTCAAAGGCTCTGCAAGCTGATCAGCATATTTTCGGAAAAACTCATTTGTCAAACCATCCCAACCAGGGCTCTTTCCCATGGGAAGTTTGGAGAGAACAACACAGGAGCATCAAGCTGAACCGCCACATCAGGGTCAACTTGATATCGTACTTCAGCAAACAATGACTCCCTTGCAGCCAGGACAGCCGGCGAGAAATCCTCTCGAGGGGCAAGCAAATCTTCATAAAAACTGATGCAATGCTGAATAACCTCAGAAGGTTGAGTAACAAGGTTGCCTTGGGCATCCATCAGCCTAACAATATTCTCACGCATATGTTTTTGATGCAACTTATCATAGAAGCGATGAGATTGACAGTTAGCATCCCGCAAAGCATCAAGACGTGCAAGTAGTTTAAAGCGAACATATTGTGCTTCCTGCACCCTAGATAGCTCCTTTTTCAGCCATTCCATGGCATCTACAACTTCAGCATCCATAGAGTCAGTTAACATGAACGCCTGCAAGCCCTTTAAAAGCGACTCAAGAAAAGCCACATGCTGTTTTTGTATAGAGGCATTAGCAAGACCATAATGCCGCGCTAATTTCCGAGTGTTGTTAAGGAACACTGGCCAAGCATGATAATCAGCCATGGACACTCTTGTGGAGAAATGTCGTATCAACTGACGCATATAAACATCAAAAATTTCATGCTCCAAAAAAGTGTGATTTAAGCGCAAAGGCAAGCGTCCCAACAAGCCTTTATATGCATCCACCACAGGATGATAGACCATTTCAAACACAAGCGGCCAATGATCCGAGAAAACCTGTTGCTGATCACCATCATAGTAAGAACCTCTGGCAAAAAGAGATCTTGATGTAAAATATACATCCTATCCAATCTAGCATAAGTGCCCCGAAATTGTTGTGAGGCCACATGTCTTGATTTAGCGACCTTGCTGCAAAAGCTTCCCATGCCAGTCTCTCCGGGCCATCCATTACAGAATGAGGCAACGTGGCTTGCTCCCTGGAGACACACAATATAAAGTCTCCCATCACAAAGCCAGGATGAGAGATTGAAAGAGCACACAAGTCATTCCACAGCAAACGGCATGCACGAGCATTATTTGGAGCATACACCCCTAACAACCATAAAGGCGTATCATCCCAAACAATCTGTATCACTAGAAATCTTCCATGAACATCTTGAATCACAAGAGAAGGCTGAAACTGCGAACGAAGAGCAAACATAACACTTGATTGCGAAGCAGGATGTCCGCTGTAGAAAACATGAAACCCCTTATATACATAGGCTTTGCCAACCAACTTATGCTGCTTATGTTCAATTGCACACAAAACATCCCAATCATGACAAAAAGTTGTACGCCAAAGCCTGAACTGCTTTTGGCGCGAAGAAATACCCTTTACATTCCATTGTACAATTTTCATAAGCCTTCCCAGAAAAGGAATGAACAAGGCCGTGTACTAGGCCCAGGACAATATGCCAAATCACGAACCTTTTGAAGCATTGCATTTTTAGACATGGTATTTGTGATCTCATACTGCCCTTGGAGTTCCCGAGCACGTGCCAAAGCGTAATGAGCATCCCATGGCGAGATGACCTCACCCTTCGAACCAAACACAAGAGGCAATTGTTGTTGTGCTTCTTTTGTTAGGCGACTTCTAATAGGATAGCGTTCTACTCTATCCACCCCAAGAGTCCCTGTACGCTAAGGTGGCCTTCCGGCCTCTCAATCCTGGTCTGTTGCTGGGCACCTGAACCCAAAGGGCGATGAGCATATGCATGTAAGGGCCCCTGATGAGTACGCAAAGGCCCCCGCCGAACAGCATCTGAGAAATCCCCCCGCGGGGCAACAAATCGTGTCTTTTTACCACGTACTTCCACCCATGGCTGCTCAACCTCATTCTGAACATCCACATGTACATCCATGTGCTGGTGGGCATCATGTAAAGGAGCATCATGCTCATCTTCCACGGGCAACTGCCCATCAACGATATCCTTAGTAGCACCAACTTGTTCTTTCTTAGGACATTCGGAGACAAAGTGGCCCATCTCACTACATTTGAAACAATGGCCAGCAAATGTATCCCACCTCAATTCATACATTAAAGGTTGCAGCCCAGCCATATTGACATGCAAATGTGTCGGCCTAGGTCTCCCAGTATCCCACAACATTCATAGACGATTTTGGTTTCTAGATGTCATTCGAGGCACCACCAAGACATCACCGATACCTCGCACGAGACCCGGTAAAACACGCCAAAACATTGGTGGGAATTGTTTCACTTCAGCCGAAACTGGGCAAGCCTGGTGCAACATATCTTGGTACTCTGCCATAGGCTTCCACGGGACCACATGAACCAATTGCCCATCCAAAAAGAGTGGCACCTGCTCCAAGACTACCCTACGGGCTTCCGAAGTGCGAAAAAGTATTTCATAAAAGCCTCTCGGACCATCATAAATCTCCTCAAGTGCCTCAGGCGACACCAAGCGGCCCAACCATGCTCTGAGACGAGGCAACAATGCACCACCATTATCTACTGCAGCCATTTGCACGCTATTTGCCTTCACATATTCTTGCAGAAGCTCACCAGTGATCTGCAGCAAACGTGCAAACTCCGGAGAAGGTACCTGAGAACTTTCCTCTGCATTCTCTCCAACATTCACCGGAGTGTAGCTTGCATCAACATCAAGCCTTTGACGTTTTTGTTGCTCCGAGGCATCTGAAGCATAACCCACATCCTTCTCGATCATCTCCTCAATAAGATCCATGTTAAGGCTATTGGCAGCCATGCCACCAACAGCAGCAGCCGGGTCATCCAAATCCATGTACGAAAGCAAAGAAAACCCGTTCTCTCAAACCCTAATTCAGCACCTGAAAACCCTAATTCAGCACCTGCAAACCCTAATTCAGCAGCTGTAAACCCTAAATCAGTAGCTGCAAACCCTGGAAACCCTAAGAGCAGAGCCTCAAAACCCTATAACAGCAAAAGGAAACCCCAAAACGACTGCTGTAAACTGTAAAACAGCAGCAAAATCTACGTTCAAAACCCTAAAACAGCAGATTTCGAAGAAGAGGAAACCCTAAAATAGCAGCCCAAATCTGTTCAAAACCCTAAAACAGCAGCAAATCTCTGTTCAAAACCCTTAAACAGCAGCTCTACTGAAGACGAAACCCTAAAACATGTACAGGAAACCCTAAAACAGCAGCCCAAATCTGTTCAAAACCCTAAAACAGCAGCAAGTTTCTGTTCAAAACCCTAAAACAGCAGCTCTACTGTAGACAAAACCCTAAAGACAGCTCCTCCCTTCACTCTCTCCCCTATACCCATCTCTCCTCCCTCGCTGCCTCTCTCTTCATTTCTCTCTCTCTCTCTCTCTCTCTCTCTCTTCTCTCTCTCTCTCTCACACACACACACACACAACACACACGCGCGTGCGCACACGCAAAGAGAGAGAGAGAGAGATTTTATTAACGTCTTCCAAAAGACCGAACTCGGCCTATGAGACAAATCGGTGTACTTGTATGGGGTATCCTTTGTCATTCCAACAAAATGAAAAAGTACTGAACTAAAAAGTTGAATCTGGGTGTGCAATAAGTACAATGAGTGGGGGAGGGGATGGAGCTCTACTACTAGGAGAATGCAAAGCTATATGCATGGAGTATACAATCATGATATGCAACCTAGCTAGCTCCATCCTGTACCATATTGGGGGTATAAAATGGTATACATCAATGAAGGGGGTGTCCACAGCTCCCTGAAGAACATGCCTGGGTGTGCTCTGAAGCGAGCCAGTCGCTCTGCACCCTCTCTGTGAAACTGAGCTCTGATCTCTGTCATCTCTCTCTGGTATAGGAAAACCAGGTGTCCTTTGTCTCTTGCGGGCTCTGAGTGTCTCTGCTCTCTGGAGAGTAATTCCCTGTCGTGTAGGGGTTGGGAGTGGGATGGATCTCTGAAAAAATGTAGTAATCTGTGTCTGTCGTCTCCCCTTTGGAGCTGTCTGAGCCTGTAATGATGTCTCTCTGTGACGCTGTATGTCTAGAATGAATCTCCCCGGTCTGCTGCCTCAAAGATCTGCCGTAGGGAATGTGGCTCTCTGAATAAAATGGGATATCTCTCTCTGATGGCTGTATATGCTCTGCATCTGCATACATAATGCTCCTCACTCTCCACCTCCTCTCTGCACAATCTGCATACCCTCTCCTCTCGAGGGATCCGTGCTACTCTGCCAGTCTCAATCTCCAATCGATGTGATGAAACTCAAAGCTGACCAATAGCCACTCGGGAGCCATGTGGTAAAAAGCCCTCCATGTATCTAGGCCTCTCTATAAATCCATCATCAGTGATACTCATGAAGTGATCTCTGTAGTATAGCATCTTCGGTGGAAGAGGCTGTGTAGGCGATATCCATGTCTCTCGTGTATAGAGCTGCCATAGGTCCTGTCTCAATACTCTGTTCCTCTCACTATGAGAGAGATGGATATGTGGTGCATCCCTGTCATACTGGAATGGTGGTAGATGATCCATGTCTAGGCCATGCTGTGAGAACCAATGTGTGACCTGTGCACACCATGATCCTCTGTCTCCCGCCTCAGCCAGCTGTCTAGATGCCTCAAAAGCTCTGTATGACAATCTGTCCTGTGGCATCTCTCTGAATCTGTTTAGCAGGCATATAGTCTGAAATATGGCCTCTACCATCATAGGAGGTGCAGCAAACTCTGCTCGGATAATGTCATGAGGTACTGACGGTTTGCTGCGTATCATGCGTGCCATCATGAGGGCCTATGGTCTCTCTATTTGTGTCCACCAATGGGTAGCAAGGGCTGGCGCCCATACCGCTGCTCCATACATCAATGCCGGTGTGACTAATGTGTCAAATAGCCACCCCTTCGTCCGGGGCTCCTGAAAATGCGCCTGGTGGCACTGTCTCTCTAGCATAGCCAATGCTGCATATCCCCCTGGTAATCTAGCTTTGGCTGCTGAACCCATGGTGAAGCGTGTGGCTGCTGCAGAGAAGGTAACCCCTAGGTACACGTATGATGTCACCACCTCCACCTGGCGTCTTGTGAGAGTGAATGTCAGCTGACTCCTGCCCTGTCTCGATGTATGAAAGACCATAACCTTGGTTTTCCCAAGGTTCACAGTAAGACCCCTCTGTGTGCAGAAATCATCGAGTGCATGTAGATGTTGTTGTAGACCTCCTGGAGACTCAGACACTAATACAATATCATCAGCATAAAGCATAATATGTACTGAGGTACCTGCTAAATCAACTCCATCTCCGCCTCCCCGTGTAATGAAGTCAGCCACCTCATCAATGTATAACCCAAATAGCGTGGGGGAAAGTGGGCATCCTTGCTTCACACCAATGGTGCTAGCAATAGTCTCGAACATACCTCTTGGACATCTGACTCGCCCAAAAACGTGCTCATATAATGCATAGATGTCCCATGTCATATCTCTTGGTATGCCAAGAGATTGTAGGCGCTGAAAGAGCCTCTCTCGTGGTACTGTGTCAAATGCCTTGTGGAAATCCACAAAGCAGCAATAGAGCTTTCTCTTCCTCACTCTGGCCGGATCAATCATACATCTCAAAGTGAATACATGGTCAATGGTAGAAAAGCTCTCCTGAAGCCTGCCTGCCTTGATGAGCGTAAACCTGCTCGCTCAGCATATAAGCTAAGCTCTTGCTCCAACACTGCACCATAGAGTTTGGCCAGCACGTGGCCAACCATAACCGTCCTGTAGTTGCTCGGATCGAGCATATCCCCTGTTTTGTGAATCGGCACAATGGTGTGCATCGTCCACTCCGCAGGCAAACCCTCTGCTAGTGCCCTGTTAAACAGGTGTGCAAGAAAAGGAGCCAAAGAATCTACTGCATATATGAGATGCTCACCCTGCAGGCCCATATGGTCGGCGGCCCGTCCATGCTGTAGGCGGCGGATAGCTTCTTGTACCATCGAGTGGGTAAAGAAGCTAGCTGTGGTAGGTCGAGGCTCCTGTGGTTGAGGTATAGGTGGCTGTTGTGGGGCGTGGTATAGGCCCTCTGCATATGTGTGCCGTGTCTGTGGGTCTGCAATAGGTGTCGGTGTCCGGGGCTCTCTGAAGTGCCGCCATGAGATAGGGCTATCTCTACTCATGAAGAAATGAAAGATCTCTAGCTCCTGCATCTCTGCGAGGGCCGCCTTTTGCGGCGAGTAAGTCTCCTCATCTCTCTTCTCGACTCCTGCTCTGTGATGGCTCCCAAGGCTCTCTGTATGCGGAGCCGTGAGTATAGGGCTCTGCACTCGTCATCATACCATCTGTTCTGGGGCATAGTCCCAGATCTTGCAGGCTCTCCTTAGTGGACACGATGTGGGAAGCTCTGTAATGCAGTCGTGTGTAGGAGTGATGCCAGCTGGGCTGTAATGGTATCCATAGGTGCCAGGGGATCCATGAGTAGGAGCCCATCCTCTACTCTGCGAGTGTATATGTCTGCCATGTCATGTGTGAAGTAGATGGTAGTGTGTGGCGTCGGTATGTGGGGGGCTAGTGATACTGGTGATCTGGCTAGTGAAAATGCCAAGTATGTATGATTTGCCCTAATAGGACGAGGTGGAATGGAGAATGAGGTGACAAGCTGTGATGCCTCCAAAGACTCCATAATGTAGTCTACCACCGTGCCTCCGGTCTGTGTATGGCCCCCATGTGGGAAGCATGTCAGCCCTCCTGATCCCGGCCACTGCAGCGTCCCGTTATAAATAATGAGACGATGCTTGGCTCCCAACTCTAGTAAGTGGTCCCCGTAATGTCCTCTGTTTGGTCCAGTGTCCTCTGATGCCCGACTAGCCCCTAGCTCCTCTGGATCCATAGGGTGGAGGATCTCCATGTCATCATAGTCATACACCTCACACTGTCTGCTCTGTGTGTGGGCATTGAAGTCGCCCGTGAGAAATACTTCCCCTAGTGTAGAATAATGCATAATCTCCTCTGACAAACAAGTGTATGGCGAGGCTCCTGTCTCCTCCTCCTGTGGCATGTCCTCTGTAATGACATAGGAGGATCCTGATGGAGGAAAGTAACATAGAGCTATGTATATAACCCTGTCCTGTGAGAGCTGTAAGCTGATCCACATGTATCTGGCCTCTGGATCTTGTGCTACCACTCTCAGTCTCCCCTGTAGCTACTCCCCCCGACCTGCTACTCCCCCAATCCTCTCGAGGTACCCTGGCGTGTGGTCCTCCTATATGTTGACTCCCACTGGAATCCCTCTACTCGAGGTAGCCCTCTCTCTGGGCTCTGATGTGTCTCTGTCATAAGTATCATGTCTCTCCCCACCATAACATGCTCCAGTCGTCCAAGCTGCACCCATAGTGAACCATTACAGTTCCATACTGCCATGTGTATCTCTGTCAGTGGCCTGTTTTGTGTCCCATAGGCCCCAAACCGCTAATCCATGGGCCGGCCATCAATGATGACCTGACCATCTCGATAGAAGGCCTTCTTGCCTTCTCTCCTCGCGCGTAAGACTCGTGGCATGCAAGCTCTCCTATGCTCAAGCTACATCCTCGTGAGATCATCATCCAAGAAAATAGGAGCTCCCTCTAAACCTCGTAGTATGACTCTCTTCCTCATGAAGGTGACCCTCTCCGTCTCTCCTGCAAACTGTAGGTGTTGAGTCTTTCCCAGCTCTCCATGCTTTGGTGAAGGGGAGAGGGTGCTCTTCCTTGTAGCCGAGCTTCATGCATAGAAGCTGTCCATCTTTCTCGGGAGTGGAGTTAGGTGTCTCGGCTATACCTGTGACTCGAACGTTGAGGCGGCGGGCATGCCTCATCTTCTCCTCCTCAATGGTGGTGTGAATGATTTGGTGTTCTTCCCTTTGAGTCTCCTCCCTCACTTCTTTACGGATGTTCTTCTTCACCACCTCAACCCATCCTGACTGCTTGGCTTCGAGTTTTCTCTCCATGTCCTTTGTGATCTCCTTGGATCTCTTCTTTGATGGCCGTGAGAGTGTTGTCATTGATCTCCCCTTCTTCCTTCTCAGTATTCTTGATGGCTACCATTTCCACTTTCAATGCACTCACCTCCTCCTTGAGTGCCGTGTTCTCTTGTTCAAGGTTCGTGACTCGTGCTTCGAGAGCCATGATGTGCCGGTGTAGTTTGTTCTCCACCTCATTGAGGTTGGAGTCGGATGTCTTCTTGTTCTCCTTGATTAGTGCCTTCATTGCCGTCTCGAGGGCCTCGAGTTTCTCTTGGAGACTCCGGGCCATTCCTCCAGATCACACTGCAGTCCTTCCCACAGGCAGGGAGGGGAGAGAGAGAGAGAGAGAGAGAGTTATGTTGCTGCCTTGGGGGCCTGAGCAAGGGTGAGTGGGGGAAAGGGGGGCCAGCAGCTCAGCGAATAGAAGGCGCAGGGGGCTAGTGGGCGGCGAACAGGGATGGCAGTAGCGAAGGCGTAAGTGGCCGCAGCGCAGCGAACAGAAGGCGCAGGTGGCCAGCGGCGCAGCGAACAGAAGGCGCAGGGGGCTAGTGGGAGAGAGAGAGAGAGAATGAAATGAAATGATATATTAACGTCTCTAAGAGGCCATAATGGCCTATGAGACCAAAACTGAGAGTACATCTGAAGTTGGTGTCTCATCAAAGAGAACAACTAAATGAGACTAAAAAGTACAATAAACTGATTGTCCTACAGTTATAAGAACAGAACTGTAAGACTCCGAGATGATACCGAGTAGAAAATACTGGAAAATATTGAAAAATGTATATCAGGTAGATCCATGTATGTTGATCAATTGAAGTGTTGCCCTCTCCTTAGATCAAGTATCTCCGCCATGGGGCTGTCTAGAATGGAGAGGTCGTAGAAGTGAGGTAGACGCCTCCGATGCCGAGCAATAATGGCTCTGATCTGGCGATGGTGAGGATGCCGTGGTCGGGATCCTGGTGGGCGTGGCTGACGACCACGACATAAGATAACTGCTCTATCTATGGTGACTCCCTGGGAGCGTGGTCGGTGCCCTGATGGCCAAATGGAGGAGGTATCAGGAGGTGTGTGGGTTGGGTTGCTGGTGCTGGTGCCGAAGAAATCTATCAGGGTCCTCTGTCGAGGTACATCATGACTCGGCCTCCTGTCTCTGCCAAGAGGGTCTCTCTGTGTCTCTTGAGCTCTAGTAGAAACAATCCCAGGCATCTCTGATCCTCAAACTCCATGACCTTGCGTAATGGCCCAAAACCCTCTCGGAAGAGGCAGCGATATCTCCCTCGGATCTCATAATAGACTATATATCGGCATATGTAGTGTTCCTCTGTCTCTACCTCCTGGTAGCATAGTTGACAAATGCGGTCATCCAAGATCTGATGCACATATCGCCCTGTCTCAATCCGCAGCTGGTGTGATGAGGTCCGGATCCGTCCAATGGCACAACGTATCCCATGTGATAAGAGAGAGAGAGAGAGAGAGAGAGAGAGGAGTCTTGTAAAGTTATAGCTATAGATAAAGAAGTTTACTTTATAGGTTTTGAAAGTCTGTTAATGTAATGTAGAGACGCATTGAAATTTCGAAGTATTGATGTGCTTTCTTTTTGAACTGCAGATGGTACTGTGATCTGCACCTGAAAACTTTATTGATTGCATGTTGCTTATTATTTGGTAGGCTTGCTCTTGGGCTCAGTTTGCTTTGACTGGCAGAAAAGACCTGCTGCTAAGTGATGTTTTTTTTGGGTGCTGCTGCAGGATAGCTCGAAGAAGTTATTGCATTTTGCATTGCAAGTAAGCATCCATTTTTTATCACTTGTTTTATCTGTGCACATATCTGTGGCAAACAAGATGTTGAGGATGGTCTTGCCTCCTCGGTCCCGTCACGAGTCAATAGATATATATATGTGTGTGTATGTGTGTGTGTGTGTGTGTGTATAGATAGATAGATAGAGAATAAGGCTATGATGCCAGGCATCAAGTACAAATACATTCACCTCAACTCGAAGTCGGGTCTATTTTTGGCGTTTGGGTTTTGGGTTTGCAGAAATCTTCAACGAAGGCTTTGCCTTCGCGGTAGACTGCCCACTTTCCTTCTTTGCAAGCTTCTCAAACCTTGGCTAGTTTTACAGGCTTCTCTGCCTGAGCTGCATTGGGGTCAGTTCTTCGACGATCCTTATCTTGGTGTCTTAAGTGCTTTGGACTGTTTGAGATGCTCAATCTTCTCATGTTTGGTATGACAAGTGAGTATTGCATGATCGCCTTGTCGTGAAACTTTCGAGATGTGATCCACTTTATCATTGGCACGGTTTTGGTACTTGCTGATCTAAAAATCCTTCCTCCTCTATATCCACGTCTTCATCTATATGCCATCCTTCAGGTAAACCGCCCATGCTTATTTGAAGGGCCTTTGACTGCTAAGTTGCTTTTCCTTTTGACTTGATTTGAGGTGCTCTCACAAATCTTCTTGGATTTCCATCTTGATGTCGTTCACTGTCTCTCGTAGGTCTTCCTGAGTTTGGTGATGATTTTCTCGTGTTCCAATTTCCAATTTTGAATTGTTCTCCATGGTTGTGAGAAGATCCTCAAGTTCACACACCTGTCCCTTGAGAAATGTTATTTGTGCCATCCGTTTGCATGATTGGTGGGGAGCCTTCGGGGTGTTGCAAAAGGGGCCGTGAAATTGAGTTTTTGGCATGTTTGCTAGTATTGAAACTTCATGTAAATGGGCTCTTAGAGATAGGGAAAGGGCTAACCTTTGATGTTTATAGGGCGCCTCATTTTTTTGCAGATGCGGAGCTGGCATTGACTGGCTGAAGCTGCCCGGCGAGAGAAACGAGCAGCTGCTTCTGTTGACTATGAAGTCTGCCCTCCAGTGTGTTACAAAGGCCAAAAAGACCTTTATATATTTGGTGGTAGAAATTGAGATGTGTGGTGAATTGAGAGAGCGAGAGAGTTTATTTATGTCTACAGAAGACTTCATGGGTCTATGAGACCAACATGTGTTACAAAAGTTCCATGTGTAGACTGTAAACATGGAAACAAAAAGTACTGAAATTGAAATGAAGCTTGTGCGGGCCTCCCATGTACGTATGGAACTGAAATTCCCAGAGCAAGATGGCGAGAGATACTCGGGGAATGTGTCCGGGATCTCCCCTGATAGTACCACCCTCGTACATAATTGAGCGTAGAGCTGCGATGGCATCCCCTGCCCATGGAGTGGCCTCTCCATGGTAGTGGAGTATGTCCTGATCTGCAGTTGATAGGCAGAAGGCTTGGGTCCCTTGTGTGGTGAGAGAGAGAGAGAGAGAGGAAGGGAGGACGACAACAAAGAAAATGAAGGTTAACTGTGTAGGTCGAATGTATTAAAGCAGGATTTGGCCATATCTGCCTCTGTTAGGGCTGCGAGCTTACTCTCTGTCAGGGCAATGATGTTACAAAGGCGACTGAGAACTTCATCATTCGAGGGTTGAGATGGTGAGCCCTCCATGCGTCCACAGAACATGTCGATAATCCACCTCTGCACTGTGTGTGGTCTACTCTGGGTAATTGATGCAGTTCTCGAATCCTTGGTCTGTGGAATGTTTTCAGTCTCTAAGATTCCATAGGACAAGTGTGTGGGTGTCTAGAAGCAAACACCTTCACCACTTGAGCTATCACCTCATTGGCGACGGGGTGAGGTTCTTGTCGAGAGTATTAAAAAAAGCCATTTCCTACCTAGGTTAGACCTAGCCTAAGACTTTTGCTGGTCCTACTACCTAGTCTACATGTAACCTATGCTAGTGATGCAAAAATGGGTTGAAAATGTAAAAGCCTGAACCCCATGTTTTTAACTTTGCACATTGAAGTTGGGGTTGAAAACACTGTTGCAAGGGTTGATGTGATGTAAAACAAGGAAGTCCCAATTTTGCTTGCAAACCCTAAAACACAAACTATAATCAGAGAAAGCTTATTTCAGCATGCCAGAACTCTACCTAGGGTGAAACTACGCTTTGATACCAATGTCACAAGAGTGACATAGCGGAAAGACTTAAATATAGATTAATGCCAGCGCATGAGACATTTATGCTGATCAAAACTTTGCAAGACACAATAGAGAAGGAGTGACAGACCTAATCTACTGTATTTAGCAAAAGATGAGGAACTTGCATCTTGACTTAGAGATCTTGGTTGTGCATACCTATATGATGCATACAAAGTTGATTTACTGATTCACAGCGTATGTGGTCTCCATATGCTTGCGTTTGGGAGTTGAGGATTGCCTTCTAGCTAGTGGTGTCAACTCTTGTGTGTGCAAAATGAGATGCCTATGAATGACCTCCTTGACTTGCCTATGTATAGGGAACCGATGGCAAGTTGGCTAGGGCTTTTATGACCCCCAAAATGTCATCAAAAAGGTCCTTTTTATGTTCATATTGTGTTCAACTTGTGTCCCAACTATTGGTCCATGTCCTAGGCACCTATTGGGCTGCCAGAACAGCCCCAAATAGGCCACATACTTTTTTTTTCCTTGGTAAAAAGATCCTTCTATTAGTTAACGAAAAAACAGCCACGAAGGGCTACATACAACCACAAAGGGCTAGATACAAACTCGCCTCCATGTTTGGGGCAATGATCAAAGGAATCAAGGTGGAGAAAGATGCACTTTCCCGGCTGGCCGCTCTATGAGGAGAAGGCTATCTCATACAAGGGGAGGGGGAGGGGGAGGGAATAACCATGATGCCAAGTGGGATCACAACCTCTATCTGTGAGAAAAGGGCTAGGCCGCCAAAGCCTCAAGAAAGCTTCCTGCCGCTTTCGCATGCGGTCAAAGCGACCTTGCAACTTCGCCCATTGTCCGCGGAGGGTATGAATGATGTCTAGCCAAATGCTCATGATGGACTCTGCAGGCGGAGTGTGGGTACCCTCGATGGCTTCGTTGCATCGAGATCTCCATATGTCCGAGGCTGCAATGCTGCTATCCGGTGATTAGTAGATAGGGATGAGATTGGAATTGCCGAGATGCGAAGGTGAGAGACCTGAAGGGCTAGCCTCCACCTTTCTCCTCATAAGCCATGACAACCTCAGCCTTTGTGGCCCAAGTGACAATGCCCCATGAAATGATATAGGTTGAGATCCTATCCATCGTGAAAATGTGGAGAATCGCCTTCAATGAGATTATGACTACAGGCACCATGCGAAAGAGGCTCTCAGAGGGTTTGATTCAGCTGGGTGGTGAGAGATTGGAGATCCAACAGTGGAGACCCATCACCCTCCTCTGGACCACCTACAAGATTTTGGCCAAGGCCATTAGCCGGAGACTTCAGCCTTTTCTCCCCGACTTGATGCATGACACTCAAACAAGTTTTGTTCAGGATCGAAGCATTCTGGACAATATCTTGATTTTCTGGGAGGCCATAGCTTTGGCTAGGATATGGCAGCAGGACCTCATTGTGCTCTTGCTAGATTTTGAGAGGCTTTTCAGTGGATCCCGAGGGGCACTCCAGTCGGCCATCTTGGATGCCAGGTGGGCATCGATATCTCCCCAGAGTAGCAGCACGCCCCTCTTCTTCTGAGCATTCGGAAGAAACTTTTGTACTGGAGTTTTGCAAGGCTGTCCCTAGCCGACCAAGTGGTGGTGGCAAACCTGGCCCTTCTTGCCACCTTGTGGTACATTACTTCTTGTTGGGCCTTCTCCCAAGTATGCATTGGTCAAGTACAACGGCTGATCTGGAACTTCTTGTGGGCCGGCAGTGATGGGAGGCTTGCCCGGGCCAAGGTGGCCTAGAGAGAGATCATTTAGCCGCGACGCAAAGGGGGCCTAGGCATCATTGACCCCACCGTTCAAAGCCGCCCCTTGCTGGGCAAGTTGATTCTTGAGGACTTATTCCAGGTGGTGAGCCTTGAAAGGACTTTCTCTTGGCTAGGATTTCAGCCCATACTCCGAGCCCAGGGGGGCCCTGGCCATAGAGCACCAGATGGATCTTCACAGAGATGCGGGCCTGCGACTTTAGCCCAGCCTTTGAGGACAGATTTGCAGCCAGCCTACCTTGTGCCCGGGATCACCTCAAGCCGGCCCTTCAGCAGTCATTGCCAGTAGCCTCGGAGGAGCATCTTCGGCAGCCTCTGATCTAGAACCCCTTGATCAGTTTACCCAGTGGCCACATGTTGGGGGCCCGACCTCATGTATCATGGGGAGCGTTGAGCATAGGACCCGCGAGGTCCCTTGGAGACTGGATTGCATTCAGACAGCTTCCCTCAGAGGCTCATGAGAGAGGCTTGGTTGGGATCCGGGGTAGAGATAGACTCAACCTCGACATCGACTCTACTATTCCTCAGGAGTGGCTGACCCCTATACTAGACTCGACCCACCCGCAGTGGCTTGGTGTTTTTACCAGGCATGATATTCTCTTGGTAGTTCATGATGCGGATGAGAGCCATACTTTGCTCACCTTTTCGATTGGACTCCATGCCAGACTAGAGAGATCAGAGCCTCCTTTGGACGACTTCAGTGGCTGTGCCTTATAGAGGGCGAGGGTGATTGGCTTTCAAGCACATGAATGGCACATTGATCTCTAGTCGGCGAGGGAGAGACTCTAGTGTTTATGGATTTGGAAGAGCCCGCCCCTCACGCACCTCCGGTGGGACCTAGGAGAGTGGACTTGGAGTGATCCACCTCGCAAGGAGGAGACACAGCAGGAAGCATGTCTATGTGGCACTCGCATGGGTGATGCATGTGACAGGTCTGCCCCCAGAAAGAGGAACAATACACTACCCTCGGCCTCCGCCGTAATGTCTCGAGGCTGTATGCAAAGAGAACTACATCATTGGCATACATGAGAAGCAGAGTAACACAAGGGTACGTTGGGGTTTAGATGCTGCTTCCCAGGCCAGCTTGGAGAGAGAGAGAGAGAGAGAGAGAGAGAGAGAGGCCTTTTAACATCATTGTCATGCTAGCAGACATCTGGTCCATAAAGTAGCACCAAGGTGCAGGGAATGGGACTTGAACCTAGGATCTCTTGCTTAGGAGCATAATGTGTAAGCTGCTATGCCAGGGTGCACGTGCGAGCGCAGGGAGAGAGAGAGAGAGAGAGAGAGAGGGAGAGAGTTTGGCGTGGTCCCTTAATGGTTGAATTTGCTGTCCACTTGCATTTCCAGTGCATAGAAGGTGATGCAGGGACACCTTGTGATAATTGTGAGACTAAAAGCAATGATGGTAGCAGTAGCGAAGATGAAGGAAATGTCAATGAAGGCACGCAGAAAGACTCATCTAGTGTGGGCTCCACATCAAGGATATCAAAACTTGGACTACTGGAGGTTGGTAATATTGTCGGTTGATTCATACTTTTTTCCCCCGTTTACTTGTACCTGACGCTGTTTTATCCAAGTAAAAGATTTTGGGGGCACAATTTTACCTCTTGAGAGATTTTTTTTGCTTGCAGTATGTTCTGCGACTGTGCATACTTGAGTCTCGTGAAGAAAGGGATCATTGGGATCTCTCTGATGAACGAATCCGAATGTTCTTTGCTGATCCCAGGTACTTCAGGGTATCATGATTTGCCTTTATTATTTGACCTTTTTTATATATATTTAACCTTCCATCTGTCTGTTCAGCAGATATATAAGTGAGCCTGTTGCTAATGTCCAGAAGACAAGTGGAAGCGTAGGGGCAGATAATATCAGGCTTACACCGAATCAGAAGAAAAAATCATCAAGTGACCCCACAATGCAAACACCTCCTGCAAGCACAGCATCTGGTGCCTCTCGACAAGCTTCAAGGCGGCTGAGTATAACAGAAATGTTTTATGACTTGCAAGTTGACAGCCCTGCCAAGCTCAGGAGGGATGGATCTAAATCTTAGAAGGTTTTGTGTATGTCTTTCTTCCCTAAGTTAACGAAATTTCTCTCGTTTTTAGTTCGCTTTCATCTGTGTTGCATGTTTGTGTTGTTCTTGCCAGGGCTTAAGCACTGATTGGATAGTTTTGTTGGTGATTATACTTGCCCAGTCTTACATCTTTTTGCAAGGAGATTTAATCAACTATTTCAGAATCAAATGGAGGAAAACTTCTGGGAGTTCCCACTTCAACTTGGTCACATGGACAATTGTCTAGTGTTGCAGAGGAAGGTCTCATCCATGACTCCCACTGGTGATGTAGAGAATGTGCTAACAGCAGCAGCAATAGTGGTTGATTGACATCTGACAAGATTTTGTACTTTGTAGACATTGACACTGCATTATATAGACAGGTCAATTGACATCGATCGGATTTTGTATCTTTCAGATACAAGAAAGCAGGATAATTATCTTAAAGGTTGCTACTGTAGTACAGTTCAAAATTTGATGGGTTACTGGCTCTTTCATGGGTCCTGTGCATGCCATTAAGCAACTGTTAAACTCAAGACTTTACAACACTTGACGTGCTCAGCTTCCAAGTATGAGAAGTTGTGTGTGTCATGTTTTACATTTTGTATGGCAAGACCCATGCTTTAAAGGCTTACACATGACTTGCACTAGAGCAACTTGGAACACGTGGTAGATGGTAAATGTTAACCAGTTTCATTTGTGTGTGGAAGATCGACATGGAGGCAACGAAGCTAATGACAAAAGCGTTTCTGTTAGAGTCTCAGGACGAGCTTGCTCGTTTTGACCCCAGCTCGAAAAAAAAACAACGAAAACTGTCATGGAGGAAGTTCCGACTCCTAATTTGGAGCACTCAAAAAGGAAAATTGTTGATCTCAAGGAGATCCTGTAATTGGGTTGCACCATGTAAGGACCTCACTCACTTGTGGTTCCCATACTTCTACAAGGACTACCCCAATTACACCATGTAAGGACCTCACTCACTTGTGCTTCCCATACTTCTACAAGGGCTACACTTATTGGTACTTTAAGTCACTTTATATAGCTCCTCTCTCTCTCTCTCTCTCTCTCTCTCTCTCTCTCAAGTGGGTGTGTGTAAAAGAGGGCAATTCGCACTACCTTTCTATCACCCAAGTGTGGTAGATTGGCTAGTGTAATTGCCCTTGGGATGACTTGAACCCACCTGGGTTCAAGTCTCTCCGTCGATTGGTCTCTTTAGATCAAAAAAGTCGACGTTAAGCGGTCTCATCTCGTCTCGTCTCTCTCTCTCTTTCTCTCTCTCACACACACACACACACACACACACGCACACTAAAAAATAGGAAAATTGTTGATCTCAAGGTGGTCTTGTAATTGGGTAATGTTTCACCATGTAAGGACCTCACTCACTAGTGCTTCCCATACTTCTACAAGGACTACACTTACTAGTACTTAAGTCACTTTATATAGCTCATACATCTCTCTCTCTATCTCTTCCCCCCCCCCCCCCCCCCCCCCCCCGCCCCCCCCTTCCCCGTCCCTCCCCCCCTCCCCCCAACACCCATGGGACTTCGGACCGGACTTTCTAGTATGTCATGTTATTTTATACAACTCATATATCTTCACACACCACACACACACACACACACACACGAGGAGATCACTCTCTTAAGGTCAGATATAGCCTACCATGCAGTTACTTCTATTTCAATTGAAGGGTTGATAATTCAAATTGAACAATTATCTCAGCTTTATAAAAAGAATGGCACTTGTTGGCAATACGATGTTAGCTTGTCATCTATCAAAGTGTTTTTATCTATCAATGTGTCTTGTGCAAAGAGTTTTAGTAGATCAATGAAGAGATTAGTTATCCACTCTTTAACAAGTTGATCAAATTGAAAACTACACCCATCAGTGGAGCTTTGCCAAGTCGATCTTCATGTGGAGCGTGTCATGATTCTATTGTGTCCATAGGTTAACCAAGGCTAGATTAATCTAGGATTAGGAGATAATTTCACTTGGGTTAGGGATTATAAGGAGAGGTTATAGTTAATGGTCAATAAGAGGGATATTAGCTATTATTAAGTTTATGCTAAAGTTATTGGCTAGAGGTCTATATAAGAATGCCCTAGGCTCAATTGTGAGACATGATCGTCAAATTTCATTCGTAGCACATGGCAACCCTCAAGTCTCTCCATGTTTTAAGTGGTCATGTTTATCATTGGATGCCACATTAGATCTTGGGACCATTGCTCAACCCACAAAATTGAGGAGGGTCTATCTCCATGTAGGTACACTTTGTATTTTGCAACATAATGGTGTTGCAAAATAAGCACATTGTAGAAGTGACACGTGCTTTGATGTGTGAAAAGAATATGCTATATTATTTTTGGACAGAAGTAGCAACAACATTATGAATAGGATCCCCACATGTTAATAGTATAATGGTTGAGCAGAAGTTTATAGGCATAAAAAATAGACGTGTCTCACTTAAGTGTTTGAGTGTATTATATATGTGCATGTTCTCGATGAAGTGAGAACAAAGTTGGATCCAAGGCAGAGAAATGCATCAGAAAGTTTATAGATATTGTAAACCCACCACTCGTGAGAGATAAGAGTAAGCAGAGATATTATCTTTGATGAGATGAATAGCTAGTGTATACTAGTATAAAGGCAACAGAAGATGTGGATATAAGACGTATTGATGTTGTCTCACATGTTGAGCAACAATTTTAAGTGGGATCTAGAGAGTTCTCTAATAGTGGATCCAATGTTAGTCCATAGTCAGGTAGGTTGAGGATAGACGTAGATACGCATGTATCACACAAAGAGAAAGAAAAGATAGATCAATCTTTTTGTGCCTGATCTGTCAATAGGTCACTCATATGCCCTAGTGGCTCCGAGTAGAGCTTTGATGAGGAGCCTGGCATTCTGTCAATGGTGGTTACTCCTGGTGCAAGGAGAACTAGGGCTATTTTGAGGACAACTGGTAATGATCTAGGTGTATTGAGGTCTATGAGGGTTAGATACCTTGTTGACAAGTTAAGATATGATGGATATACAACCCATCATTATGCTTATATAGTGAAAGCAATATAGGAGTTGGAGCTCACTTGTTTTAATCAAGCACTTAGAAATAAAAAATGGGAAGATGCTGAAGACAATGGCAACATTGGATGCAAATGCAACGTGGGAGTTGTGCCTTTGCCTAAGGAGAAGAAAGAAATTGGTTGTAATAAGTGGGTATATAAGGTTAAGCATAACTTAGATGGAGTGAGTAGAAATAAGACAAGATCAGTTGTTGCCACAAGGATTATACGCAGATCTATGGCATTGACTATGAGGAGACATTGACTATGAGGAGACATTCAGTTCGGTTGTTGCAAGAGTGGCAACGATAGAGCTGTCATTGCTTATTAGTGAAATTCATGATGTCATGAGGCTTTTGAAGCGAAAGTTTGAGATGAAGGATTTGGGTGAGCTACGGTATTTCTTGGGTATAGAGGTGGTGAGATTACCTTATGGTATTTTATTGTTACAAAGATAGTATGGCTTGGACATGTTGTCCAAGTATGGTATGCCACGTAAGTCTATTTCAGTGCCATTGGAGCAGAACGCAAAGCTTTCTAGATATAGGTGACCTTTTGAGGACCCCACTATGTACACGCACACAGTGGGTAGCTTGATCTATATGACTATTACTAGGCCAAACTTGAGCTATGTTGTTAGACTTGTGAGTCAGTTTATGTAGGCCCCAAGAAGCCACACTTGGATGTGGCCAAACGGATTCTTAGGTACATAAAGCCCACAATTGAATATAGACTTTTCTATAAGGCTAGCACATAGATATAACTACATGGGTACACAAATGATTATTGGTCTGGTAGTATCATAAACATGAGATTTACCAATGGCTTTATGTTTTCTTTTGGGAATGCTGCTATGGATTGGAGTAACAAGAAACAACTGAGAGTTACCTTGTCAAGAGAGGCAGAGTACAAGGGTATTGTTGTGGGTGGCAGCTTGTGAGGTAGCTTGGTTTTCGAAGCTACTTGGTGATATGGGTGAGTCCGTGGATAGGACCATTGTTATTTATTGTGACAATGTGAGTAGCATACAACTGGCCAGTAACCCAATATACCATGCTAGGATGGAGTACATTGAGGTACATTATCACTTTGTAAGGGAGAAGGTTCCAACAGGTGATATAGATTTGGTATATGTCAACATAGAGGATTAGGTGGCTAACATATTCACAAAGGCATTAGGCACAGAGAAGATCCATAGAGTTAAAGCTTACTTCGATTGCAGTGTGTCGAGTTGAGCTCAAGGAAGAGTGTTGAGATATTGACCTCAACTAGTGCTGATGCTGCTGACATTGATAACCCCTCTGGGTGATAGCTTCTATACTTATGCCATTTGTACGATTGGTGAGATTATGGTTGATATGTCGCTAGGGGTGGATGACAAGTTGTGTGAGAGTATGGCATAGTTATAGTACCAACTCATATAGTTGGGTTCACATTATGGATCGACCATTGTAAGTTTTGTAGGAGAGTACTTTTCTTATAGTATGCACTCTTATTTCTTTATGTTAATGGCTATCGAGAAGAGAAAAAGATGGAAGAAAATTCAGCTATCCAAATCTCTCTTATGTCTCGATCTCTCTTGTATGTGTGTGTGTTTGCTTGCAAAGAACTCAAGCTCTCTCTCTCTTATGCATTCTCTTTACTCTCTTAATTAGTGTTATCCAAATGCATCCTTGTAGAAGGTCTTCTATCATTCGGAGTGCTATCCATGTATGTGAAACAATAAGTCACATGTTTCCTTTTGTCTTGATTTTATAATGAAGAAGGCATTTGGTAATGATTTCTTCCCATAATTTGTGATGGTGGGTGGTGGATGATTCTCCTTATTGCATGACCAACCCCCTCATTTGCATTGCCAATCGAAATGCCCAGGGGTTACCTTAATAATGATGCTTTTTCTTCATACACCCTAGAAGAAGAACTCACTCCTTGTGTACCACGCATTAGACTTACACCATGAGTTGCACCACGAGATGATAATGATGATGTTTCTTCATACACCCTAGAAGAAGAACCCACTCCTTGTGTATCATGCGTTAGATTTACACCATGAGATTTGCACCAAGAGATGATTTCGCACCATGATGCATGCCTTCACCCTTAGGCTCATTTCTAAGGGAAGACATTTCGCTCTCATCATTTCTTCAATCAACTTCTCTTCTTTCTTGTTAAAATTATCCATCATGCCCTCCATCATAGAACACATCATCATTATTATTGATTACATCTTTGTGCTCATTGGAGGGTTTGTACTAGTCATCCCCACATGGGTATCCACATTTTCATCCATGTCATGCACTTGTTCCATAGTATTTTGACTACCATCGCCCAAATGCACTTGAGCAACATTCTCTTCATCAATTGCATCCATATTGTCAAGCTCACATTGGTGTCTTTTGTAACACTTCCAAAAACCTCTTTTGTCTTCCCCTTGGCATGGCTAAAAAACATTTTTGATTGGTTAAACATCAAAATAATATTGAATCTAGCATTCTTTAGGTTGATGGTGGAAAGCTTATGATCTCTATTTTCCTAATGTGTAAGCTGTTTCACTTCAGTCCAAAGGCAACCATTCTTTAGAAAGTCAACTAGTGGGGGTTGGCCCCATGAAGTGCTCGCTAGCTTAATAGAAAGCTTATAGGATATACTTTTAAACCATGTGATCACTTCCTAAAAATAACATCGTGTTCATTATTGGGCCAACTTTCCCACTTATAAGTTGCGGTGAACTTTGGGCAAATGACCCCCAAAACGAACTCCAAATTGAGTGTTCTATGGCTTTTTAGAAATCCCCAAGATAGCTCTATTGAACTATATAAATGATTTTAAAACAATCCTTAGGGTTTTGGATGATGAACTAGGGTTTAATACGTTGTATAGAAATTGCCAATTTTGACCAGATAACCTAAAATGCATAGATCATATTCCTTCTCATCCATAATCACCTCAAGTGTGCTTTGGCAACAAATGGGCACCAATATTGGCTCCCAAGGAATCATACATGCAACCTCATGTCAAAGGAATGGATCCTCTCAACAAATGCACTATCAAACATACCAAAAAAGATAATAGGCTAGAGAAAACGTTCGATGCCATTCTAATAAACTTACCTTTGTAATAGCTAAACCCAAAGCTCACATACATTTCTATATAAATGAACTAGGATAGTCATCACACCTATTTCTGCAACAATTTCAATATGCTTAGTAACATCATTTGCAATGAACTAACAAGATTTGATACCCCAACTTCAATGTGAGGCTTATAGACATAGTCTTTGCTTCAATGATGCCTTATTCAATATATATTCTTACACTAAAAAATATAAATTCAACTTTAGTAGTCCTATTGCAACTATATCATGTTTCTCCCCATGACTATGCTAGTTTTTCGAGCCATGGCTAATAACTTTGTGAGAACAAAGCATTAAACAAATTATCCTTCCTTATAGGGGTTGATGCTCATTGTAAGGCATTTGTATATGCTTACATGGCCAATGCTCACTCATTAGAAATAAATGAATGCCCATTTTCATGCATATTGCAATGGAAACATGTGAATTAATTTGCTACTCAATCAACAAAAGAGCAAAGACTTGAATGTTCTAAAAGTACTGTGAATCCATATAATCAAGCTTAGTAATTGTGCAAGGATGTAGAAGTACTTATGGAACTAAAGTTTATCATTAGGTTATTCTAAAAGAGTAATTCCCTCCGTTTGTGCATTCTAAAAGATTTATTTTTATATATCAAAAGTTCTATTCTCATTAAAATTGAATTTATGCATAGAAAGATGCATAAAAGATTTATTTTTTATTTCAAAAGTGTCATTCTCATTAAAATTGAATTTATGCTGCATAGAAAGATGCATAAAAGATTTATTTTTTATTTCAAAAGTGTCATTCTCATTAAAATTGAATTTATGCATAGAAAGATGCATAAAAGGTTTATTTTTTATTTCAAAAGTGTCATCCTCATTTATGCATAGAAAGATGCATAAAAGATTTATTTTTATTTCAAAAGTGTCATTCTCATTAAAATTGAATTTATGCATAGAAAGATGCATAAAAGATTTATTTTTTATTTCAAAAGTGTCATTCTTATTAAAATTGAATTTATGCATAGAAAGATGCATAAAAGATTTATTTTTTATTTCAAAAGTGTTATTCTCATTAAAATTGAATTTATCCATAGAAAGATGCATAAAAGATTTATTTTTATTTCAAAAGTGTCATTCTCATTAAAATTGAATTTATGCATAGAAAGATGCATAAAAGATTTATTTTTTATTTCAAAAGTGTCATTCTCATTAAAATTGAATTTATGCATAGTAGAAAGATGCATAAAAGATTTATTTTTATTTCAAAAGTGTCATTCTCATTAAAATTGAATTTATGCATAGAAAGATGTATAAAAGATTTATTTTTTATTTCAAAAGTGTCATTCTCATTAAAATTGAATTTATGCATAAAAAGATGCATAAAGGATTTATTTTTATTTCAAGTGTTATTTTCCTAAAATTGAATTATGCATAAATAGATGCATAAAGAATCTTTATATCAAAAATAAGAATCCTCTTAAATTCTATGTTTAAATTCTGTGAATAGAAGTGATGAGAATGTGAGGTGAATAGATGTGATGAGATAAGATGTGAATCAGATAGATGATTGGATAGATGTGATGTGAATAGAAGTGATGAGAATATGAGGCGAATAGATGTGATGAGATAAGATGTGAATTAGATAGATGTGAATGAATGGATGGGTGGGTGTGATATGAATAGAGGTGATGAGATGAGCGGTAAATAGATGTGATGAGATGTGATGTGAATTAGATAGATGTGAATGGATGGATGTGATAGAGGTGATGAGAATATGAGGCGAATAGATGTGATGAGATAAGATGGGAATGAATGAATGGATGTGAGGTGAATAGGTGTGATAAGATGTGATGTGAATCAGATAGATGGGAATGAATGGATGGATGGATGTGATGTGAATAGAGGTGATGAGATGTAAGGTGAATAGATGTGATGAGATGTGATGTGAATCAGAATGTAAATGAATGTTATGAGATGTGAGTGAATGTGTATGTGAAGAATGGATGTGAATGAGTATGTGAAAGAATGGATAAGGATGTGTATGTGAAGAATGGATGTGAATGTGTATGAGAAGAATGGATCTGAATGAGTATGCAGCAAAAGAATGGATGTGGATGTATGTGAAAGAATGTGATGTGATGTAAAGAGATGAGATGTGACATGAATATATATGGATGTGAAGTGATAGATATGAATGTATGGATAGATGCGAGTACTCGTACATGTGAGCGATTGGATGGATGTGGATGAATGAGATGAGATGTGTATGAATGATATATGATGTGGATAGAAGTGATGTGATATAATGGTGATGAGAATGAATGTGATGGATATGAATGAAAGTGAATGTGATGGATATGAATGAATGTGATGTAATGGGATGTAAATCGGGATAGATGTGAATGAATGAGATGGGAGGTAAAATGAATGAGATGTGATGTGGTCTGAATGGATGAGATGTGAGTGAATGTGATGTGGTCTGGAATGGATGAGATGTGAATGAATGTGATGTGATGAGATGTGGATATGGGTAGATGCGAATGGATGTGGATATGGGTAGATGCGAGTGGATGAGATCTGATGAGGATAAATTGAGGAAAGATGTGATGAGATGAAAATGATGTGATTGGATGATGATAGACTTATGAAATGGTTGTGGAATTAATTAATGTGGTTTGATGTGGAGCAATGTGGAAAGACGAGAGTTCGTTATAGAAACTGTATTTTTGAACTGCTTTTAAATGACTGTTTTACGTCAAGAATGCTGGAGAAGCATTTTGACCGTCTTGTGAACGAGGTCGTGGAGACCTAATCTGATAAAGTTGCAACAGCTGACGGAGAGTCATTGGAGGACGTCTCGCGTAGCAAGGTCGGCTGAGGTCTTGACCAGCCTCTCGGTTCGATTAAAATGGTGAGCTTCCGGTACAATGGATGAGGGAAGCAGCCTATGAGTGAAGCGCTAGGTCACCTGCAAAGGATCCTAGAGGGTGCTGACCATACGGTGCTCGGGCTTTGGGTCGCCGACGATACCCACACGTGCGTCGTGGTAGATATTGGAACAAGGAGGAAGAGTTGTTTTTTGAATTCGAGCATGGATCTGGTTGATTGACCTTGCTGGTCCTCAAAACGGATGAGTCCATGGCTCTTTTATATGGATCCATTAGTTGATCTTGCTGATCTTCAACGGAGATTCCATTTTTGATATATGAATATATTGCCGGTTACTATGAGCTAGGAGCTATCGAAAAGGCCCCTGAGTGGATAGGTGGTGAGCGTTCTGGTTGCCAATGATGCCATAGGTACACCAATGAAGGAATGATTGGAAATAAGGATTCAACCAGAGATTTTGAGGATTATGATCAGTGACACAATGGTTTCATTAAAAGATTATTTTTTAAAGATAGCTGATTCTATGAAAAAGGCAATTTCATATTGGTGGGTGTGTAAGTGGTGTGACTAGTTTTAAGTTTGCATGAATATTCGGCTAGGGGGCCTGGGAACTCTTTTCCCTGGTACCCGGGACAAACCTAACCAAATTCTTAATTGGATACCATCACTACAGTGGTTGGGCGGTTGGCTAACCCACGGGACCGAGAGTGGACTGATGGATCCCTAAATTGAGACTCAATTCTGTTATGGTACGATAGATGAAGTAAATCACAGACAAAAATCGTTCTATGGAAAAGAATCAACGGCTGTGCCTCTCAATGAGGAAAAAAGTGTTGGTCTCTATTGTCCAAGTGTACACTTTTTCCTGATCTGACTATGGGACTTATGGGTTCGGTCCGATAAGTTCAGTTAGTTGAGGCTTTTGACTACGTTAGAGAAAAATTTATCTTGGAGGAATCGCCCGTGCTTTTCGGGCAAGGGAAGTTTTTCCAGGTTTGGTTTTGGAAGAACCGATAGATTAGTCTCTTATCCGGATATCCGTTATATAGGCGAGGCCCTGAGTGTGGGACCCTGCCCCGCGCAAGAAGTGCTACTTCCGCTGCTAGCACCCTTGAATTCGTTATTGCGCGATGGGGACAGGGATCTTACACAGCTGGTATCAGAGCCAATTGGCTAATGAGGATCAACTGAGAAGCCAAAAATGTCAAAAATTTTTGAAGAAGCAGTAAAAGATTGTAATTGCGTGATAAAATTCATACAAATTGTTATTCAGAGTGAAATTCATAAATTAGTAATTGGGTCTTCAAATGGAAGTACTGTAATTGCATGGAATCCTTGACTTGCTTGAGGCCTAGACATGATGGTATTCACCTTATAATTCCAAGGATCGTGACTACCCGTATATACCAAGGGTATAACTGCAGCTCTTTATACTGGCAGTATATACGAGTAAATCTAAGACTTGAAATTATAAGCATAAATGCTATCCAGATGATGAATTCGAATGTGGTTGATATAATTTTTAAATTCTGGTTGAGAATTGATGAGTTGATTTGGATTCTGATTGAAAAATAATGATTCATGAATTTTGATTGAAATGTAATAAGCTGAGCAAAACCATAATGAGGATGAGTGGGACAAGTCCCTGTGATGAGTGGGACGTCCCTGTGATGATGTTCATAACTGGAATGACGTTAATGACTTAAGCAAATCACTATGAGATTAGTGGATTGTGCTGATAGATTGCTGCTCTGTTAACACTTGACCCAGTAGATCAAGTTAAGGGATGTCAAATTAAAAATCTGTATAACTAAAAATTTCCATGGAGGACTGTTTTCAGATAGAAAGTTCGGTCTAATGGACCATTATTGTGATAAGGATTTGAATGTTATAATCTGAGTGAATTGTTATCTAATGATGAGTTCTATATAAGGGATCTTTATCCCAAGATTCTATTGGGTTCACCAGACTATAAGGAACCCCAAAATTAAGTTGGATCTTAAGAAAAAGAGTTATCCTCTAATTTTGCGAGATGAGGACATCTCGTGTTTTTTAAGTTGGGTAGGATGTAAGATTCCTCCCTCCATCTTTTGAGGTGTATACGTGTAAGAACCTCCCCTTTTGATCTTATAATTATTCCCCTCTCTGAAATCAAAGAAAGATCCTGTTTTACCCTATTTTAGCCTAGAGAGAGAAAATGTCTAGAGAGAGATAATTCAAAATTGAGATATTTTTGGATATAAAAATCCTCCTACTGTTTAAAATGATTTTCCCTAAAACAAAATTCAAAAAGAACTTTCCAATGTGCAATTAGAATTAATTAAAAATAGGTAAAAAGGACCTTATCCTGAGGGTCCAGATTTTTTAAAAATTTTGGATTAAGGTTCCTATGGACCAATAAGATTAATCCAAATGTAGGGAGGAGATAAATTGAAGAATAAAAGAAAATCTCCCAAAAATGAGTAAATACTCACATAAGATGAATAGTTGACTAAGGACAAGGTTTATTAGTTAAAAAAGAAGAAATATTTAGAGGAAATGATACATTTTTGACACCTCAGTGTGGGGAATTTCCGTCATGAAGGAGGTACCTATTTCACATGTGTGGATGAGTTTTAAACTTACAAATAATGAGATATTTTTATCTCTCCTCTCTCCTGTTTCAACTAGATCCAAAAAGTAAGCTAAACTAACCTAAAAATGGTCAAAAAGTGACCAAACTGATCTGGAAAATTCTAGAATCAATTGCTTGGTTAGAGGCTCACTTTTTTCTATAAATAGAAGCCTCCCCCTTTGTAAAAGCTTAATGGTGTTTATGCACTGTTACTCTGCTTCTCTCCTGAGCCATTTAACATTGAATTTCTTGATAATTCAATTGTTTTTTGACCTAATCGTCTCCAAGTGAATTTGGTGGCCACTCTTGCTGCAAACAAGAGTAGAACCCTCAATCCCTCAAGCCAAAGGAAAGCTTATAAGCTCCATGTAAGCTTAATTCTTACTTATTGTGAATTTTTAAATCTATGGTTTTCTCAAATTTTATGCTTTGTAAATGTTGAATTAAAATATGATGCTATGCCTTGATGGAAAGGCCACCCCTTCTCTTCTTTACAATTCAGCCCTTCTCAATCCTAGAAAGTTTGATTAAAAGATTGACTAAACTCTTTTCATTGTTTACTCTCTTGATTTTTGGAAAATGGAGTAGATTAGAGATATTAGAATTCAAATTGGATTAATTCAAGTCATAAATTGAATGATAAAATTGAGAAATGGTCAACCATACAAAGGAGGTTATGGTAAAATTTTCTTAAATTTTGTGAAACTAAAGTTTATCATTAGGTTATTCTAAAAGAGTAATTCTCTCCGTTTGTGCATTCCAAAAGATTTATTTTTATATATCAAAAGTTCTATTCTCATTAAAATTGAATTTATGCATAGAAAGATGCATAAAAGATTTATTTTTTATTTCGAAAGTGTCATTCTCATTAAAATTGAATTTATGCATAGAAAGATGCATAAAAGATATATTTTTTATTTCGAAAGTGTCATTCTCATTAAAATTGAATTTATGCATAGAAAGATGCATAAAAGATATATTTTTTATTTCGAAAGTGTCATTCTCATTAAAATTAAATTTATGCATAGAAAGATGCATAAAAGATTTATTTTTATTTCGAAAGAGTTATTCTCATTAAAATTGAATTTATGCATAGAAAGATGCATAAATGATTTAATTTTATTTCAAAAGTGTTATTTTCCTTAAAATTGAATTATGCATAAATAGATGCGTAAAGAATCTTTATATCAAAAATTAGAATTATCTTAAATTCTATGTTTAAATTCTGTGAATAGAAGTGATGAGAATGTGAGATGAATAGATGATGAGATATGTGAATCAAATAGATGATTGGATAGATGTGATGTGAATAGAAGTGATGAGAATATGAGATGAATAGATGTGAATTAGATAGATGATGATTGGATGGATGGATGTGATGTGAATTAGATAGATGTGAATGAATGGATGGATGGGTGTGATGTGAATAGAGGTGATGAGATGAGAGGTAAATAGATGTGATGAGATGTGATGTGAATTAGATAGATGTGAATGGATGGATATGATGTGAATAGAGGTGATGAGAATATGAGGCGAATAGATGTGATGAGATAAGATGTGAATCAGATAGATGGAAATAAATGAAGGGATGGATGGATGTGAATAGAGATGATGAGAATGTGAGATGAGTAGATGTGATGATTTGTGATGTTAATTAGATAGGTGGGAATGAATGGATGGATGGCTGTGATGTGAATAGAGGTGATGAGATGTGAGGTGAATAGATGTGATGTGAATCAGAATGTAAATGAATGTTATGAGATGTAAGTGAATGTGTATGTGAAGAATGGATGTGAATGAGTATGTGAAAGAATGGATAAGGATGTGTATGAGAAGAATGGATGTGAATGAGTATGTAAAAGAATGGATGTGGATGTATGTGAAAGAATAGGTGTATGTGAAAGAATGTGATGTGATGTAAAGAGATGAGATGTGACATGAATATATGTAGATGTGAAGTGATAGATATGAATGTATGGATAGATGCGAGTAGTCGTACATGTGAGCGATTGGATGAATGTGGATGAATGGGATGAGATGTGTATAAATGAGATATGATGTGGATAGAAGTGATGTGATATAATGGTGATGAGAATGAATGTGATGGATATGAATGAAAGTGATGTGATGGGATGTGAATGAATGTGATGTGATGGATATGAATGAAAGTGAATGTGATGGATATGAATGAATGTGATGTGATGGATATGAATGAATGTGATGTGATGGGATGTGAATCGGGATAGATATGAATGAATGAGATGGGAGGTAAAATGAATGAGATGTGATGTGGATATGGGTAGATGCGAGTGGATGAGATTTGATGAGGATAAATTGAGGAAAGATGTGATGAGATGAAAATGATGTGATTGGATGATGAGAATAGGAATACTTATGAAATGGTTGTGGAATTAATTAATGTGGTTTGATGTGGAGCAATGTGGAAAGACGAGAGTTCGTTATAAAAACTGTATTTTTGAATTGTTTTTAAATGACTGTTTTATGTCAAGGATGCTAGAGAAGCATTTTGACCGTCTTAAGAATGAGGTCGTTTTGAGACCTAATCTGATAAAGTTGCAACAGCTGATGGAGAGTCATTGGAGGATGTCTCGTGTAGCAAAGTCGACCGAGGTCTTGACCAGCCTCGGTTCGATTAAAATGGTGAGCTTCCGGTACAGTGGATGAGGGACCAAGGAAGCGGTCTATGAGTGAAGTGCTAGGTCACCTGCGAAGGATCCTAGAGGGTGCTGACCATACGATGCTCGGGCTTTGGGTCACCGATGATACCCACATGTGCATCTTGGAAGATATTGGAACAAGGAGGAAGAGTTGTTTTCTGAATTCGGGCATGGATCTTGTTGATTGACCTTGCTGGTCCTCATTAACAGATGAGTCCATGGCTCTTTTATATGGATCCGTTGGTTGATCTTGCTTTCAACGGAGATTCCATTTTTGATATATGAATATATTGCCGGTTACTATGAGCTAGGAGCTATCGAAAAGGCCCCTAAGTGGATAGGTGGTGAGCGTTCTGGTTGCCAATGATACCATAGGTACATCGATGAAGGAATGATTGAAAATAAGGATTCAACCGGAGATTTTGAGGATTATGATCAATGACACAATGGTTTCATTAAAAGATTGTTTTTAAAAGATAGCTGATTCTGTGAAAAAGGCAATTTCATATTGGGTGTGTAAGTGGTGTGACTAGTTTTAAGTTTGCATGAATATCCAGCTAGGGGACCTGGGAACTCTTTTCCCTGGTACCCAGGACAAAACCTAACAAAATTCTTAATTGGATCCCATCACTACAGTGGTTGGGCGGTTGGCTAACCCACGGGACTGAGGCTGGTTTGATGGATCCCTAAATTGAGACTCAATTCTGTTATGGTACGATAGATGAAGTAAATCCCAGACAAAAATTGTTCTATGGAAAAGAATCAATGGCTGTACCTCTTAATGAGGAAAAAAGCATTGGTCTCTATGATCCAAGTGCAATCTTTTTCTTGATCTGACTATGGGACTTACGGGTTTGGTCAGATCGGTTCAGTTAGTTAAGGCTTTTGACTACGTTAGAGAAAAAAATATCCTGGAGGAATCGCGCGTGCTTTCCGAGCAAGGAAAGTTTTTTCGGATTCGGTTTTGGAAGAACCGATGGATTAGTCTCTTTTCCGGATATCCGTGGGTGAGGCCCCAAGTGTGGGACACTGCCCCACGTAAGAAGTGCTACTTCCGCTGCTAGCACCCCTGAATTCGTTGCGCCGTGGGGACAGGGATCTTACAATTATTGTATACAAATCTGTAGTTATATAATCATGTGTAACAATTTTATTGGTTAAGTTAGATAAGGTTCTTGGATGTTTCCGAGTGTTAATGTAGAAGATTGAAAACACACACAGTGGAGAAGCTCAAGTGAGCACACAATGAGATGATAGATAGATAATAAATGTGATATGTATACCCCAAGATGGGTGTATACTAGTATGGGGAAAAAAAACTCCTACAGAGGGAAAAAGTGCCCCGGCTGGTCCTAGTGTGTTCACACACATCACTATCAAATATGGCTACAAATCCCCCCTAGAGTGATGATGTGAATAAGGGGTGAGTAGGCACTAGAAGTACAGAGATGTGCCATGCTCTTTGGACTATGATAGGGAGCCCATACTAGTCCCTCAAGGGAAGTAATTTTAAAGCTTTGCGAAAAGCTTCAAACTTCTCTTGTGGAAGAGCCTTCATGAACAAATCTGCCAAGTTGTCTTGTGTTGGCACATAAGCCAAATGACTTCCCTTGTAGAGCATCTCTTCCTAGCATAATGATAGTGCACCTCAATGTGCTTTGTGCGAGCATAAAAAACTGGATTCCTCAGAACAACTATCATAGAGCTTTGACTGTCAACAATGAAGATGGTAGTGGCTAAGGACTTGCTAATACCCAAATCAACAAATAAGGTGCATGAGCCAAACACACTCAACTATAGCTATAAATGCTACCCTGTACTTAGATTCCATAGCTAGAAGTGGCCACAGTAGGTTGCTTCTTGTTGAGCCATGATATACATGAATCACCAAGGAAAAAGCAAATACCACTTATGTACACTTGTGTGTCATATCATCCACCGCAGTCAAAGTTATAAATGCAAGCAGTTGTAATTTACCTCCCTTGGGATAAAATAACCCAAAGTGCTTGGTGCCCTTTGTTAGACTTCTGTCTCTAGGAAGTTCACGTGTGAATAGAGCTGATCACACGGGCACTTTTTACCCTATGCTAGTAGGGGTTTTTTCCCATGAGAACACACCCTTAGTGTGTTATCATCCACGTTAGCCCTCTAAGGGCTACTAGTATGTTGTACTCCACACGCTCATTGATCAATTGAGTATATTCGATCTATCACTATTGTCTTTGTTGCTCTCTTAGCTTCTGTGCATGTCTTGTATGTGAGTCTGTGTAAAGCATCTCCTTTCACATCTAACATAAGTATCAGAGCAGTGTTGTCTTGAAGACAGTGCCTAGGGTTTAGAGTTTGGCTTCTTAACCAATAGCTCTTCATCACCAAACACTATCTCGGTGTAAGTTTCAAAGAAGAATTTCAAAGCTCTCATTCTGTTGATGCTCCTATACTGACCTACGTCCTATTGGTGCCACTACATGTTATGTGTAAGATATTTCTCTACGCGCTTTCAACTTCAGATATGTTGACTCCACGTCAGCATCAGACCTGCTGATTCAATGTAAGCTTCTAGTCAACTGATTTCGACCTACTGTCTCCCTATTCGATTAAGCACCTGTCGCTTCAACAACCTGCTTCTAGTAATTTTGCACATCCCTCTAGCAACATTTGAAGTACCTTGACTCCTTTGTGCAGGCAATCCCTGTGTTAGATACACTTCAGTCTGTATATTCCTTTGCTATGCAACATGTCTAGAAACACCAATGAATTGTTTGTCATTCTGTCCATTGAGGACAAGTTGGATGGAACTAACTATCCTATGTGGGTATATATGATGCATCATGTTCTGGTGGCCAAGAACCTTTGGGTATATGTATCTAGTGTTGACACCTAGCCTGTTGGGTCTGCATCTAATATCAGCACATCCTTTGGATTCGCTGCTCTTGGAACCAGTGAATCTAGTTCTAGTGGCAATGTACAGCCATGCGCCTCTTCCCCTACATCGGAACAACTTAAATGGGATGCTAAAGATGCACAAGTGCATGCACTTATTTCCATCTCCTACAAATAGCAAGTTATTACTCACATCTGATCATGTTTCTGTGCTAGGAGTGCATGGGATGTCCTTGCCTCTCTATATCAGATCCACAATGAAGCCCGAGTTGCTTATCTTTGAAAGAAGCTTGGCTGGAGCATCTGAGATAGAGTGTGAATCTGTGGATGCATTTTTGACCTATGTTAAGAATTTGTAGGAATACCTCATCAATATTGATGAGGTTATTCCAAATAGTTCTCTTATCTCTACCATTCAATGGATTTGCTACCACACTCCGCCTCCTGATAAAGAGCAATTCAGAATTGTATACTTTTGATGAGTTGGTGGCTCTCGTGCTTTAGGAAGAGTAGTTTCGTTGTTCCAATCGGAACAATATGCTTGCTTCCAATCAAGTATTTGTTGCTTCTCATCGTGGTGGCAAATCTGGGGCTCCATCTTATGCTAAGCCTAAGGGCCTAGCACCAACCCAGTTAGATAACTCAAAGCCCAAAGAGGAGCTAGATGAGAAGAAGAAGAGATGCAATTACTATCGAAAACTTGGTCGTGTTTAGAGGACTGTCAAAAGCGAAAGGAAAGTGAGAAAAAGAAGCAGCAAGGACTTGCTACCACTACAAGTGATAATGTAGAGGAAGCCAATTTTGCACATGATGGCTATGCATTGCCAGTAACATGCAATGATCTACCTGCTCTACCTTCTCAGACGGGTACTTTGATTTTGGTGCCACTAAGCACATTACTTCATGCAAGAAGTGATTTTTCTACCTTGCTCGATGCTTCGTCATCACAGGTGGAACAATTTTGTGTGCTAACAATGCATCCTATGTCATCAAAGACATTGGCAATGTGGAATTGACTTCATGCTCTAGGGATCCTTATACTCTTGCTAACACCTTGTATGTACCCTCCATTGATGATGATGATGATAGAATTAATTCAGATATGCTTCTCTCATCTGGCATACTGTGCAATCTCTATCGATGGACATCTGTACTTCATGACTTTTAGAACTCTTTATGTCCACACGTAAAGCGATCAGCTCCTTATCCTCAATTTTTATGTGGACGATCTGCTCGTTGACACGCCCTAATGAGGGACACATTGCAGCTTTTATTGCTGACCTGCAGAATACATTTGATGTTTTCGACATGGGTCTTCTACATTATCATTTGGGTATCCAATTTGTTCCGAATGAGGGGGACATCATGTTATCTCAATGAAGATACATTCAGCAGCTTTTGGAATGCTTTCAAATGAAAAATTACAAACCTGATTCTACTCATGTGGAACTTGGTCTCCGCTTGCTCTCAATTGAGGATTCTTCTAAGCCTTTGATGTAGCCACCTATTAGTCAAGCTGTCGGGTGCTTTATATATCTGTGCAATACTCGTCTAGATGTTCAGTATGCAGTGTCACAATTGAGCAGGTTTATGCATTGTCCCGGCACTCAGCATTGGCAGGCAGTGAAATGTGTCTTCCGTTACCTCCAAGGCACTTAGTACTATGCATTGTTTTACAACAATGAGTCTTCTTTATACTTGTCTACATGCACAAATGGGCAAGATGTTCCGACACAAGAATGCCAAGTAGTGGATATTGTTTCCTTCTTGTGGCAGCTCATGCATCTCATGGCTCACTAAGAAGCAGCCTCGCTACTGACACTAGTCACATCTAGCTGTGAAGCTGAATATAGGGCAGCATTCATAGTTACTATGGAATGTGTATGGCTCCACTGTCTTTTGGTTGATCTTGGTATTCGACCAGTAGTATGCTTCCACCCTTTACACTGACAATTAAAGTGCATTAGTAGTTGCGTGGAACCCAGTATTCCATGCATGGACAAAACACATTGAGGTGTATTATCACTATGTCAGGGATCGTCTCCATGCTAGAGAGATAGCCTTGACCTATGTGCTGACACATGTCAATGTGGCAGATGGTTTTACCAAACCCCTTTCTAGGGAGAATTTTGAAGCTTTCTGCGCGCGACAAGCTCTGAACTTATTACCTCTACCAGGATAGTTTGCTACACCTTGTATCAATTAATGCCATTCACTTCAGGGGGGCTTATTAGCCTTCTACCTCTAGAAAGTTTAGGTGTGAATAGAGCTATTCACATGCACTTTTTACCTTGTGATGGTGGCAAGGGTTTTTCCCCGTGAGAACACACCCTTAGTGTGTTATCAGCCACGCCATCCCTCTAAGGACAACTAGTATGTTGTACTTCACATGCTCATTGATCAATTGAGTACATTCCAGCTATCGCTATTGTCTATGTTGCTCTATGAGTTTGTGTGCACGTCTTGTTTGTGAGTCTATGCATAGCATCTCCTTTCACATCCAACATCTTTAGGTAACAGAACACCTATTTGATAGACTGCCAATGCTTTATGCCTAGGCTATGCATAAATCTGCTCAAATATTGAGACCACATACTAATTGTCAAGCCTAGTGTTACAAAAAAAGATAAGGCATCCAACAGCTTCTTGATACAAGCCAGTATCAAAAGGGTCACCTACATATTCAAGACTTAGTCATAAACCTAGCTCCATAGGTGTAGCCACAGGTTTATAGTACTCAAGATTGACCTCTTCAACAATGCATCTATGTATTTCCTTTACAACATAACAATGCCATCATTATGATGCTAAAACTCAATGCCCAAATAATATTGCAATAGTCCAAGATCTGGCATCTCAAAAGACTTCTCTAATAATCAACTTATAAAAGTTGAAATATGATCCTCATTAGGGCATGTGAGCAGCGTGTCATCAACATATAACACGATGACCAATAAAACATCTTTAGCCCTCTTAATATAGAGGGTACTATCAGTTGGGCTATTGCAAAAACCTTGTGCAACCAAGTAAGCATGTATCCTTTCGTACCATGCTCTGGGAGCCTACCTAAGACCATATAAAGCTTTTTTCAATTTGCATACTTTTGATTCCTGAATTTTTTAAACAAAACTATGAGGTTGAGATATATAGAGCTCCTCATGCAAATCTCCATTCAAGAAAGAAGTTTTGATATCCAACTGACATATAATTCAACCTTTGTGTAATGCAAATGCAATGATAATCTGCATGGTAGTCATACAACATGTGGGTGCAAAGGTTTCACCATAGTCAATGACTTTCTCTTGTGCATAACCCTTTGCAAGAAGCCTAGATTTGTATCACTCAACACTGCCATGCACTCTACATTTGAGCTTATAAACCCATTTTGTACTAATGGCCTATCCTTTTGTTTCAAAGGAGACAGGTTCCTCTTCATCACATAAACTGGTAATAAGAGCATAACTTGCATCAACAAGAGATGCGTTATGAGAGCCTGCACGTGTTCTGCTAGGTAAAGGAGTGGCCAATTTGTTGTCATGTAGTGTTTGCACCAGCCATTTTTTACTCCTCAATTTCCCTTCTTTCCTCATCAACTACATCATCCACATTTACCTCATCAATAGGTTGATATGTGGGCTAAAAACAACATGCTAATTTATAACTTGTGTTGGTTGATTTTCAGCATTCCTTTGATTACCCAAATGTTCTACATCAATGTGTCCTACATTGAACAATGGAAAGAGAGTGTAGAATGTCCTGTGAACATACATTTTGCTGTTTTTTTACATGAAAGGAAGGGCTGAATTACATCTTTCACAAATACATCTCTACTCATAAGAATCCATTTGGTAGTAGGATGATAGAGATGATAACCCTTACTTTCCAAGCTGTATCCCACAAAAATATATTTAATAGTCTTATCATCAAGCTTACTGCAAATTTGCTCAAGCATAAGTGCATAAGCAAGACAACAAAAAATGCGTGAGTGAGCCACAAGGGGCTTTCTGCCATTCCAAGCTTCAAAAGGCATAATTGTATGTAAAGCCTTTGTAGGACACTTGTTCAAAACATATGTTGCACACCCGTTTTCATGGTTTCTGACCTCGCAGGAACCTTAAGGAATACAAAGTCACCTTCTGCAAAGTTCACCTTTCTACGTCCTTTATCCGCATAAGTTTTAGCGCGATCTTGAGCGCTACGAATGCTCTCACGTGCGGCTCTGAGCACATCATTCATATCTTCAAGGAAATCCTTGACAGATTGAATCTTCTCCTTTTCGAGGCCTACAGCCATCGGAGATCTTGGCTAGAATCCATACATTAACATGAATCGCTGAGTGTTTGGAGCTGTTATAGGCAAACTCCAATAAGGGCAAGTACTCCTCCCAATTAGATTGCTTCTTTACTAACATAAGAACGCAACGTATCCTCTAGAATTTCGTTAACTCTTTCAATTTGACCATCAGACTCCGGATGATCTACCGTACTCATACTCAGAGTAGTATCCAACTTTTTGAAGACTTCCCTCCAAAAATGAATGTTGAACTTTGTATCTCTATCCGACACTATATCTGCGGTCGGGTAGGCCATATAGCTTGTAGAGATGTTCAATAAAGAGTTTTGCCAACTCTGGTGTGTCTTAACAGTTTTCTTCGTGGTGGCGATAAACTTTACCATTTTAGTTAACCTGTCCACTACCACCCACACCGAGTCATTCCCTTGACTCATCTTGGGTAAACCGGTAATAAAATCCATGGAAATGCTTTCCCATTTCCCTTGAGGAATCATGGATGGAGAAGTCCTCCAACCTTAAGACATTCGTGTTTATTGACCTGGCACTTATTGCATTTCAGCACATAAGTCTGGACGTCCTTAAACAAACTAGGCCAATAAAACTGTCTTTTCACTAGTGCATAGGTCTTCTAAATCCTGGGATGACCCGCACTTGGACTATCATGACTTTCTTTAAGAATTTGGGCCCGAAAGTCACCACAATAGTTGGTACACATACTCTACCCTTGTAGAGTAAGTACCCGTCTCGTCAATGGAGTAATTAGCATATTTCTCCCCCCGACGAAGTTCATCACTCCCCTTTGAAGCCGTGGCAGTCAAAGGTGATGAAGGGCCTACGTCAGAGCTCTCCGACTCCAAACTATACCCAGAAGACACGGCTAGTCTCTCCGGAATAACTCTCGCTTCCCTTCCCGTTGCACCTTCGGCCAGTCTCTCCGGACTAGCAATCCGTGCCAACAACGAGGGAGGTGGTCGCGTCTGTGAAGAAGTGCGTACGCGTACAACGCGCCAGGCCTCTGTAAAGATGGATCGTGGTCACATAAACCATGTAGTGACTCCAAGAAATCATTCTTGAAGACTGTGAAACTAAGTTCATTAGTCTGTGGCATGCGACTAAGTGCATCTGCCACCACGTTATACTTACCTTTCTGGTAACGTATCTGAAGGTCAAGCTCCTATAGAATCTCCGCCCACTGAGCTTTTCTACCCTTCAGTTCTTTTTGACTACTTGAAAGCCATTTCAGACTTTCATGGTCAGTCCAAACCTCAAAAGGAGCACCATATATAGTGTCTCCACTTTTTTAGTGCATGAACTATCGCTAGTAACTCGCTCGTAAGTCGAGTAGTTACGCTGCGCACGATCTAACTTTTTACTCTCAAATACAATTGGGCGTCCCCTTTGCATAAGTACGGCCCCAATGGCCTCATTATTACTAGCGTCTGTTTCCAAGACAAACGGCTCATTTGGATCGACAATAGTCAAAACAGCAGCTCCTATGGTCATCTTGAGCTTATCAAAGCTCTTCTGTTGGGCTTCCCCCCAACTAATGTTTTTAGTTTTTGATCGTAACTAGTCAGTCAACGGGACTGACTAGTCAGTCAACTAATGTTTTTAGTTTTTGATCATAAGTAGTCAGTCTCAACGGGACTGCGATCTTCGCATAGTCCTTCACATACTGTCGGTAGAACCCCGACATGCAAAGAAAAATCTGTAGTTCCTCGAGATTCTTCGGCGCTGGCCATTTAAGAATAGCCTCTACTTTTTCTGGCTCCATTTGCGTACCATCGGCGGATATAATATGGCCAAGGTAGTGAATTTTTGTTTCAAAAAATTCACATTTGCTCTTCTTTGCAAATAGTTTGTGCTCTCGCAACAACTCGAACACTAGACGCAAATGCTCTGTGTTGTTTCTGTGTCTTACTGTACACACAAGAATATCATCTAGGAAAACTACTACGAATTTTCCCAGATATGGACGTAAAATGCTGTCCACCATCAGTGTCATAAATGTCACTGGAGCATTGGTTAGCCCAAATGGCATAACCAAAAACTCAAAATGCCCGAAAACGAGCCTTAAATGCTGTCTTCGCAACATCTTCTGCTTTAATTCTAACCTGATGATACCCTGATCTCAGCTCTATTTTTGTAAAGTATCTCGATCCATAGAGTTGATCAAACAACTCGTCCATGCGTGGCATCGGATACTTGTTCTTAATTGTTATCTGATTAAGAGCCCTATAGTCTATGCACATCCGCATAGATCCGTCTTTCTTCTTTACCAGAAGAATAGGCAATGCCCACGGACTTGAACTAGGCCGAATGAAGCCTTTGTTCAAATATTTTGTCAATTGTTTTTCCACATCCTGTGCCTCGGAGTGGCTTAATCTATAAGCAGGTTTGCTTATAGGTTTTCATCTTGGCATAACTTTGATACCGTGGTCTACTTTTCTAGATGGTGGTAAGCCATCTGGCAAACCATCAGGAAAAACATCCTGTAATTCCTCTAATAAATTCATTAAAGTATCTATGTACTTTTTCTTTAATATCTCTTTCGCCTTGGATTTTTTCTTGTTTGAATCGCATGCATGCCAAACAGGGTTTTCAAACAGTGGATCTCGTCCAAGGCTATTTTGTTTTCCTTGTTTGTCTACGCAAACATCATCTATAGTTTCATCTACGGAAACAGAATTTAAAAGAGTGTAACAAGCATATACCTCTGCTGTCTGGCCTCTGTTGTGCACAGCTCCATGGAGGAAATAAGTGGTGTGGCGGAGACAGTACAGTTGCCCTGCAAGGTAATGACTCTACCTCCATGCTCAAAACGTACCGTATTATGTAGGTAACTCCGAGCTAGATTAGGGCCCAAGCCATACAGCCACTCCCTACCTAGATATACGTCCGCTCTGGCTAAGTGCATGACCTGAAAGTCAAGCAGAGCCTCGTAGTCCTGCATAGATAATGGGACCCCCAATACTACGGTATTCCATACCGTTTTGTCATACCCGTTGGCTAGGCCAATAGTATACTCATGATCGCTCTGGCAACCCCAACTTCTTGACTAACGAGTAGTTCAAGAAGTTGTGGCTAGCTCCATCATCGATAAAAATTGAGACTCTACGGCCGCCTATGGTGCCATACATGTGCACCATGTCATGCAGGTCTACAATAGGCTAGCACATCGTTGGTGTCACCAAACAAGCGTGATGCTCATCACAATGACACACACTGTCACCTCTCTGAAATCTGCGAAATTGAGAGGGAGTCTCTGCACTGTATGTGCAACTGCCTAGAGGATTTACCATCTCTTTTGGGCTCGTTGCCGCTCGTGCTGGCTTTCAGCTTTGGACACTCAGCCTTCGTGTGCTCTACATCGTTGCAATTAAAGCAGCGATTTTCCTTTCGCGCTTTAATATACTCCTCTTTTTTTGGACTTCACTGTCTCTTTTCTTCCTGGATGGTCACGATTTTTTAGACCAATGACCATTCTGTCCTCCCTGGTCCATCCTATCCCCTTGCTTATCACTACGGAACCCTTTTCTTTTAAGGCCTGACCTCCTCTTCTCACTACCCTCGGCCTTGCTCGAACGAGCACGCGGACTACGGCGCTTAATTAGCCTTGCAATGTCTGGAATTCATCGATCCCCTTTAGCTTGAGTACTATCTCCCTATAGTCTGAGATGTACTGAGTCAGGGATTTGTTCTCCATCGAGCACTTGTCCCATAACTCCCAGCTTCTCTCCACCTCATTAACAGGCAAAAACTCTTTTCGAAACATCGTTTCAAACTCCTTCCAAGTGGCAGGACGAGTTGTCAAACTCATCCACCACTTGTACGCTTTGCCGGTTAATGAGAGGCTAGCCTCTACGGGCCGCACCTGGCTAGGCTGCTGTCATAGCGCGTGCAAGTCTGACCACTTCGCTAGAAACATGTTGATCGAGTCCTTGTTTTTCTCCTCCTCGCCACCAAAACATGTTGATCGAGTCCTTGTTTTTTTCCTTCTCCTCGCCACAAAAACTAGGTGGCTTCAAGTCTTTCAATAACGACAAAGCTGTCTCTACGGACGTCCCATAGGCGCATCGACGGCCTGTACTCCTGCAACCACTGGCGAGACTATGCTCACCCATGCCACACGAGCTCGTCTATCACGAGGAGTCGGAGTACTAGCCGAGGTGGCTGTCAGTGTGTCTAACCGTGTGGAGATGCTCTGTAGCATCGTGATGACTAAGTCAACCTGGACTTTACCCATATTGTTCAGTTTTGCATTAAAATATTTAAAAAGTCCACTAGAGAGCTCCGTCTCTGTCAGGATGTTGGCAGGGTCCAACAGGTCATAATCATTGTCGTCATATTCCAAGAGGTCCTCCTCGGTCCCCTCCCGCGACGTCCGTGTTCATGTCATCTGGCTCATCAGCCAGAAAGGGGTCATTTGCTACTGCGGCCACCGCCTGCGGGCTCGCTGGGTCCTAAGGCAGGGTCAATAGACGAGGAGGGCGCTGGTGGCGGATCACGCGTGATCGACGAGTGCTATATACAGAGCGCTATACAAGGGAGAGCAAGAGCGCAAAAACTTGCTATGCTTGCAAATGATTTTCTATGCTCAGCTATGGCCGCCTCCCTCCAGACAGTCAATTGTACCCTGTAGAGAGATAAGGATAAGATTTTTATTGAATGGTTGAAAACCATTGAGTGGGCTCCGATCCCCGATCATGCACGGACCCTAACCAAATGGAATTGATGCTATGATACCAATGTTAGATCACCGTAGCGCCACTACGGGTGCTACCACAGGAGGGGATGGCCTTTGGCTCACCACCCAGCCACAGAGGAAGAATGAGGATTGCCCCTCATCCCCCAGGCTATATTGTGTGTGGCCTACCGTCCACACTAACCTGGCCGCCCATGACTCCGCAAGGGCGTCCTCTTCCACTGAACCCCAGATGGCCACGTCCTTGGCGCTCCGACCGAGGCATTGACACTAAAGCCCCGTCTGGCCATCCGGTCTGTCTCACAGGCGTTACAGCCTACGTGACACTCTCCCCTCCCCCCCGGGGCGCACACGCGATCAGTATGCAAGGTACCAATCTTACATGTAGAATCATTTTCAACCATAGTAGAAAAGTTCTTGAAGCATGTCAAAACCTCTTATTTCTATTTTAATGGATATACCTATGACAAAATAGTGGTAGCTCCCAATAAATGGTGTCCTTAGAGAACCACATACATCAATGTGTGTATAAGCTATAATTTTTGGACAGCTCTAATGAGCCATCTTTGGGAAATGATACCTCCTATATTTTTCCAAGAATACAGCCATCATAAACAAGTTCAATAGGGGCTTCAAGATGTGGCAGCTTAGACACCATGTTATGTTTATTTGCAAACATAGCAAACTGCCAAATTTCAAGTGACCAAAGCATGCATGTCATAGCTTAGTATCACCCAATTGCATTTGTGGCATAAACTATACATACAACATGCCTTTGTCTTTTATATGCATCTAGCCTATAAAGGCCATTAGCAAAAGTACCAGAAGCAACAATTGTCTTGCTATCACTACGATCATGAACTATCTGTCATCCACAAACTGAGCCACTAAGCTTCCTTAGTAATGGCAGAGACAGATAACAAGTTCTTCTTGATCCCTAGTACATATAATACATCTGAAAGCGTGATTGTTCCACAATTTGCAGCAATGAGAACAATTTTACCAACTCCTTTTACATGATAGGAGGAGTTGTTTGCACATGTTACAATGTTTCCATGTGGAGCAAATTCAAGTGATGAGAACGAATTGCGATGAGAAGTAATGTGCTTACAAGCACCACTATCAAAATACCAGACATGTACATGTGTAAATAGCCATGCATGCCTCCTTATGTGAAGGGTCATAACTGCATTGCAAAATGAAAGCCTAATCATCATGTGCATAGTTTGTAGATTCTTTGTTTTTCGTATTAGATATTGATGCATCAGCTACTACAACCATACCTAAGTCTTTCTTTTTCTCCTTCTCTAGTCGCTTCCTGCACTCATTAATGTAGTGCCAAGGTTTCCTGTAATAGTTGCATTTGCCATTTTTCTTTAACTTGTCACCTTCCTTGTTTGCAGGCTTGCTCGATGACTCTGATTTCACCTTGTAACTACCTTGGGGAAAGAATCTACTTTGCCTCTTTGTTAACTACCCAAGCTTGATCTCTTGTATGCATGACAGATCTGTTTTGCCTGGATTTCTCTTCTTGTAAGAGCACACAAACTAACTCCTCAAACTTCAAGAAATTTGGATTGCTTTTCATCATGTGTCTAATGGTAGAAGCAAAACCTTGATACGAGTCCGGTAATGCATTTAAGATAGTAGGCACCAATGAGCTGTCATGATATACTTCATCATCAGCAAAGGCCAACTGCTCTTTAAAATCCTTGATTTTGTATGGAAACTATCCATGGAGTCTCCCTCATCCATATGCTTAGACTCTAATTACTTGTGTATATAAGCAATACGTGCTTCATTACATACCTGGTATAATGATGCAAGGGAATCCCAATCATGTTTAGCAATCCTGCATGACTGAATGTGAGGAATGATACTCCTCTTGATTGACAAAGCAAGCAACGCATGTGCATGTGCATCTCTTCCATCCCACTTTGTTTGTTCCTATGTGTAGGATGTTTGCTCACGTTGTGGTAATGCACCATGCAAAACTAAGTCCGTGTTTGTAGATGTGCCTTCTACATCTTGTTTATCAAAGGAACTTGGAAATTTCTTAGTACCAACCAAAACATTCCATAGATCTTTGGCTACCAATACATGCCACATCATATAGGATCATAACGGGTAGTTGGTCTCATCAAGCTTACCCTCAGCAAATAACATCCAAAATACATCACTATCTGCCATTTTTTATAATACCCAAGCAAGTAATCATGCAACCTGCAAGTGCTGAGTGCTACTTTGATGCAACCAAGATGGCTGCTAATAAGGCCCGATGACAATGAGGACCTGCAAGTTGTATGAAAGAAAAGCAAAGTAAAGTGAGTAGAAATTTTACTCGTAAGATAAAGACATCAATGTTGCTGAGAAGTGTAGCAGCTCGTAAACAAGATCCAATGTGGTGAGTGGCTATTGATGCTTTCTCATGTATCTGCACACCTATTTGTAGTAGATCCGACAAAACTACTCCAGAATCCAATGAAGAACAATTTAAATCCAATCCCCGAAGATGTATGTAAAAAATCGAAAACCACATGAACAACCCCCAAATAAGTTCAAAATGAAAATCTGACCGTCTAAAAATAGTATAGAGTACTGCACACTTCACGGTCCTCTTTCTTCTCCCAAAAGTTCTCCTTGATCCGATTCCAAAAGACAAGTAACTTGGGGTGAAGGGCAAGCATCAACACGGGCGAGGAGTATATGCTCTAATACCAAATGTTAGAAATAGGGTTGCAGGAATGCGCGTACACACACACACACACACACACACACACACACACACATAGAAAGTGGAGAAGCTGAAGGGAGAACACAATGAGATGATAGATAGATATGAATGTGTGTTGTATAAAGATGATAAGTATACCCCAAGATGGGTGTATACTAGCACGGGGAAAAAACCTCCTAAAGAGGGAAAAAGTGCCCCAGCTGGTCCTAGTGTGTTCACACACATCACTACCAAATATGGCTACAACTTGGAGTCATGTTAGCCAATGTAGTTATCATACATGCAAAGCTTAAGAAGACAATGTGATTACTCCTTTCGCTTTGTTCTAAATCATTACAAGTACCAATGACCTTATTGTTGTACAATTCTCATGTAAAAGTGGCCATCATATCTTTTTTAAAAGTTGTCCAAGTAGTACCCTCATTGGTCTTCCCCTTGGCATGGCTGAAAATCTATTTTGATTGGTTGAACACCAAAATAATGTCAAATTAAGGATTTCTTTAGGTTGATGGAAGGCTTATGATCTCTATTTTCCTAATATGTAAGTCATTTCACTTCAGTCCAAGGGCAACCATTCTTGTTTTGACTACTTTAGAAAGTCAACTAGTGGTGTGGCTTATGATCTCTATTTTCCTAATATGTAAGTCGTTTCACTTTAGTCCAAGGGCAACCATTCTTGTTTTTACTACTTTAGAAAGTCAACTAGTGGTGTGGTTGGCCATCCAAACAACACCCAAGTGAAGTTCTCTTTGGCTTAAAATAGGAACCTTATAGGATGTACTTTCAACAAAAATAACATGTTCATTATTGGGCCCACTTCCAAGTTGTGTGAACTTTGCCAAAATGACCCCCAAAACAAACTCCAAATTGAGTGTACTATGGCTTGTTAGAAAGCCCCAAGATAGCTCTTCTATAAACGCTTTTAAAGTAGCCCTTAATATTTTTGAACTAATGAATTAGGGTTTAGTACTTTCTGTAGAAATTACCAATTTTAACCAAATTTTACACATAAACACCCACCAAAATGCATGGATCAATGGTCCTTCTCATCCATAATCACCTCAAGTGTACTTTGATAACAAATGAGCACCAACGTTGGCTCCCAAGGCATCATTCATATATGCAACCTCATGCCATGTGCTAACCATGTCTTTTGCATTACAATTGACATTGTCATCATTCCTTGTCCATAATGATTGGTAAGGCAAGTATCATGTAACCCAATGACTTCAAGTGGAAATTTCAATGCCGTAATTTTTTGTCATTGCCTCCTCACTAGGGTACCTAATCCTCTTAACACTTTACCAAGGCACTCATGGTAAGGAAGATTCAAGCAAACTCTTCGACTTGGCACCTCTTCTCTGGTTGCTAAGACTACCCTTGCAACATATTAGATTCAAATGACGAAAGAAATATGTAATACAAGGGAGGAGAGATGTGGAGTGCATGACCTCATGCCAAAACTTTTAGCAATCTCATGTAAAGAATAAACCAATGTTTGAAAAAGAAGCTCCCTTTCCTCTTAGTTGTAAGCCAATGTCCTTGTCTGTGACCTGAGAACCTAAACAGAATAGTAGGCTACTAGAATCATCATAACATTGGATTATCATATTGTTGGAAAGCTAGATCATCGAATCGTCAAAAATCTAGATCGTTTGCAATTTGAGAGCCAAATCATCAGATCCTTGGATCATTGGGGGAATGCTAGATTATCTAATCATTGGAACATTGAATCATCAGATATCGTTGGAATGTTGGATAGCTAGATTGTTGGAATGATGGATCATTGGAATGCTAGATTGTATGTGACCTAGGATCCCAAAATAGGTCTTCTGACGCTGGATCGTCTATGGTCGGAGAGCTCGATTGGATCATTGACAATCGTATGCAATCTTGAAGAGTCAAATCAGATCGTCATGTTAGATTGGTTGTTGCGATTGGAGAGTTGAATCGGATCATTATCATGCTGGATCATCCGATTAGCAGGCCCAAATAGATTATCTATGATTGGAGGGTCCAAACGGATCATTGTTGAATCATTGAATTGTCTGTGAGACAATCGGAGAGTTGAATCACCAATTTGGGGACTTCTTGAATATTCAAAATTGCTTATCATGCTATATATCATTGGAAAGGTCTCGAAGAGTCAATTCCAAATGTCCAAACTCCGCTCATTTTTGTGTTGATTTGCAAAAATTTCACCACGAGCCCATTTTTCTAGAGAGGAGGTGTGGAAATCCTTAAGGGGCAAAAATTAGATTCCATATTTTGCCTAATGTTATAAAGAACGCATGTTTGGACCAATATCACTATAAAATTAAGATTCATTTATAATTTTGCACTCAATAGAATTTAGACGTTTATAAAAATTCATAATCAACTTTGAAATCTTAATGTTAAACTTATCAATTATGTCAAATCAAGGAAATTATGGATCTTCTCAACAAATGCACTATCAAATATACCCCAAAAAAAAAAGTTGAAAGGCTAGAGAAAAAGTTGAATGCCATTCTAATAGACTTACCTCTTGTAATAGAGCTAAACCCAAATCTCACATACATTTCTATATAAATGGACTAGAAAAGTCATTGCACCTATTTCTGGAAAGGAATTGCAATAATTTCAATATGCTTAGTAACAACATTTACAATGAAATAACAAGATTTGATACCCTAAACTTCAATGTGATGCTTATAGACGTAGTCTTTGCGTCAATGATGCCTAATTTAATATATATTCTTGCACCAAAAATTATAATTCAATTTTAGTAGTATATAGTATGGTAGCTAGTCCTATTGCAACTATATCGTTTATATTTGTTCCCATGACTATGCTAGTTTTCTGAGCCATGGCTGATAACTTTGTGAGAACAAACCATTCAAAAAATATCCTTCCACTATGAGGCTTTTATGTATGCTCACATGGCCAATGCTCACTCAGAGAAAAATATGAATACCCATTTTCATGAATATTGCAAAGGAAACATGTGAATTGATTTGCTACTCAATCAACAAAAGAGCAAAGATTTGAATGTTCCAAAAGGACTGTCAACCTAGATAGTCAAGGTTAATCATTGCAAGGACGTAGGAGTAGTGGATGGGATCAATCTTCCAATTTGATAAAAGGAAAGAATGCCCAAACTAGTGTAAGTCATCAAGTGTAATATGAAAACGCTACATTTTAAACTAAACATGCAAGTGTTCTGAATAACATTTTCTCTCTTGCTAAGTAAAGGGCCTAGAAATCTTACTACTTTAATGTTGTGAGGGGTGAAATCCTAATTGAAACCCTTTACCAAGTAAAGGATATGTGAAATCACAATTGAATCCCTTTACCAAGTAAAGGGTATGTGAAATCCTAATATGCTAATACTAAAATAAGTAAAATCACAATTATCTCTCTCCCAAACAAATAGAGGAATTGGAAATCCTAGTCTTTCAACATTCAAGGGAGAATTTCATGTTGGATTTTATCTCCTTGAACATTAAAAAATTGACCAATCATCTAATATGTACGAGAAGGATCTAAACTACCCTAGGGAGGGAGGGACAAAGATACCCTAAAGTGTTTGTCCCAAAGAAAGAGTTCGAATAATTTGCTTCACCAGCAAGGATGTTGATTAATTAAAAGCTAGCAAATTGTACATTTAGATGTAATATCTAGGAAGATGTGAAATAACAAAAGGCATTACCATATGGGATTTTCTAGAATATCTAGGAGGATGTGAAATAACAAAAGGCATCACCATATAGGATTTGCTATAATATATAGGAAGATGTGAAATAACAAAAGGCATTACCATATGAGATTTGCTATAATTGGCTTTGTGCAACATGCTCCTACTGAGGAAGGACATAGATTCTTATGGGTGAGTTGTGGAACACCTCGATTAAGAGGGGGTGTTGAGAGATGTAATTGTGATGTTGTATGTATGTGGGAAAGCACCCTAGAGGTGCAAGATATTGTGGCAAGATAAGAATGCCACATGTAATATTGTATGGTGTGTGAGTGTTGAGACCAAAAGAGTGGAAAAGGGAGTGCCACATGGATGATGATGTGTAAAGTGGGATAAGGCTAGAAAGCCTATATCATTGTATGAAATTTTTATGAATCATTGTGAATGAATGCAATAGAATTGAGTGTTGAGTGTGCAATCTCTCTCTCTCTCATGGAGTTCTTAGTGTGGTTTAATCCACCTTAATTATGTTGCTTAATCATTGTCTATCACCATGATCAATCCTTATCAATCAAAATTCCTATGAGCCACCTTGATAGTGATATCGTTTCTTCATACACTTTAGAAGAAGAACCCACTCCTTGTGCACCATGCATTAGATTTACACCATGAGTTGCACTAAGAGATGATTTGCCACCATGTGCATGCCTTCACCCTTAAGCTCATTTCTAAGGAAAGACATTTCACTCATCTTCCTTTAATCAACTTCTCTTGTTTCTTGTTGAAATTATACATCATGCCCTCCATCATAGAACACATCATCATTATCATTACGTGCATCTCCATGCTCATTGGAGAATTTATTCTAGTCATCCCACATGGGTATCCACATTCTCATGCATGTCATGCGCTTGTTCCATAGTATATACCATCCAAATGAACTTGAGCAACATTCTCTTCATCTTCAATTGCATTTATATTTTTAAGCTCCACATTGGCATCTTGTAACACTTCTGAAGGCCTCTTTGGTCTCCCTCGTGGCATGGCTGAAAATCTATTTTCATTGGTGTGAACACCAAAATAATGTTGGATTTAGGATTTCTTTAGGTTGATGGAAAGCCATTTCTGTTTCACTTCAGCCAAGGGTAACCATTCTCTATTTTTTGACCTCTTCAGAAAGTCAACTAGTGGCGTTGGCTATTCAAACAACACCAATAAAGTGCTCTTTAGATTAATAGTAATCTTATAGGATTTACTTTAAAACTATGTAATCACTTCCCAAAAATAACATGCTATTTCTTATTGGGCCCACTTCTAAGTTGCAATGGACTTTGCCAAAACGACCCCCAAGATTTGAACTGCAAATTGAGTGTGCTACTGCTTGTTGTTAGAAAGCCCGAAGATAGCTTTGTTGAACTATATAAATGCTTTTTAAAACTTCCCTTAGGGTTTTGGATTAATAAATTAGGGTTTAGTACTATTCTATAGAAATTGCCAATTTTAACCAAAATTTGCACATAAACCCATCAAAATGCATGGATCAATAGTCCTTCCCATACAAAATCACCTCAAGTGTGGTTTGACAACAAATGAGCACCAACATTGGCTCCTAAGGCAACATACATGTAACCTCGTGTTATGTGCCAATGCATTGCAATTGACATTGTCATCATTCCTTTCCATAATGAATTGCAAGGAAATTAGTATCATGTAATCAATAACTTCAAGTGGAAATTTCAAGATGCGTACGTCTCTTTTAACACCTCGTCTCACTAGGGTACCTAATCCTCTTTCTCGCCACTTTACTAAGGCACTCATGGCAAGGAAGATTCAAGTAAACTCTCCAACTTGGCACCTCTTCTTCATTTGCTGAGCCTACCCTTGCAATATATTAGATTGGAATGACGAAAAAATATGTAATACAAGGGAGCAGAGATTTCCAAATTTTTTATCAATCTCATGTGAAGAATAAACCAATGTTTGAAAAAGAAGTTCTCTTTCCTCTTAGTTGCAAGCTGATGTCCTTTTCTATGACCTAAGGACCCAAACAGAATAGTAGGATACTAGAATAATGAAAATAATGGATTGTCGGATCGTTGGAAAGCTGAATTGTTGGATCGTTGGAAAGCTAGATTGTTTGCGATCTGAGATCACCTACGATCTGAACAGTATGATCGTCAGATCGTTGGATCATTGGAATGCTAGATTGTCAAATGGTTGGAATGCTGGATCGTCTGTGATCTGAGAGCCCGAATCGGATCGTCTAATGCTAGATCATCTATGATCGAAGAGCCCGATCAGATCGTCTGATGATGCATCGTATGTTGTTGGAGAGTCAAATCGGATCGTCAAGATGCGGGTACAAACGGAGAGAGTCGAATCAGATTGTGTACTGAGGTTGGATCATCTGTGATCGGAGAGCTGAATCGAATCATCTTCGTGTTGGACCGTCTGCGATCAGAGAGCCCAAACGCCGGATCGTTAAATGCTCAAATTGGATTGTCTGTGATCAGGGAGTCGAATCAAAGCGTCTGATGCTAGATCGTTTGCATTCAGCTGCGTTTGTTTGCATCTACGTTCGTCTGCGTCTGAGTCTGGGATTTGAGAGCTTGCTTTTGCGATCTAAGAACCTGAGCAGGATCGTTGCAGTTCTATAATGCTGAGATCATTAGCGATCTTGGATCTCGTATGCATTTGTGTTTGCGATATGAGAGCTCATCGTTGGAGTAAATTATGGCTATAATATAAATCTTTGGCCCATATATATACAAATCAAGAGTCATCACGTCACAAATGAAAAAACTAAAGGTGTTTTAACTACTATATTTATATAGAAGGCATGTTTCTAAATATCACTATAAAATTAGGATACATTTGTAATTCTACACTCAATAGAATTTAGATGGATATAAAAATTTATAATCGACTTTGAAATCTTAATGGTTAAACTCATCAATTATGTCAAATTAAGGAATCGATCCTCTCGACAAATCCACTATCAAGCATACCAAAAAAGATAAAAGGCTAAGAAAAAGTTGAATGCCATTCTAATAGACTTACCTTGTAATAGCTAAACCATATGGCTTTTGTGTATAAGCGCTTACATGGCCAATGCTCACTCATAGAAATATACGAATACCCATTCCCATGCATATTGCAAAGGAAACATGTGAATTGATTTGTTACTCAATCAACAAAAGAGCAAAGATTTGAATGTTTCAAAAGGACTGTGAACCTAGATAATCAAGCTTAGCCATTCCAAGGATGTAGGAGTAGTGGATGGGACCAATCTCCCAAATGGATAGAAGGAAATAATACCCAAAGTAGTGCAAGTCATCAAGTGTGAGATGAAAAAGCTTAATTTCAAACTAAACATGGAGGTGTTTTAAATAATATGTTCTCTCAGTAGAGGAAATCTTACTACTTTAATGTTGGGAGGGGTGAAAGCTTAATTTCAAACTAAACATGGAGGTGTTTTAAATAATATGTTCTCTCTTACCAAGTAGAGGAAATCTTACTACTTTAATGTTGGGAGGGGTGAAATCTTACTACTTTAATGTTGGAGAGGGGTGAAATCTTACTACTTTAATGTTGGGAGGGGTGAAATCTTACTACTTTAATGTTGGGAGGGGTGAAATCACAATTGAATCCCTTTACCAAGTAAAGGGATTCAAATGTTGGGAGGGGTGACATGAAATTTTACTACTTTAATGTTGGGAGGCGTGAAATCACAATTGAATCCCTTTCCAAGTAAAGGGTAGGTGAAATCCTAATATGCTAACACTGAAAGAAGCAAAATCACAATTATCCCTCTCCCAAACAAGTGGAGGAATTGGAAATCCTAGTTTTCAAGATTCAAGGGAGAATGTCACGTTGGATTTTCTCTCCTTGAACGTTAAAAAATTCACCAATCATCTAATATGTATGAGAAGGATCTAAAATGACCTCTAGCCTAGAACAAGGGAGGGACATAGATGCACTAAAGAGTTTTCCCAAAGAGTTGTGGTGGAGAGAGAGTGGAGAGAAGAGTCTAAAGAATTTGCCTCACCAGCAAGGATGTTGATTGATACAAAGCTAGCAAATTGTACATATAGATATAATATCTAGGAAGATATGAAATAACAAAAGACATCCAATACGGGATTTGCTAGAATATCTACGAAGATGTAAAATAACAAAACTTGGCATTACATTACAAGATTTGCTAGAATTAGTTTTGTGCAACATGCTCCTATTGATGAAGGACATAGATCCTTGTTTTGAGAAATCAAGTGCTAGATTTGATACCCCAAACTTCAATGTGAGGCTTATTGATGCCTAATTTAATATAGTATGCTACTAATTCAATTTTAGTAGTATATAGTATGGAGGGAAGAGGCCCATCAAAATACCTTAATTAAAGCCAATTTTTATTCTCAAGAGAAGAGGACTAAAGCTAACTTATAATGATCCAAGCAGGAGAGAGTGAAAGCTTCCACATGTTGAAAGAAAGACTTTCAAAAGTGACATCTTAAGACAAACAAAGTGGGAAAAAGAGTTCCATTTTTAGGTAGATGTGTCTAGTGTGATTATAGGTTGTATTCTAACTCAATCAAGATGAGATAACTAGGATCAATGAATCTACCATAAAAGTAAAAGACTTTCCAAGGCTAGAATCAATCACCCTACAATTAAAAAGGAAGCCCTAGAAATGAATTATATGCTATACAAAAGATGCAAATTTTAGTTCTATGTGGAACATTTACTCTCTTAAGAAACAAAAATTCAAACAATTCTCTTAAGAAACAAATGTGGAACATTTAGTCTTGCTCTTTCTAATCCTAGCTTTAAATGAAGATACATTGTTACATAATGTCCACCCTTTGGCTAAACAGAGATGCTTGGCGGACGTTAGTGAGTTGGTATCATGGGTGATCCCGCATTAAATTCTAGTTACCTAGTGTTATTGGTATAGCTTGAGGCCATGCTTGAGGGGTCTATATTGTTGAAGTGTAACAAGTAATGCCATGCTTGTTGATTGTGTGTTGTCAAAGTGAAACAAGTGGACTATGCTAGATAACTACACAGTCTAAGTGTAACAAGTGGTTTATGCAAATGACATGCCATGCTAGATGATGTATATAGTGATACACTCATCGAAGTGTAGCAAGTGACCAGTAAGACACGCTATGCTAGAGGATGCGTATAATGATACTATCATTGAAGTGTAATGAGTGGTGGTGAGTGTATGTTATGTTTGTGCCTATCAACGTTTTATATTGGGATTAATTGTTGTGATAGCAATTAATTGGAACAACTAATGTGTTTACGTTTGTGAGATAGGTGATGAGCAGTGCGTGTGTCGCACATGGAGGATCTTGTCGATATCATCTCGGATTATTATTATTTCATATGAGTTATTTTGTTGGCCATGTGCCAAATGATTGTACTACATATTATTTATGTGTGCTTGTGCGTGGCATTGCTATATTACTAGCACGTGTATTAGAGAAGTTTTGGTTTTTTTACACTTAGTGTATGAACATGCTCTAGTGCTTGAGTTATTTTTGTAAAAGTGGAAAAGCAAAGCCCTATTTGGAACGCATAACTATTATTAGTTCTTTAGGTTATATTTTGAATACAATTCTCAAAATACTCATGTCGTGAAAGTGGGAGCTGCATGCATGAGGGGGGAGATTGCACCTAATAGTGTGTTGATGGTGATCTCTACTCTATCTCATGTTTTATTTTACGCTTTAATCTTATCAATTTGATTCAAGTCTATGCTTTTTTCCTTGATGTATAAGTGAGTTTGATTAATTCTTCAAGAAGTACATGAGGTACCATGACATTCGTCCCGTAGAGTAAGGTTGTTACAAGAGTTAGATTGAAAAATCATGCATAAGGTAGCCAATCAACACATTTCAATTGATCACTATCTAGAGTATTCTTAGGATCTTAGCTACGTGGTGCCACATTGCTAGAAATTAAACTATAATGTGGTATGATGATCACTATCTAGATTATTCTTAGGACCTTAGCTAAGTGGTACCACATTGCTAGAAACTAAACTATGAGGTGGTATCATTAGGAACTCAATGGAGTCTTCTTGGGCCCTTTTATTTGGCAGTTTAAGGGAGTCAAACCTTTTCTCTTAAGAAGAAACGTTTTCTAATTTGAAGCTTCAAAACGGCTACTTTATTCGAATTTGAATTTTGGGGGAAAAATGGAATTTAAAATCTAGCGGATAAAACCATATCATGTAGCATATCTATGGAAAGATCTTGATGCGTAGATCACGGATCTGTAATCTCCGCTCAAATCGGAGCTTGTATGTAGAAGTTATGGAAGTCCGAAAATTGTAAAATTGCCCCTCTCCTCTTTTGGGAAAAAAAGTGCACCCTTTGACCACTCTTACACCTCTCTTAATCACCAATGGTTTTTGCTTACATGGCGGACTCCTATTTGTCAAAAAGTTAAACGTTTCCATAACCTCATGGCAAATTAAAGGGCCCAAAAAGACTCCATTGAGTTCCTAATGGATGACTTATTTCACTTAGCAAAAACTCAAGATACATTAGAGATGATAAAGTGATCTTGCCAATATTATATGGATCCCAGATATTTTGGGGGCCATTAATTACTTAGACGGTTGAGGGCGGTGCTCAACCTTACCTTTCAAACATTAGGGGAAAAAATCTTTGCCAAGGAAAAAAATCACGATTGAAGACGGTTGTACCTGGGGGAAGAGGATGGGTAGAAAGAGACGTGTAGAGACACTAGGGCGATGTAGAAACACAAGGGGATGGAAAGGGAGAGACAGCGATAGCCAGGAACGAGGAAGATATAGAGCTCTAAGGTTTAACCTTACAGGTCTTAATTCGTTAGGGTTGCTGACGGCCCTAATTAATTAATGGGCAGTGATCTTGCCAATAGAAGCAGTCACCAAAGAATTGCATCTTTGTGTTAAGGATGGCACTAATAATTTCATTACAGAATGTCTTTTACATTTGAAAATAAGAAATCATGACTTTGAATACAACAAATTACAAAGAAAATATAGCTTTATCACACAATCAATGGAGATTCCAAACAAAACTAATTAGATGTCCCCATGAACTATATTCATACAATACATGACTATGTAGCAAAACATTTGCATTTACTTTGTTTAGACCACTTGACCACTTGACTATTATACGATACTTAACGCATCTTTTACAAGCCTTGAAGCCTTCTTTTCTGTCACAAGATTTGGAAGTCATGGAAGCCAACGCATCCATCATCTAGTTTAGATTTATAATGCATCAATCTAATGATAGCAAGATTATATGATAAACAAATTATCGAGAGAACTGAACAAACATATAGCATCATAGCACATGCACACCCCCCCCCCCCCAAAAAAAGGAGAAGCCAAGCTTATAGATTTGGAGTTCAAAACATTGAATACAAAAAAAAAATTTAAAAAACAAAGAATTTGTGACTCTTCATCATAATTTGGCTTTAACTTCTTGAGCTTCAACAAAGTATTACAACACAAAGTCAAAAAACCAACATAATTGCAAACAAGTTCACTAAGCAACTAGTTACATTAAGGAATACAAACCAACATAATTGCAAACAAGTTCACTAAGCAACTAGTTACATTAAGGAATACAAATCAAGGCTAGATTTTAAAAAAAGGCATTTGAATGTATTTTTACCGGCTCAAATTTGAAAAAATCGACTAGAAATATATCAAGCCCTTACAAAAAATGATTCAAATTTACTAGTTTTTAGTTAAAATACCGACAAAACATGTAAATTTAGCCTTTAAAAAACAAGTTAGTTTATAAGCATGTCCTTATTTTGATTGGTTTTTAAAAAATTTACTTTTATCGAGCCTCGATACAAATACAGATATGCATTTCACATTAAACATCATGAGATAAAAGTCAACCAAAGCTCATGCATTTAAATCTGTAAGGAGCTACTTAATATGAATATATATAACTATTGTTCCAAAAAAAATAGATAAGGATAAGACATTAAAAGTCAACGCAACACTCTCCAGAGCTCATGCGTTTTAAAGAGTATTTAAAACATTAATAGGCGTAAGTGATGGCATTAAGATTGTAGTATACTAATGTGCAAATAAATAAGGGGGGACTAAAGCTAACATATATATATTTTTGTGCAAATTAATAAGGGGGGAATTCTTTTGAAGGCATTTAATTCAATGGCTTCCTTTTTACACTTTTTTTCCCTTTTTAAAAAAAAACATCGGGTTGAAAGTAGAAAGCGCACATGTTAACCACACACGAGATTTTCACAACTTTTTCACTTCACACGACTCTGCAGATGGTCAGTCATATCATAGTCCCCAGTCACGGGCGGCAGCTTTTTGCAAAAATGAATCCGACATGACAACCTTGGTCACCTCGTGAACAAGCGGAATATGATGGCCCCCACAACCCACAGGCCTAGTGCCACCTTTTCCATCCAACAAACCACCACCACTAATAACTGGAATTTCACCCCAAAAAATAAATACATAAATAAAATCTTCATAGAACTTTGATTTGCTTCTCAAGTATATCATGTTAATAAATTGAATGAGAATGCCCTGGTACACTTAATTCAGGCCCTTAAGTTGGGATTAGATGATCTCTTCTACACTTGAGGAGACCTCTTGTACATACTGGGTTACCCTAGCAATGCTATCATGTAACAAGGATACTCAGGTCTTGATGTGAAAGCAAAGCAACCTAAATTTGGGCAAAAGACAAAGAGGAGACACTTGAAAGAGAAGCAACCAATCTTTACTTTTGTAGCATTCATTGAGAATCCCTTAGGGGCAAGGCCAATGGCGAAAATCTGGACGAGGGAGGTTATGAAGAAACATTCCCCAAGGGCTGCACTTTCGAGGCTATGAATATGGGTGCCCGAAGTTTTTTAGATTAATTAGTATGCACGTATGCAACTGGGGTATCACATTTCATGGGAGCAGTCTTCCTCTGTTTGGAAGGATGAAAGGTGGGACCTAATCTACAAATTACTCTAAGTGAAATGTAAGAAGTTCTATGAACTTTGCTGTGGCCTATTGGCTTTTTAAAGTATCTACTCTATGTAATTAAGAGAAGGGGTGCATTCATAGGTGAAAAGGACTTACTGTAAACGGAAGCTTTTGTTAATATTTATATATAATTATTAACAACTTTGATTAACTCAAACAATTCATAGATCTCAAAGGATTACTATGTCAACACTTCTGCTGAATCCTCAAAAAATTAACACACAACACAAGCCATGATTACCTACATTACTAACTTTGATGATTGAGTATTGAAGTCAGGTCTTTAATTGTGGTTGGTGGATATATCTACCACTCTTTTTGTTGATTGATCAATGGCATTTGTGTGAACCCATTTGTAAAGGGTATGAGCCTAGTGCTTTTTTATCTTTATATTTTTATCAAAAGACTCTTACAGACCTTACCTCCTTGAGGCTTGAAGACATCTCTTTATCAATGTTGACTTGAAAGTACTCAATGTTCATTGAGAAATGCATCCATAACAAAGGCATCATGGATAAGTATCAACAATGCATTTAAAAATATACCCAAAAAAACCATCACTCAAAGCCTCAATTCAATTCATCTCCATGCACCAACTCACTATACAAATCCCTGAATGTCATAATGAACACTCATCAATGCGCTCAACAAGACACTACTATCGATCATTCTGTTTGCAAATATGTCAACATTCATACGAAGGTCTAGAAAGACTAGTACAATTTGGATCAAAACTACTACAGTAATCAACATTACCATAGTCCGTAACATGAATGAACATTACACAGACATGATTTACACATTGGACAAAATTAAAACCGATTAAAAAATCAACTGGAACTCAAGGAAAATTTTAAATCAATCCCATTCTTAGTTGTGATCAAGAGACGTGCTACATTGCAATCAAGCTTGATGGCAATTATTATAGCACCATTGCAATCAATCTTGATAGCAAAGGAAATGGCCTAAACTTAATACAAGGGTGGAGCTAGCTAGCCCTCTGTGAAGAGATTGAAGAGAACAAATCAAAGGGATAAATATAGCTTATTTGAGCCTTGATGGCATCACTTCATACTTTCATGTGGGCTTCAAATTCCACATACTGGCTGCCATTTTCCCCAATTTCGCAGACACGTCAATCCCCTGCTCTCAAGAAACAGAGAAAATATGATTGGGCAGGGCTAACTGTTCTTGAAGCTGTAGGATTAATACTAAATGCTCTTAATCATGCATAAATAGGGAGAAATAGCTTGTTAAAAGTGGATGTATTTGGAATGTTTACCTCATTTGCAAAAGCGTCCTTGTAGAAATTTGGGCTTCTGCATGTCAAGATGGATTTCAAAGGCTCTAAGCTGGCAAACCTAGAGGAGGATGACCTCAGGTCTTTGAAAACATTAGCACTCCTCTCTTGCAGCATCACGTGCTCTTTGTCAGCTGCATTGTTGAGTTCTTGCAATGTGTCTGTGATTTCCTTGTCTGTCATGAGCCTTCTCCCAGACCTCCTTCCACTCTTCATGACACAAAATATGTCCAAAGGCATGGCAGGTTAGACAAGGGATCATCTATTGCTTGGACCTTGCAGCAGAAGCATGTATAGACATGTGGAAAACTGTAACATCTACATAACGAGAAGCCACAGCAAAATTGGAACAAAAGTGGAGTGGAAAGCTTGATAGCTTACCCCTTTGAGCATGTGTTCAGTGGAGAGAACCGCACTGAACCCTCTTCTATGCCTAACATGTATAGCCTTACTCTCTGAAGGCACTTCAAAAGATTGATCAACACTCATGGTGGCACTTGAGCAACTGCTACTTGGAGCTTCACATATCCTAGTCTGTATTAAGCACAAAAAACTGATGAGCATTGGCACCTGAAGTCCGTTCTTTACGAAGTGTTTACAAATAAAGTTCAGCAAACTATTCCTAGTTTACAAGAGCAAGAAAGAGCTGTAGCTGGCAGCAGCTTCTCTTCGGAGGGCAAAGACCCGTGCAGTTCCCTCCGACTTCGCCTAAGGTGGTCTAGATATCCACTTGTAAGAGGGAATGGTTCTACAGACAATGTGTTGCTGCTGCTGTTTGATGCTTCCCTTTCATGAAGCTGTTCATTTCCATCAGAGACAATGATAGAGAGTGTGCTTAAGTCAGTTGCAAATGCAATTTGGAAGGGCAGAAGTCATAGATATGGTATTGAATTACAGCTTAAAAGGCTCAGTAGCCCAAGTAACTCACAGATATTGAAAATGGAAAGAGTTACCTGTGAGGAGGCCTTCTCTGATGATGCTTCCTTGCAAGCTTTCATCTGCCATACACAGCAGTGGAAGAGGCTGAGTACCTTCTATTATCACATTGCCACCTACCTAACTCCACAACCCATGGAGATACACTCGTGCAAATGCCACTTGTAGTACCGCTTGTACAGTAGCACTAAGTTTTATCATGCCTTCTTTTCTAAAATGCCCTTAGCGTGCCTATGGTGGACTCAGAACCCATTTTGCACCCACCTCTGTTGGTGAGCGGAGGTCAAGCGGCAAAGGAAGAAACCAGCGGAAATTACATTAGTATTTATTACAATAGTACTACATACGCATCACAAACACGAGTCTGCCTTGGGCCTACCTGAGCAAGGTCTTCTGTCAAGGTTTTGAGCTGCTCAGCAAGAGCAGAGACTTGTGCTTGCATAGCTGGAATGGCTACCCTGGACTGTGCCAGTTCCTTCTCCTGCTTTTCACAGGCCTCGCGGAGCTGAACCATCTCTTCCAGTGTGGCGGGGAGGGCAGCCTTGAGCATCTTGATCTCCTCGTCTTGCTTCATACACAGCTCCTTCAGCATTAATCCTGCTGTGCGAATGCTTTCAAGCTGAGGGAAAGCCCCGTCCCCAAAAAACGAAACATATTAATCAAAATCAAGAAAAATCACATACAATGCAATTAATTTGGGGCTTTTCGGCATTTTAAGATTTCTTCTCTTAGCACCAGAATGTGCAAAAATTTTCTCACAATGCAAAATATTCTCCATGTTCTATCAGAAAAATCCCCATTCTGACAGATGATTTGATCATAGGCTTAGCAGTTTCTCGAACATCAACAAGCCCTTCTTTTTATCAAATTGCCCACATTAGGTAGCATGTTTGGCCTTATTACATCTCGACATCTTCTTCCCATTGCAAATCTTTCTCCTAGAACAGATTAGAGAAAATGTTGTTGTGTACCTCTTCATCTTTGAACTTGAAGAGCGCCTCCAGCTGTTGCCATTCTAGCTTGGTCCGATCCTTACGATCGCTTGCAAGGACTTGCGAAAGCCGGCGACCTTGTTTGTGATTGGAAGTCAACCTTTCGACAAGAAAAGCTTTGCCGGAGCTTCTCTCCGCAAACTGTTTCTGAGCCGGACTGATTTTCTTGTCCCGAACGTAGAGACTGTGCAGTCGGAGAGATGGAGCCACGGCAGAGCAAGTAGAAGGGGCTTTGATGGTGAGCTTCCCTGGTCCTTGTCCCTCTGTCTGGAACCTCTTCGCCATAGCTTCTGCGGGTAATCTAGCTGCAGGGGATTCTCTAAGGGCTAGGGGTTGCAGATCAAGCAGCCGCTTCGTGACAGGCTCTGCAGGAGTTTTATTAGCAGAGGATTCTGCAAGGGTTAGGGTTTCTGTTAAACTTGGGGTTCGGGTTAACTTTTTGGTTGAAGTAGAAAAAGCAGGCTTTAGTGGCAGGACGCTGGTTGCAGCAGTGGTCTTCATCATCTTCAACGATGGCGTTCTGCTGCTGCAGGAAGTCTTTCTCTTGCAGGTGAGGGGAGAAGTAACTGCTGCATAGCGATCACTCAAGCTCCGAACTAGCTGCTTCACAGAGTGGCCCGCCGTGGCCCTCTTCTTCACATCGAAGTCTGCTAGCTTTGGAGACCTATCGCCATAGCCAGCAGGGGAGATAACCTCGCCTCTCACGCTCCTGTTAGGCATTCAGAAGGTAATTGCTTTACAGAAAGAGGACCGTCAAAGCAGCTCAAAAAGCGTGTTAAACCAAAGCATAATCGGAGGGTATATTCATAAATCTGAAGATTCTCTGCGCGAAAAGGCTAAGCTGCAAAGAGCTGTAGGTTCATGGAGGACGGAGGTATGGGAACGCAGCAGAGGAAGCGTTCAACTCCTGTAATTGGATGTGCAGAAACGTTGAGAGGCATGGTTTTGGAGCTTTTTGTGGGGAAAGCAGGGAAAGGCCAAGGGGCTTGTGATGGAGCTGGATTCTGCTTGTACTAGCTGTGTGTCTTCCATCTGCAGGAAAGCTTTGAGCTTCCGCCAACTGGTACAGTCGAAAAGAAGAATAAAAAGAAGGACGAGGAACGGGGGTGTGCGTGCGGTCGGTAAAAATTCGAAAAGGGTTTGGCCTCAATTTGAATTAAAGCTAGGCGCGAAACCTGCCCTTAAATTTTAATCCCTCTTTAAATTAGCCTTACCTTTCCGTTTAATTGCCTTATCTGTCCCTTTAATTGTCTTAACTTTGCCTTTAAATGCCTTTCCTCACCATTTAGAGAAACCCTAGCTTTCTAGGGTTTGGCAATGTGACTTTAACACAAGCTCTTTCAACGTGGCATTGCCCAAAAAAAAAATCAAATCAGGGCAGCTTATATTAAGAAGTTACATCATATAGAGAGCTTTAACAAGCAAAATATCCTTGGAAATGACTCTCTCTCATCATCATCGGTTCCTCAATTGTATGAATCAACTGGTCAACATGTCTGCCTTTAGCTTTTCTATGGAGTTGGGCTATTTTGGTGTCCAGATCTTTCAACCTCCTTATGCATCTTTCACCTGCATGAATCAAGTTCTCTTTCAGCCAGATGTGGTTAGTAGGGTTGCTGTTAAAGATGAAATCAAGTCTATGTAACCAAAGACACCATAGCATTTCAGTTCTCAACATAACCCATAATTCCATGGTGCACCCAATGCTTTCTCTCATAGGCACTTTTTTCCAGCCTAAGGAGTGTCCATTCCAATCCTAAATGCATTTGGCCAAAGCATTAAAGCATTCTTTTGCAAGAGGACAGTGTATGGAGATGTGTAGGTCATCCTCCAGATCATGGCATCTGTGACATTTCCCATCCCCAATGTTTAATCAGAGGGCTTTTTGTTGTGTCCAGATAGCTCTGTGCATAATCAACCAAGCCAAGCCAAGCATGCTTTTTTAGGCTCCACATATTTATTCAACAACTTACCAAAAAGAGAGTACCATTAGGATCTGTCCATACAAATTCCCCATCTCTTGTTTAGTTTGCAGTGAATAGGGGGAGAACTCTGTTTGGCACCCATTGCCATCTCTGTTTAAGATTGACTTTGAAACCCATTGGACTGCCCAGAAGTCTGAAAATCACCCCATCCTCCAAGGTGTTACATCCAGCTTGGATCATCCATTCAGGAGGCTTTTCAATAAGAGTCCCGATACCTGTTTTCTTGTGGTTAATTACAGAGCCTGAGGCTCTGTAATAGATATCCAGACACTTTTAGAAGCACCTTATACTTTGCTCATTGTTAGCAACCATAGCGTTTGTGTCATCAGCAAACATTTGGGTGCATAGTTGTTGACCATTGGAAAGAGCAATACCATTCATTTCACCTTTGTCCATCCTATCTTTAATCAGCCAATTCAGACCATCTGCAGCAATGGCATAGCTTTATCAAAATCTATTTTGAAAAAGACTTGTTCAGATTCTTCTGCATACTCCATGCCCTCCCACAGAGTGATTATGGCATCCAGGATATACGTTCCTTTGATGAAGCCCTTATGTTCCTATCAGATCCAGTTCTTCAGCTGTGACTAGACAACCTCAGAGTTAGGGCTTTAGCAAATATTTTATATGCACAGTTTAATATGGTGATGAGCCTCCAGTTGCTTAGGTCTTCCTTCTCACCTTTCTTGTGGATGAGTTTAATCCATCCCTCATTGATTCATAGGAGAAGAGCCTCAAAAGACACATGCTCCTACCACACAGGAGAGGAGACATCAAGATATCCTTAAAGGTCTTGTAGAATTCAAAGGGGATGCCATCAACTCCTGGGATTTTCCTCACCTTTAGACTATCTATGGCCTTACCTATTTCCTCTCTTGAGATATTGCTTTCCAATGATTTAGAGATGCTATCTCGAATAGTAGGTTTTCTGGCCTGCCCTACGATGCAATGCAGCTGAGCATGAATTGGATAATAGACTTCATGGGATGCCTTCTTTAAATCATAGCATGCTTGAAAGGTTACAAATAATGATGCAGCTGAGCATGAATTGGATAATAGACTTCATGGGATGCCTTCTTTAAATCATAGCATGCTTGAAAGGTTACAAATAATGATGTATGAACATACTCCGTACGCCTGTGCACTTCATACAATGTGAGAAATGTTGCAGTCAAGTCCACATGCAGATTTGAGAATGGTCATCACACTAAAGCTCGATCAACCTCAAGTCAATACTTGGTTCCTACAAGAAGTGAGGTAGCTGCTATCATGCTGGGTCAAGGAGATGATTTTCTTGTAGGTCATAGAGATATTCAAATAATGTCTCGCACAGGTTCTATAAAAAGAATATCTAACTTGCATCGTTCATATATGCCTCTATTATATGTTCTTCTGTTTCCTTAAGGAGAGGATGGTTGGCATGTTGGAATTCAACTCCATGGTAGGAATAGACAAGGTTAAAATGAGGAGACAAAGACTGTAACTCAATGGTAATATTATGCATACAGATTACAAATAAGGGAAGATACAAATGCCTGCCTTTTGCGCGGTGGGTCGACTTTTGCAACAGTACATTATTGATGCATATAGTAGCATGGATGAATTAAGATTAGTATGGATATGTAAGAACCAGAATGCACTGCATGTTGAAGTATAGCAGGGCTTGCAGATATGGTTAATATAAGTGATGGGGCCAATAGAGTCTCTGGGGGCATTATTGGACATAGGATAGTTCCACCATCTACATATACTGGGGGCCTCGATATATGCATCAATTGTATCAGGATTCAACGGCAATTGTTAGGAACATGGGTGAACGTGACCTCTTTATTACCTTTACTTGCAATCCTAAGTGGGATGAAATAAGCAATGCTTTACTGCCGGGTCAAGCTACCCAAGATCGACCCTTGACTTGACGACATAGGTCTTCTATGAGAAGCATAAGGATATGATGCACTTATTGGTGAAAAAAGGGTTATTTAGAAGGGTAGTGGGATTTGTTCTCATTATTGAATTTCAAAAAAGAGGCTTGCCACATGCACATATATTATTGATATTGGAAAGTGAATGTAAACCGACTGAGATTGCTCACTATGATATGTTAGTATGTGCTGAACTTCTTGATAAGGTGATGCTGTAATGTTCATGAGCCATGTGGGGAACCAAATATGCGCTCTCCTTGCATGGTTAACAAGACTTACAAACATCGTTATCCTCGAAAGTCTTCTGAGACTACTATCGTTTTGATGATAACAATGGGTATCCAACTTACATGTGGCGAGACGATGGTAGTTTCATCCAAGTAAAGGATCATAGGGTGGATAGTCAATGGGTTGTTCCATATAACCCTTTTCTCTCTATGAGATACAAAGCTCATATTAACATAGAAGTATGCTCTACCCCATTACAGTAGTAAAATATTTCTATAAGTATGTATACAAAGGACATGATGGAGCTACTATAGAGTTGCAAGATACACATATTAATGAGGTTAGACAATATCTGGATACACACGCAAGACCTCTTACAACAATATGGAAAATGGCTACATGATTTTGAATGGTTACCGATTCTTGATAGATCAAGTGTTGCTACTGTCAACAATGGTTTACCGATGTCTGTTTCCATGGAAAGGAGTCTAAATAGTTGTCAACCAAGAGCATTTGATATTATCCTTGAGGTCTTTCTTTGAACAATGGTGGTGTTTTTTTCCTTGATGGACCAAGTGGATCAAGAAAAACATATCTTTATAATGCCTTGCTATCTTGATTACATGGAGAGAATCAAGTTGCTTTGGCATGTGTATCATCTGGAATAGCTGCATTATTACTTTCAAATGGTCATACAGCACACTCACATTTCAAATGGTCATACAGCACACTCACATTTCAAAATCCCATTGGTTCTCAATGCTTCTAGCACATGTGGCATTAAAGGTAATAGCCCATTGGGCTGAGGTGTTGAAGCTTGCTTGCACCACGAAATCTAGAGGTCGATGAGATCAATGAACTAGCCTTAAGTGCATTACCCGATCTTGAAAGAGAATATCTCAGTTCAGATTAGGTTGTTTCTTCTGAGAATGACAAAATATTGTATCCAATTGAGTACTTGAATAGTTTGAGCTTATGGTTACCCTCCTCATCGCTTGCTTCTAAAGATGAATGCTCCTATTATGTTGCTCTGCAATTTGGACCCTCGGCGGGACTTTGTAATGTTACCAGATTGATATGCAAGAAATTTCACTCAAAGGTGATAGAAGCATAAATTATTATAGGTATAAACATTGGAGACATGGTCTTTATTCCCAGGATAACATTCATACCAACTATGCTTCAATTGCCTTTTGACATGAGAAGGAGACAATTTTTGTGAGGCTAGCTAGCTTTTGGTATGTCAATAAATAAGTCCCAAGGACAAACATTGAGTGTGTTGGGACTTTATTGTATTCACACATGGAAAATTGTATGTTGCTATGTCACGTGTTAGATCATCTGATGCAAGGAAAATGTGTGTAAAGGATACTGTGGAACATGAAAGCAGCATAGAAGGTTCAAACGAAGTCTTCACAGCCAATGTTGTCTACAAAGAGGTATTGTAAATGGCATGCAAAAGAATGTAAATGTAATCTATGCTCGAAAGGTTCTATTGATATAGTAGCCTACAAGCGCCTAAGACTACATTCATAGATATCTTTATATCAATCAAGTAAGCATTTGAAAGGACAATGTTTGCAAAGATGTGACGTGTGCAATCTATGTTGTCTTTCTATAAGTGTGCATGCTTTCAAGTTGATTGATGTTTCTTTTAGAATGACAATTATTTTATTGTGATGTGAAGGCATGAAGTGAGTTGGATGGCAAATTTCCTTCAATTTATCTCTCATAGTATCACTACCCTTGCCATTAATATTGAATTGATATATACAAATCTACAAGTACATCGTGTGGATTAAATGGTTGACATTAAGGTAAAGCCACCATGCAAATCCAGAATATGGAGTGCCCCATCTATTGCTCAAGGGGTGATTCAAATTATTGAGATAGCTGTAGGTGCTCGGTGAGTTTTTGTTTGCTTTTTTTAACATTTGGATAAGCAAATTTTTGGTTTTGACTTGCTTTCATTTATAGTGGCATTATTTATTTTTCTTGCTTGGCTCGAAATACTAAACATCCATAGAAAGAGAGAGAGAGAGAGAGAGAGAGTAACCTCAAAATCTTATGTAAATGATTAGTGTCGTGTAGTATCGTATTTGATATCACGGGTATATTGCTTAACATGGATGTGGCAAAGAGAGAATTTTCATTTATTTATGGTGATGGACAAGATATTGAAGGTATTTTTCTCGACGTTTGCTATGATATAGTCATCATTGTTTACCATAATCTATTTGATTTTCATGGCTCAATTGTAGACCCCCCCATTTTGGGAAGGGCAAGCAATATCACCTCTAATGATGGAGCTATTAGAGAACACACGTGTATTATAGTATAGAAACTTGCTTTTTATGTAGCTTTTGTGTTTTATGTAAATATAAATTATTATTGATACATTTTTTTGCAACATTTTTTTGAACCCGGGTTATTGTTAGGTTTGTATGGTCGAGACACTTACAAATGAGAGCTTTGGGCTACTAGAATTTACAATCTAAGATTGTCAAAGATTGCGGGTCAGCTTCATGTACATGTAATGCTTGTAGACTATGAAAAGCCTAATAAGTTAGATTTTTGGTGCATAGGCACTCGACATTACAAAAATTTTTGATTTGTTGTTTACAAGCGTGTTCAAATGCCATTCGTCTCAAATATTGATCCACCGAATGAGTTTTGTAAGGTTTTATTTTTTTTTTGCTTTTTTCCTTTGAAAATTATATCTTGTAATAGCTAATGCTATTATCTTAAATATATATTTTTGGACAGATGGAGGTGAGGAGTATAGGATTCCAAGGAGAGATAATCCAGCCGCCCCAAGATTGTTTTAATGCTTTGCTTAGGTGTGCTAAGATTTTCCTATCGAGTTCTCACTTGACCAACTAGGATAGTTTCTATGAGGATTATACCCAAGTCACACAAGAGAACACTACTCACAATAGGTCTACCCTTTGGTGTCCTAGTCTTTAACCCTATGGTTTCGGCCATATCTTATAAGTATACATTGTCACCCACTAATGCCATATGCTTATAATGAATGAAATTCTTTTTGGAATCAATTTCTCAGATGAAAATGCATGTCTATCAAGGTTTTCCAAATGTAATGCATGTCTATCAAGGTTTTCCAAATGTATTGTTTAACTTATAATCAAACCAAGCACATAAATTGTGGACTATCGCCACCAACTAAGTGTTCCATGCCACCTCACTTATCCATTTATAACAATTGTTTAAAATAACAAGTTGGCCATATTGGATCTTTGCAATCACCATTACCTTAATCGTATTCTTGGTTAGCCTATAACGAGGATATAGTAAGCTTTCTCAACTAACCTAGATAAAAACATGACCCTTGATATCATTTAGGTATCCTAAGATAAAGCCACAATCTGTCAACTTTTTCCAAAAGACAAAATTGTTTGCTTCCCTTGCTCAAAGAAAGTTTCTATGATATAGTCTCAACTTTTGCTCAATTTATAGACATTTCTTAAGGAATGATATTCAACATTTTACAACCGGGTGAAGAGCCTCTAATGAAGATTCTCGTAATCTATTCTCATAATCAATGTGCATCAAGAGCACCCACACACACATGCACAAAGAAAGATATAGTTTGACTCACCTCCAAACCACAAGCTTGACTACTCCAAACCACAAAGATATAGTTTGACTCGCCTCCAAACCACAAGCTTGCTACTCCAACCACCCCCGAGAATGGAAGTACCACCATAAGTGAGGCTCTCAGATCTCATCAAGACCACCTTCTTGCAGAGAGACCCTTACAAATAGACCACCATTATGTACATCGCATGTTATGGATGATACCAACATCCTAGACTTGCCTATAAATACTAGTTTAGAATTGAACCTACATAAGAGAGGCTCAACACATTGAGTTTTAAGCCCAACCTTGATTTTATAGGTTTTAAAATTGTATTTGAATCCATAAGCATATGGGATAATTTATTCATTCTCTTAGCAATCTCTCTTGCTAGGGATGTAGCATCTTACAATTAGATTTAGCCACCCTAGCCTACATCCATTCTCACTTGTGCATCTCAACACCTTTTGCTATCTCACTTTTTGTTTTGGAATGCCACAAATCATAGTAAGTAGAACAACCACATAGATTACTAAAAACTAGAAAAGCTAAACTAGTCAACTTTGCTAACATAAGGACATGTAGCCCATAACAAGCAAACTACCCATTACATTTCAAAATACATACAAATCAAACTCAGATTCATAGAAAGTATTTAATGATGACACTAAAATAAATAAACTAAGGTTTGACGAGGCATGACTCATACCTACCACCATCCAAAAACAAAAGTTACTTAGAACTTAGATATGATTTTGGGTCGACATACTCCACTTGTTATTAATTTCACAAATGTGTGGCTCAATAGCAATGATAACATTTAGTCGTATATACCTTAAGTGCAGCAAATAACTATGCCAAGGAAAAAGTAATATTATATAGGCTTCTAAAATGAGTTGAGCCATACAAGTAAGTATCAAACACATGTTAACTAAATGAACTTATGTGGAGAACTTTGCCAACACATACCTACAATCAATCTATATTCATAGTGCCCAGGTTAAATGATGTCTTCGTCACATCTCCATATTAAAAACAATCCATATTCATAGTGTCTAGCTTAATTCCATCAAATATCTACAATTAACGATCCATATTCATAGTGTATATGATTTTGTCACATATCCGTCTTTAACTCCATCAAAGATGTCTTTATCACATCTAATTATATCTCATAATATTGTAAGCATCTTTGTAAGTGTTGTAAGGCTCTAAATCAATTTGGTTAATGTGGAGTGCTACACTACAATCAACAATTATATACAGTGTCCAGCTTAATTCCAACCAAGATATCTTTGACACATATTATTATATAGTAAAAGTGGAATTTTATTCCAAGTTTAAGTTTAAGCTCTTTCACCTAGAGATAGCTCCAAAGCTCTTTCACCTAGAGATAGCTCCAAAGCCATGAATGACTACCCTTGTTCACAGTCCCAAGTGGAGGCAAAAACGTCACCCTTGCCTTCTCAAACTTGTCCCTTTCCTCCTCAAATTTGTCAAGTTCCCATAGGAACCTAGGGTTCACTAAGGACAAAAAGCTTATGTGGCCCGAAATACACTAGAGCATCTCAAGTGTAGGTGCCTTTGCCAGTAGTAGGTTATCAAGCTTTATCAAGTTCTCAAACTTGTCCCTTGCCTCCTCAAATTTTTTAAGTTCCCATAGGAACCTAGGGTTAACTAAGGACAAAAAGCTTATGTGGCCCCAAATACACTAGAGCTTCTCAAGTGCAATTGCATTTGCCAATAGTAGGTTATCAGGCTCTACTATAATTAATAATCTTTTTGGAGTAGCATCCCCGTTATTTAACTAAAAAAGAAGAAGTTAAAACACTTCAATATAGATCAATATTAGGAGATACACTCTTACCTTGCAAAGTTAAGCTACACAGAGGTAAACCCACCACCACCCTTTCCCATGCATGCAGACTAATCTAACGCAGATGTCTTGGCATATCTTTCTATAATAGATTATGAAGATCCATTTGAGTGGGGAACCCAATGCCGTGTCCCCAAAGCTATTCTTTAAGGTGCTCATGTAGGTAACAACCTTTAATTCAATAATGCAGCTATTCCCAGAGGCTTACAGTGCAACTCCTAGAAAACTACCATGTGCGCTGTATCCTATTAGATCACCTATGCCAGAGTGGGAGGAGTTAATGCTGATGGTAAGGGAAGGCACTCTATGGGAAACCATTGTTATTCCACAAAGCTTGTTTTCTTGAGATTCATTTAGTGATGTACATGATTACATACAGCTATAGGAGATGGAAGAGAGAGCATCTTGTGGTGGCGAGTATTTCAAGATAGAGACGGATGAAGCTAAGCCCAAGATTAAAGACTTTGACATTCAACTAGAGTGGTAGAAGAAGTTCTTGACCATCCCATAATTTGAAAGCATATACATGTGGTCATTATCGACACAAAACATGAAAGCATATACATGTGGTCATTATCGACACAAAACATGGAAGCATATACATATGGTCATATCAACACAGTGGGTGGACCCTCTATACATGTCAATCAAAAAACAATTCACTCCAAGCAGTAGTGTTTGTAGCAGAACAAAAGCAGGATACCCATGCTTGCTTTAACTTTCTAATATTTAAGTTATCAAAGTTTGATTATATAGAAAATCAAAGGAAGGGGCTTCTATTATGGACCACAGCATGGAGGAGGATCCCCAATCCACTTGTGGTATAGCTGTTTTCTGTCGCTTCCTTAAGCTGATTGTAGATTTATTAGATCAAGAAAAGGAAGCAATGGAGAACCTTGACAAAGAAGTGCTCTGCTTTGACATGAATAGGGGTCCAAAAGAGCAGGTGATTTTGTATTATTATTATTATCATTTAAGATGTTTGACAAGATACATGCATACCACTTTGAAGACAAAATGGATACATGATAGATACCTATCCTTATTTTTGATGCACTTTATGCAAGCTTCAATCCCATAGAAACAGGTTCAAGCTCGATGACATGGCTTTTAGGCCTTGTGGTGGTTAGAGGATGGAACATGCATCAAGTAGGGGGGATGTTAATCCCATTTTAGGCTTAACAAAGGCACTCCCTACTACACACGGGAGTAGCAAAAAATTGTTATATAAACAACACTATAAACATTGTATACATTGTTGAGAAAAGCTGGCAAATGATCAAACCTAATAGATTAGGGTTAAGTTTGAGAGCTAAAGTGTGAATAAGGGCCAGTTGTACATAAGTAATTTTCTCATAATGAAAAGGACACGATCCCCCTTTGTGCCAATTGAGTCTTGCTTGTCTACTTGTTCTTGCCTTGTGTATGAGAGAGAGAGAGAGTTGAGAGTAGAGTGTATGAATCTTGGTACACGTGCCTCTTGTTTGTTGTGAGAGAGTGAGCAAGTGAGGTGTGAGGCCTTAGGGAGGTGAAGAAACTTCTTGGTGGTGGCGACAATAAGGAGGAGAATTTGGGAGCTTGGAGCTAGCAACTACCACTAATTGTGCTTGGAGGTCAAGGAGATCTTGAGCCAGAAGTGAGGTAAGTTTCCCACGATGATTTTTGCTTATTCCATAGATTGCTAGAATGGTAGAGTTCTTATGAGCCTAAAAATAAGGCATAACAGAGAGATCAAGCCATGATGACTTGGTGCATAGACATGGATGGGTGGAAGAGAGAGAGAGAGATGTGATAACACACACATAAGAGAGAGAGAGAGAGAGAGAGAGAGAGAGAGAGAGAGAGTTTGCACAACACAACAATGCTTGTATTATTGATAATACTTCCACCATGTATAATGTTTTATATAGGCACCAAGGCCCTATCTCATGTTCTCTTAATAAGAGGGTGTTCACACACCACTTGACACTTACTAGATTCTAAATATCCAACACACAGATGGAGTTGTTAGAGAGGCTCTCAAGAAAAAGAGAAATAAAAATAGAAGTTACATCAATTAGGAATCTTGAGGCTTCTTAGATATGACTATACCACAATCAAGGCTCAGTGTAAAACTAAAATGATAATGCTCTCAATGATCAAAACCAATATGCTAACCATAGTGCATAGTATAAAGCATAAGACATGTACACTATGTGAGTGTGTGAATGAGCTATGTCCAAGAGAGCTCCTTTTATAAAACCTTTTCTATGTGTACACTATGTGAGTGTGTGAATGAGCTATGTCCAAGAGAGCTCCTTTTATAAAACCTTTTCTACCATGCTCTTGTAAATTACAATTGCCCATAGTTGAAGTAGTCGCAAGACTACATAAGGATGGATGCCATTGTCACGTCACACACTCACATGTACACTATGTGAGTGTGTGAATGAGCTATGTCCAAGAGAGCTCCTTTTATAAAACCTTTTCTACCATGCTCTTGTAAATTACAATTGCCCATAGTTGAAGTAGTCACAAGACTACATAAGGATGGATGCCATTGTCACGTGCCCTTCTTACATGTGTCTCTACTGTCAAAGGGTTGATGACTTTGTCCTTACATCAAGTTTTAACATATGCATTGTGAGACATAATTTTTACCACCACTATGAGTACATACTTTTTAAAAATATAACCATACTGTTTCTGAGGTTTGAGAGTTAGGAGGATTTATGGTTGCTCTGTGTAGTAGTGTCCACACTGTTGAAATTTGAGCATAATGATGAGCTATGGTGGATCATACACTAGAATCAACATGATTAACAAAGTGATTAGCAAATGATTAAGACGTAATTAGTGAATAATTAACAAATAGATTAATGTAAGCATGGATACTCAAAAACTAGCAAATTCTCATTAGGGCTATGCCTCAATTTATAGAGTTTACATCAAGCATCAAATCCCATTGATTTCTCCATGATTCACTCCCAGAATATCTCCACCTTTTGTCTAATTCTCTCCACCTCTTCTCTTTTCCCTGAATATCTCCCAGAATATCTCCCAGAATATCTCTTCTCTTTTCCCTGAATATCTCCCAGAATATCTCCACACTCCTAAATTCCCTCATGCTACCCATTATTCTCTCCCAGTAGATTCTTCTAACCTTTTCACAGGTTCTTTCACAATTACATCTCCTCTTTTACAGCCTCTATCCAAGAGCTTGTTCCCACACACACCCTATTCACTTGTATATTTCAACACCTCCCCTCAAGTGAATAATCCTAGTACACCTAGACCCTATACCAAGTTTGCCTCCCCTTACTTGGTAGTCCTCGACCAGTGTCTACTCCTCCCCTCAAGTTATCTCAGCACACCTGGACCCTGTATCAAGTTTCTTTCTTACTTGACAGTCCGCGACCAGTGCCTCAAGTCCCTAAACTCCATAGTCCTTGACACACTCTCTCTCTCTATGTGTCCAAGGCTACTATAAGTGCCCGACCTTGACTAAAGTGCTCACACATACATCTACCACGTGGCCTACATCATCGGTGGCTCAGAGGTGGTTTTACTTTATTGGGGCAGGTTACATTGGGTTGTGGGGTCTCTCTCTCTCTCTCTCTCTCAGAGATTTTCACATGGCTCCTCACTCTTTGGAGCCTCACATCTTCTCTTTTCTTCAATCTTCTTCTCGTGGGGCAGCTTCTCTCCACGCGTCCGTCTCTTCTTCCAGTCTTCTCGGGGCAGCTTCTCTTCTGGCAGCTTCTCTTCTCGTGTCCATGTCTTCCTTCAGCTTTTCTTCTTGGTGTCGATCCTCTTCTTGGGAAGAGATATTCTTCTTTTTTCATGGCTGGGGCCATGAGCTCGTCCGTCAGGTCATTTTGCTCCATGTGAGCAATATGTTTCAATGTTTTGCTGACAGTTCCTTTGGGCTTTTTATGTTTATTTTGTATCATTATGCAATGCAAACCCAAATTTATGCGGGAGGTCTTACCTCTTGCCTTATTCTGGACAAGGGCAGTGTCTGTTCCCATTTTTACACTGATGCAATGTGCCCAATACATAATGCGTATAGCATTCATTCTCATGCACATTCCCAAATGCAACTCTGGCTGTGAATAATCTTGATTTTGAGTGAGATTTACAGGCATTAACCAAGGGTTAAATGCAAAATGATGATTTTCACAATTTTATCAGCATAATTTTACCAGAAATTACACTAAATCAAGGGTAACCAATTTGTACGGGATGGTTGGAGTATCAAACTAACTCCGATTTGAAATCTGAAGTTATAGGGATCTGTATCAGATACCTAATGGTTAATTTGAACCCTCAATTGCACTAAAGTACAGTGATTAGCACTGATTAATCACTAATTAGCAAATTAATGCTCTGTTTTGTGTGCAAAAAACAAAGTATGCGGGGAGTCCAGATTTGGTGCCTTCCACTTCAAATGAGCTCAAATGCTTTCAAAGGCATCAATAGCAATGAGTCTAGTAGAGGATTAAGCCAATAAACACAAGATTTGATCAAATATTGAAAGCTTAATCTCTGTTTTACCAAAGTCACCTGCAGATTTGATGAAGAGCTTTGATCTCAATGTAGACTTGATGAAATTGAATTCTGTCTTCACCAGCTTGTAGAGCATGCTTGATTACCGCTTGGGCTAGGAGGAATTGAAGCAATTTGACTTGATGAAGTAGCAATGGCAAAATCTGCAGAGAAAAAAGGCGCCGACAGAAAACGTGAAATCTCCTTCGTTTCTACGCGGTTTGCTGCGCGTCTTGCTGAGCATGAAGCTAAAGGTGTTAGCTAGCTTGTGTATAAAGCTTGTGCCCTAATTTTATGTGTGCAAGGTGCTAGAGATCCTCCACTGGCTGGGGTGAAGGGGAGAAGTGAAAACTCACTAAAAATTTGATTTTTTGCTAATTATCTACTAATCCTAATTAATTAACTAATGGGCTCATAAACCTAATTGATTCTAGGCATGGCTCTGATACCATGTTGAAATTTGAGCATAATGATGAGCTATGGTGGATCATACACTAGAATCAACATGATTAACAAAGTGATTAGCAAATGATTAAGACATAATTAGTGAATAATTAACAAATAGATTAATGTAGGCATGGATACTCAAAAACCAGCAAATTCTCATTAGGGCTATGCCTCAATTTATAGAGTTTACATCAAGCATCAAATCCCATTGATTTCTCCATGATTCACTCCCAGAATATCTCCACCTTTTGCCTGATTCTCTCCACTTCTTCTCTTTTCCCTGAATATCTCCCAGAATATCTCCACACTCCTAAATTCCCTCATGCTACCCATTATTCTCTCCCAGTAGATTCTTCTAATCTTTTCACAGGTTCTTTCACAATTACATCTCCTCTTTTACAGCCTCTATCCAAGAGCTTGTTCCCACACACACCCTATTCACTTGTATATTTCAACACACACCATGCCCATTTTCCCATTACCTCTTTTTTGTGGAGTGTGGGCAGAGCCTATTTTTACAGCACATTGTCTATTGTATAACGAGCTAGGGTCACCACATGATCTTTTCTTGGGACTCTGACCCCTAACCATCTTGGCTACATGGGGGGAAATTTGCCATTACCTTTTAAATTTCCATTAAGGTCATTTTGAAAAAGGAGAAAAAGAATATGAGCATGTGTGCTAGAATGACCTTAATGGTTTATCCCAATAATTAGCGATAGACATACACGTGCATTATTATTAATGGTTTATCCCAGTAATTAAAGAATCTCAATGCTAAAAAAACGGCATTCTAGTGTACCATTACTGGCAAGAATTAAGAAAAATTGGTTGAGATTTCAAGTAGCCCTTATTTCAATGAATGATTTTTCATCTATTCTATTTATTAAGCATAGGTTTTTTTGCCTGCCACTCTATAGCATCTCCTCTCCTCCTCTAGCCACATGGCAGCAGTGTACAAGGGTGAGCAGTCTGTTCCTCCTCTAGCCACGTGGCAGTAGTGTACAAGGGTGGCTAGTCTAGGCCTCCCACTAGTATATTTTATTTATAAAATCGGCATATAGTAGAGATGGCGAAAAAAATCGAATAGATTTAAGAGTTGTCCTTATTTTGAGTGGTTTTGCAATAGGGGCGAGCGAAGGCAATCATTGCCTTTAGCGGAGGGGTGGGGGAGTTAACTTGACGCATGTGGGGATACATGTCCTCGTACGTCAAGAAGGCCAGTGATTGTTTGTGCATGCATGCACGGCCAGGATGGCAGATTCCTAGATGCATGGAGTTAAAGATCATAGCGATTGGCTGGGAAGAGTTGGGTCTTGAGGAAACGACGGACATGAAGAGGCATCAGGAAGAGGAAGTTGGTAAGAGGGAGAGGAAGAAAAACGTTCCGGATTGGTTGAATGAAAGTCTTCAAACGCATGCGTAGAGTCAGGAAAAGAAGGTATGCCTGAGTGTGAATCCCAAGCTCATTAGGTGTCAGTTGGGCCTGTTCTCTCAATGTAGTGTAATTCTATTATGTCCTGGTAAACCTCTTGCAAAGGCTGAGATAGGTAGGTGGTTGCAAGAAGAGATTTTGCATGACAGTGTGGTGTCCAATGTGTTTTACCTTGGGAAAGGTTTTTTTAATGTGTTGTTCATCAAGGCGTAATCTGTCTCAGAGTTGTTCTTGAAGGTGCCTCTCTTCATTGTCTACTGTATAACGAGCTAGGGTCACCCCATAATCTTTTGTTGGGACTCTGACCCCTAACCATCTTGGCTACATGGGGGGGAATTTGCCATTACCTTTAAATTTCCATTAAGGTCATTTTGAAAGGAGAAAAAGAATATGAGCATGTGTGCTAGAATGAACTTAATGGTTTATCCCAATAATTAGCGATAGACATACACGTGCATAAATATGTGCATTATTATTAATGGTTTGTCCCAATAATTAGAGAATCTCAGTGCTAAAAAAAACGGCATTCTAGTGTACCATTACCGGCAAGAATTAAGAAAAATTGGTTGAGATTTCAAGTAGCCCTTATTTTAAGGAATGATTTTTCATGTAGTCTATCTTGTAAGCACATGTTTTTCTCCCTTCCACTCTATAACATCTCCTCTAAAACCATCTCCTCTCCTCCTCTAGCCACGTGGCCACCAACAGTGTACAAGGATGAGCAGTCTGTTCCTGCTCTAGCCACGTGGTAGTAGTGTACAAGGGTGGGCAGTCTGGGCCTCCCACTAGCATATCTTAGCTGTAAAATCGGCATATAGTAGAGATGGTGGGGAAAAACCCGAATATATTTAAGAGTTGTCCTTATTTTGATTGGTTGAAAAATATGTTTTTTTTGGAGCACTACTTAGTACTAAGTGTTAGACATACACGTGTATAAATATGCGTATTAATTATTATTGAGCCAAGTTCAAGTTTAAATTCCAATTCTTGCCGCGACATTCAAATTATCGTTGGCATTGGAACGGCTAGTTTTCAAAAACAAATGGCGGGAAAGAGGACAACGGCAAGCAAGCAAGCATTCAGCTGCTTGTATTTCCCCTCTAATTCAAAGCCACAGGCATAACCCCCTCTGTTGTTGAGCTCAATTTACACGAGAATCTTAGTTCTCTGTATGAGAACTTTAAGCAGGTTCTTTGGAGCTAATCAATTGAATTAATAGTTGCGGTTGCCAATTAGAAATGGATTAAGCCTCTGATTAATGAGCCAACTGTCTTGACTGTGTTGTTTATGAGAGAATGTTTAACCACTTATGGCCATTGATGAACCCGATTCCAAGGAACGGCCTTGCCTCCTGATAGCTCAGCTGTCTGGACCAAGACACCCGCCACCGCGGCTGCGAGCCGGGACCCCAGCATTTGTACTCTCCGAAGAAGACAGTCCTGTACGATCATGAGAACCCAAAGAAAACAAAATCAGGGGTAATCTCTCAGAGACTGTCTTTTTGTTAAACGTCGGATTGGTGCTCAAGGGTGTATGGTTCTGGGAGGTGGGGGTGGCGGCGATTTAAGAGAGGTGGGCGGTGGGCGGCGGGCGGCGGCGATGGAGATCACTTACTCTCTGCGGCTGGTGTCGCCCCAGTCATACCAGCCATCGGGGATGATGATGTTGTCGAAGTAGGTGTAGGCGAAGAGGATCCGGGCGTACTGGCCCCATGCACGCCCCAGATAGAGCAGCCCAGTGCCTGTTATCCTGCACTGCACAAAAGAGAACCCAGTGTTGTCGTCCGGTGAGTTTCTCTGTGATGCTGCAACTGCCCCATATGTCACTGCATTTGCATGCAACTCGCAGTTCTGCCATGCACACACACACACATTGTCAGCCCTTCATCATCCCTGAATCATCTCACTTTCAACTCCTCCATTCCAATTAATCAATTCAACATCAACACATCATCATATTGTTATTACTTGCAGGCTCTCAAGAAAGCTAATAATTTGTACTTGATTACAGACTTGGTTTTCAAGAAAGCTATGTAGAGCTTATAGACTCCTGCATGAGTGAGAGTATAAAGCCTTTGTGTATGTAGTCATAGTTGCTTTTTGATTGGTGTCACACTTGTTTTTGAGTATTTTGGCCATAAAATACTTGCAGGGCAAGGGTGCCCATCACAAATCAAGTGTGTATGTGGTGCCGTCTCTCTAGGGATGTAATCTAATGTAGTGGTGAATGCGCTCATCTTCCGTGGGTTATGTATTGTGTCTCATAGGTCATTTTATCCTTCTGCAAACAATGTTAATGTAATTTTCTTCTCTCTCTCTCTCTCTTTCTTTCTAGATGTGATTGATGTGTATCACTAAATACTTCATAATCTCTCTCTCTCTCTCTCTCTCTCTCCCCCCCTTGCCTCTCTCTCTCTCTCTCTCTCTCTCCAAAGATTTACCAGATAGAGAGATCTCCCGTCTCCAAAGATGAAGTCTATCGCTCCTTCGATGTAGCATCGCAAGAAAAAATGCCTTCCAACATGATCGAACAATGTGTCTTGGGCACCCAACATTCTACAATCAATGAATGCTGCTTTGTCGCCCGAAATCCTTAAGGCCACTGCTTGCATTCCTTGTGCTCCAGGGAGGGGAGGTGGAGACGTATTCTAGATCAACCAAAAGCAGAAAAATTCAGGTAATACAAAATATCAGAAACAAGTCCACACCAATGCAAACAAAGGTCAAATATGTGTAATGGAAGGCATCATAAGGTTTCAAATAAGTAGGTCAATACTGGCTTAAAACATGAATACTAAGATTAGATACCAATAATGAAGAGCCTTAAGAGGGGCTTCAAGGTCCACAAATTACCACCAATCAATTGAGCAAGTATGATGTAAATGAAGGATGAAAGATGAAGTAAAACACTAATGTAAGAGCTAGAAATACCAATAAAATGGGCTAGAATTGACTTAATGGAAGAAAGCTAAAAAGATAATCATGGAAGAGACAAGGATGCATCAATGTAATTAATCTGTTTAGGTATGTAAATTTGTGGCAGTTTTGAGTTTAATCAAGCATCAAAATCGTGTTAATTATGCTAAAAAGGATTTAAAGATGAATTAAAACACTAACTCACAGCTTGGTTTATGGAAATATCACCTGGAATGTGATGTCTCTTGCCACAAAATAGTCAGAATCAATGGCTACCGATGCAGAGCCAAATGTTCCGAGAATGTCACCTGCTTGGCTCTTGTCCCCAGCCCTTGCATTCCATGTTATCACAGTCACCGCGCTCCCTGAGCCTTGGAATGTGATGAAAGGCTTCCTGTATGGCACATACACCTTCTCTCTGCACCCAACAATGTGAGGAATGTCTCCATTTGGTAACTAGAAACAGAAAACCAAAAAGCAGAAAGCAAGCTCCACTCACAGGAGACCCAACCCAGAAAGGAAAGCAAAAAGCTACAACCAAGCGCAACTGCAAATTTGGGAAAACTCTCCAGCAAAGCAAACAACCCAAAAACAACCTGCATTTGGTAACCGAAAAGCAGAAAGCAAACTCCACTCACCCACCCAGAAAATCAACACGGAAAAGCAAAAACGCAGCTGGAGTGTGTACACACCTGTAGATGCCCGGGCGAATGATGATTTGGATGCGCCATTTGTTGTCTAGGCGGACCATGTCGATGGCGCCCTGCACTGTGAGGGAGTGCCCGTGCCCGCCCTGGTCCACCACTATCACTCGCACGGGGCGATGGTGCACTGGATGCAGCCTCGCATGTGTGAACTGAAACAGGGTCTCATACAACCTGTGTAGCAAATCCCTAGATTTCTTCTTGCTTGCATTTGTGCTTGATGAGTTTTGGCACACCCCGCCGGCGCTCGTGCAGCTCAGATTAAAACTGTTTTGAGTGTACTTAACGCCAACATTAGGCCAATTAGCGCTTTCTTGAGTGTAATTAGTGCCCAAAATGCGACTATACTTTATGCTCAAATTGGGCAAATTTGGTTTGTTCCTGAGACGCGAATTGGGAGAATTCGACCTTGTTTGACTGTAATTAGCACCCAGATTGGACGCGTTTGAGCTTTCTAGAGTGTAATTAACACCCAGTTGGGTCAAATTAGCAGCAACGAATTGCGTTAACCAGATTTGGGCGGCCCAAAATGCAAAAAGCAGCGGAAAAGCAGCTGCCAACTGAGTGATACATTTCTTGCCAGGATTCATTGTGCTCAACTACAACAGCATAGAAATTGAATGCTTTTTTTACCCTCACAAAACAAACTGGGCCGTAAAGAAAAGCATGGAAAGAGGGCAATTTTGCCGCTTCTTGAACGGAGTTTTCTCTTGAAAGCAAAAAGAAGAAGATGAAGAGAAAACTAGGCTAATTGAAGACAAAACATAACAAAATCAAGAAAGCAAGAATGGAGGCAAAAGTATTTTTTATGTTCCTGCAAAGATCTGAATTCAAGAAGTTTTAATGCAGTAAATTAGGCCTTTGCCAATTGAGGATATGGGTAGCATATATAAAAAAAATGCAGCAATTTGGGCAGCCGTTATAACCAGCCTTGCCCAACTGAGTATAGTATAGAATGGGGTAGCATATCTAGGTGCAAGGAACTGTGATTATTAATGACTCACACATTGGGTTGTGTTTTATGTTTTCTTGAATGGGGAGCCTGTCAGGTTTCACAAGAAAGAGAAACACACTGAGAGCTTCCATTTACTCAAAGAACCTCTCCGCACCAATCGCATCATGATTTCCATGAAAAGTAGATCATGCAATTTAATAAGAACGCCCAACATGCATGAACAAGGCCACTTCTAAAGGAAAGGGCTAATTAACCTTAATCGGTGAGCTTAATCACAACCAATTGAATCAAGAAAGGCAAGAAGGCTCTAGTCATATGAAGCAAAGAAGACCCCATATGGGAGATGGATTCTCGTAAAGAAGTTTAATTACAGACTTATGTAAGCTTGCAAAGAAGCTTAAGTATATAATAAAAGAGGTGGATAGCTAGCTAGCTGCAAGCCCAAGTTTGCACTTGCTCTTAAGATAACAAGATTTAGTAACGAGAAAGGCAAACAAAAGGAAGAAAGCAAGCCAAGGAGGAGGAGGAGAAACAGAGAAAGCTTTGAAGATGGGGTTAGCTTGTAAATTCAAACACTAGGGTGGGGGGGGGGGGGGGGGGGTGACACTCATAGCTCTCCCTCCCTCCCATGAATTAAGCACCAAGCTTTTTGGCAAAAAGCTTGCCTCAATTCCAAGGCTATGCTCTTGTTATTGATTGTCTCGTGAGAAGCTGCTTTCAAACAAGCTTCGTTTTGATGGTAAACCCTTTTGGGCCAAAAGAAGAGGAGGTGGTAGTTGCATCCAACTAATCCCAACGTAGAAGCTACATCTTTGCATGCATTTTGACTTCGAGAATCCACCGTTGAAATATTTTTGCCCCCCCCCCACAATACACAATTATAGAAAGAACTTGCATTCAACCACCTCCTCCTCCTTAGAACTCTCCAAGGTCATCCTCCATGAACTTTTCAATTTTGCAACCACCCATATGAAAGGAAGTACAACGACCCATTCCAAAGCCACATTGTCAACCCCACCACCCCCCCCCCCCAAGCCACATACATCTCCTCCTTTACATTAGTCATCCTCAAAACTCTCTCAACAAGTGGGTGGGAGCAATAGCCGGGTGGATACCGCATCGACCTTTCTCTCACATTGCCACCCCTCCCCCTCACTCCACAAAAGGGTGAAAAGAAATTACGTGCGTGCGTGCGTGTGTGTGGGGGACCTCAGGCCTCGATAAAAGCATTTTAAAAAAAACCAGTCAAAATAAGGACATACTTATAAACTAACCGGTTTTCTAGGCTAAATTTGCATATTTTGCCGGTATTTTAATTGAAAACTAGAAAATTTGAACGGTTTTTTTTTGTAAGGGCTTGATATATTTCTAACCAATTTTTTCAAATTTCAACCGGTAAAAATACATTGAAATGCTGTTCTTGTTGAGCCCTGGTGTCCTTGCTACAAAACAAAAAAGAAAAACTCTCTTAGTATGGAGGATAATCTAGTGTTGGGAAAAACCACTTCTACTAAACCCTACATCAATCCTTTTCACCATAGGTTTAAGATAAAATTGTAATTTCGAACCAACATTGTCTTCATGCTTTAATCTAGTTAAAACTAAATCTTGAAAATTTTTAGGAGGAATATTTCCTTCTCCAATCAAAGATTTTTTTCAAAATCAATAGGCTAGATTGAACCTATCCTTCCATAAACCCTAGGGCAATTCGTTAGCGCCTTTTATTTATAGCCACCCTTCAATGTTGTTAATAGTAAAAAAGGCCATTCTTTTAAGTATATATCCCTTCTAGAAGGAAAATGCATTACAAAGTATTTAAATGTAAAACCTAAAAAATGATATAATTAAATTACAATATGTGTCTATAGAGATTGTTGTGTTAACCCATAAAATGACTCTCTTTCTCTCTCTTAATATATGCGTACATACCTACACATATGCACATGCACATGTGCGCGTGCACGCGCGCACACACACACACACACACACACATGCATGCACACACACGCTTTCTCTCTCTTAATATATGTGTACATACCTACACACATGCACAAGCATAGGCACATGCACATGTGTGTGCACACACATGCACACGTGTGCACACACACACACACACATGCATGCATGCACACATGCACGCAAGCGCATTCACACACATGCATGCATGTGTGTGTGTGTGCACGCTTGCATGCCCACACACACACACACAAAGCACATTGTGCACATACACAAAATCTTATCAAACCAACAACTAACCTAGGCTTTAATACCAAGAACTTGTAGAGTTAGGGAGGATCAAACTTGATTAAAAAAACCCCATGGATCTTATGTCTAAATTTTTAAACCCGTTTTGAAGACCATAAGTAAGAGGTATAGTTGGAAAAATCATTCCTTTGCTCACCCTCTTTAGTTAAATAGTTAAAGAACTTCTAAAGGGAACTAAGCCTTGAAACATTATGCCTTAACTTCAACAATAAGATTTTTAAAAAATCTTAGAAGGATCTATGCCCTATAGGTTAGAGTTTATTATACACTAGTCGACAAACCCGTGCTTCGCTCATCTTTTGAGACCTCCAAATTCAAATTTTACTCGAACCTCCTCAAACCTCTTCCTCCCCTTCCCAAACCTTCAAATTCTTGCCACGTGACAGCTTTGTGAAACTTTCTTTTTATATATATATATATATATATATATATATATATATATATATAGAGAGAGAGAGAGAGAGAGAGAGAGAGAGAGAGAGAGAGAGAGATAGAGAGAGAGAGAGAGAGAGAGAGAGAGAGAGAGAGAGAGAGAGAGAGAGAGAGATGTGGGTATAAAACACATCTCTCAGTGCTGCACTATAAAACAAAAATCGATTTGCAGAAATGTCTTAGGCCATTAAATGGGCCTTTCTGTAGGCTTTGTCATCTTGCCACCACTTGTTTAGAGATTCCCCCATAGTGACAATGCAAGGACATCCCCATTATAATGCCTCTTATTTCACAATCCAACATTGTCTTCTACCTTCTCCATGGACCCTTCACTAACACCTTGCCCAAAGGAGATGGAAATGGTGTAAATGGTGAAGACACAGGGGAGGATTGCAATGGTGAAGACACAGGGGAGGATTGCAATGTCTTCTACCTTCTCCATGGACCCTTCACTAACACCTTGCCCAAAGGAGATGGAAATGGTGTAAATGGTGAAGACACAGGGGAGGATTGCAATGAATGTGGGAGTGGGAATTTTAAGATAAAAAAATGTCATCTGACGACTACCTTGTTGTGACAACTTTATCTCATCTCGTCCTTACAATAGTTCTCTCTCTCTCTCTCTCTCTCTCTCTCTCTCTCTCTCTCTCTCTCTCTCTCTCTCTCTCTCTCTCTCTCTCTCTCTCTCAGAGTTTAGAAACTCATTTTGCTAGCCCATAGAAATCATTTTGTAAATTTCCCCCTTTCAACAACCATTGCATAATCAAAGAGATTTTGTGCAAACTCTCTCTCTCTCTCTCTCTCTCTCTCTCTCTCTCTCTCTCTCTCTCTCTCTCTCTCTCTCTCTCTCTCTCTCTCTCACACACACACACACACACACACACACACACACACACACACACACACACAAGCTGACGTTTGATGCCATCATGCCACAAAAAAAATGCACATTGAAAGAGCCATGGAGAAACATTACAATTAATGGTCATTAGAATGTAACTTAAAAATAAAGGAAAAATTTTCAAGAAATACGAAAAATACAAAAAGGCATTTGTTCCAAAAAGGGGCATGCTACAGTCTATTTTTCAAAATATATACAAAAAGTTGAAGAAATAGCTACAAAGGGGATGGGGCAACCCAATCAATCTCGCAGGCAAACGGGCTCTTCGAATGTTTTCAACCTCAAACTTGTAGTTGTTGTTGCACCATCCTTCTATCGAGTCTTTTTCTCTCTATACTAGGTCATATTATTCCTCACCAGCGAAGGAATTTTCTATGAATACACAAGTCCACCAACAACATCCTGCAAGAGGATTTAATGATCAAAAACTATGATTCTCACATGCAATAGAACAAAATAAAATGATCAATGTTTTTGACATGAGGAGACTCTTTATTTTGCTCTTCGTGGCTTATTTTTCTGTTTCATCTTCAAGTCTCTAGATAAAGAAGACCTCTTGGGGATTGTCCTTCCCAAGAGCTTGAATTGCATGCTTTCTCATTGCCATTGTTGGGTATATCCTTCAATTAGTGCACTCTAGGAGACTCCATCCATGTTTCCGGCAATTAGCATAGAACTTAGGGTATCTATTCGAAAAGGGGAGTCACACATAGAACAATGAAAATGATATGCACTAAACCTTACCAACTACATGGCCCTTTTTTATGTCTCCTGGTCTACACCAGTAAGGTTTTCTTGAGTAGGAAAAAAGTAAAGAAGGGCAAGGTTTCTTTGTTTGGGAACCAAAAAAAATAAAAAATAAAACCAAATTATTTTTTAAAGGTTCCTCTCTCTCTCTCTCTCTCTCTCTCTCTCTCTCTCTCTCTCTCTCTCTCTCTCTCTCTCTCTCTCTCTCTCTCTCTCTCTCTCTCTCTCTCTCTCTCTCTCTCTCTCTCTCTCTCAGTGCTTACCTAGCTAGGTTTGCCTGATTTTTGCAAATAAGACATGTAAAGAAGATTTTTTTTTCTCTTTAACTATACACATTTTGTCTCCATTTGGAGCTCCATTATTTGAAGGGTATTAAATCCTCTATAGATTCAATGGTTCAAAAGTCTTTGAACCCATATCTATTTTCTTATTTTGAAGGTCAAGTTTAACCTTGTTTCTTAAATTTGCTTTCAATCAAACTTAGAAGATACCATCTACATACACTAATGAAGGTGTATGCATCTCTCAATTTGCATTCACCCAACTCTGTACTACTATGGACGTGATGTATGTTTTACAAGATATGATATCAATGGCTTATACAATGAGTTAAATTAGTATCAAAATTCACAAGTGAACATAGCTACAAAGAAATATAAGAAAGTTTATGAGTTGGGTTATCTTGAGAATACGTTAAAATTAAGTTAGTAATATCAGTAAAAGTTTGTCTATAAAAAAATGATTCTACATATCTAGATTTTTATTCTTTAAATATATTTATTTTATGAGAAATGATATAAATATTATTGTATGCAAGACTACAAGATTAAATTATGCATCTCTCTCTCTCTCTCTCTCTCTCTCTCTCTCTCTCTCTCTCTCTCTGTAACGAATATTTTTTAAATGTTTATATTATACTAGTATATTTATATGCATGTACATACATTGTAACATTGTGGGTTTGTACAATGTGGAACTTCCGCAATACATTAAAAAGTAGAATCCATAAAACTAAAGATAAGAAACTGAAAATAAGAGTTTTTATGGACTCAGTTAGGAAAACACATCTGGATAGCAAGGTTTTTCTAATATAATTATTGATTAAAAATATCAAACCTCATTTATATCAAAACACCCCTCTTATAGGGTTTCAAGGAAACTTTAAAAGTAAGGTTTCATGCCCAAGTTGGACTATAGAAAAAGGGTTTTAAAGTGTTGTTTAAGTGCTCTTTTTAGTCCACCCTCACTCTATTTTGTAATTGGATTAGGTAGGTCATGTTTTGTAAGGCCCCCATTATGAGGAGAAGCCATGATTAGGCAGCTTTACACATATGCCTGGTTTAGACACCAACAAATGGTGACCTTATTAGGGCTGGATGGCATTAGTAGGTCTCGCACACTGCTAAATAGACTATAGGTATGGTGGTGCCCAAAAAATAGGATGTACTAAGGTAAGTACTTTATTCTTGGACAACCCCTATACTCATAAATGGGTCCCAAGATGAGTCTACACCATAGATGATGGTACTAACTATGACTACAAATCAACACGGGACTATTCATGGCCTTCATGCAACTTTAGGCCTATATAGATACAGTATGAGGCATGTATCTACACAGTTCATTAGTCCTCACATTGTTTATTTACCCCCTTATATTATAGCCACATTCCTAGGAGCTTTACAAGCCTTCTTGGCTCCCTTTGGCATGAGTGCAACTTGGGTGTGGAACACAACCATCTTATTATCTTTATTTTTATTGAGATATACTATACTTCTCTCTATCATTGTCTTCTATTATGCTTACGCTTTTTAAAAAAAGATTTTACATTTTTTAAGTGATCTAACTTAACACCACCATTGTACATAAGTTTACATATCCCTACTCTAGGTTCTATGTAGTTTCTTTGCGCATCTAGTTGTCATTAGATTGTGAGAAATGGTTGCCTATAGACCTCACCCACTACCAATGGGTGAGAATGTGAAGCTGACATCACCAATGACAACCTTTAGAAGCTAAGATGAAGTCAACACTTTAATTCCTATGATGTTATCGAGATGCTTTTGGGAATTGATTGGAAATAACCAAGAAGGTGTTATAGTAACACCCAACTTGCTCTTTAGATGGCTGCAGCATAGGAAATTGGATGCTTTTGTACTCTCCTTGTTGGCGGTGGCATTTGTATAGCATGCTAATATGGTATATCATATCCATATGGCTCTTGCTTTTAAAATTTTGGAGGTTTTGAAAATCAATATAAGATAATCAACCCAACTAGAAATCTAGACTTGGAGAACTTGCTTTTGAAATTTTGGTTGCTTTGAAAGTCAATATAAGATAATCAACCCAACCAAAAATATAGACTTGGAGAACTTGCTTTTGAAATTTTGGATGCTTTGCAAATCAATATAAGATAATGAACCCAACCAAAAATTTAGACTTGGAGAGCTAGATTCAAGCTAAGAATCTTGGAGAAGGGGAGATAACGCAGTAGTTTAAAAACTGACAAGGATCACGGCGGACATTTGTCAAATTGAGACAAAATAGAAGTAATTGGCATGACAATCACCACTAAATATTTGGTCTGAAAGTGTGTTAGGGTGTTGTCCACCGGTGTATGATAGCTTGGGATTGGTAACATCTCTTAATGTGAGAGTTTGACCTATACACCTCTCACTTTTGAGGAATTCAGTAGCTCCATCCTATTAAAGTTGTTTTGAAGGAGGAGTGAAGAATGTTGTGCACACTGACAAAGATTTTATCTTCTCTACCAACACAAAAGGGGAAGGTTAAAACTTGGCGTTCTCCTCTAAATTAAATAAAAATAATGTAAAATTCTAGTAATATAATAAGAAGGGGCATGCAACCAAAGAGTGCAAAAGCATGTTGATATGCTGAAAAAATGACACTCTAAAAAGCAACTAGTGTGCCAACATTGCCTCCATACATAGTTTAAGCTCTTCATTGCCATAGAAGAAATATAAGTAGAAGTAGCTCATGTTTCCACACATGATAATAATTGGATCTTGGCACATGACCATCCATAAGCGCTAATTTTCATCCCTTTGGCCTTTGGGAGATGACAACAAGATGGTGGTTGATAACAATTTAAAATAACATTTCAAGGGTATAAGTAGGATCTCATTTCTTTCTTAAAAAAAATTCTACTAAGAAATTGTCAAATGTTAAATTTTTCTTCAACAAAGAAGATCTAGTGATCATAAAAGGGTTGAGGCATTAGAAGAAACAACCTATATGAGCTTTCAATACTTGTGTTTCAAGCTTATGTGGGGAGCTATGGGTTGTGGCATGATCCATCACAATCTTCAAACTCTTTCACAAATGTAGAAGAAGGGCATGGTGCTCATCTTCCTCAAGTTTCTACTACGATGGGCAAGTAGTATCCACAATCCTTTCCACACAATTCTGCTAGTAAGTTTGCATTTCCTCTACATCATGGCAAAATAAAGCTATAGCTTTGGGAGGTTCTTTCTACTTCTTGTCTTTGGTTGACGAGCGACTGGTGGGTGATTGACTACAAAAATAGAAAGATTTGGGTCTAAGTAACCCAAATTTATGAAAATAGCTGAGTATGCTTTAAGGGAAGGGTCTTTCAAATTCTTTTTGGGCTAAATCAATAAACACACAACTTACATTGTCAATAAAAGTGTTAAAAAATTAATGAATGATAAGACTCCACAAGAAACCTCCTCGGGCCAAAACACACCACATCTTACATCCTCAATAGAAGTGCAACAAATTTAATGAATAACAAGATTCCTCCACAAGAAGCCTACTTGAAGAAGAACCCTGTTATTGTTTATTTCAAAGTCTTTAGTTATGTTTGATACATGCATGTACACTAGCTACATACAAGGCATAAATTCTAGGTTATCAACTCTAGGTTATTGACAGGTTATCTGGGTTATGACATGGAGTCAAATACATATCAACTCTATGACCTTAAGGCCAAGAAGGTGTGAGTACACATAGATGCAAGTGCTTACAATGCAAGGGATCCCACTTCTTTTCATGAGGCATGGGAGGACCCTTATTAGATGTTAGCCATGTAATCCAAGTATGACACCATTCTTTGCAAATATCCCCTTGGACCTTTTGGATAGGCCTTTGCAAGGTCACCGGCACCAAAGTGGGTCTACAAGGTTCAGTATAGATTCAATATGGCACCTTGGAGAAGCGTAAGGCTTGGCTTCTTACTTATGGCACCTTAGAGAAGCATAAGGCTTGGCTTCTTACTTATGGCACCTTGGAGAAGCGTAAGGCTTGGCTTCTTACTTATGGCACCTTAGAGAAGCATAAGGCTTAGCTTCTTCTAGGTTTTACACAAGTGGAAGTTTTTAATTTTTAGGAAAGCTTAACCCCCACAACTATTTGCATGGTTTTGGCATTGGCATCCAAGTGAAAGTGGCATATATACCAGATGGATGTGAAATTAGACTTTCTGAATGGAGACTTCAAAAAGGAGGCATACCTAGGATTCATTATCCTCGATCCAAAAGGAAACACACAAGGTATTGAATGGCCTCTAAAGCTTGGTATTTATGGATTGATTTGTTTTTTGAATGTATTGATACCATTCATAAAGTCCCTCATATACAAACTTGCTTGTTTGTATTGAGAAGGATAGGTGTTTTCTTGTATGCGGATAGGTGCTTTCTTATATGTGGATAGGTGTTTCCTTGTATGTGGATAGGCAGTTTCTTATATGTGGATGATCTAATCATGCATATGCTTTCTTGTATGTGTATAGGTGCTTTCTTATATGTGGAGGATCTAATCATGGCATACAATCATCATGAGGAGAAGATTTCTCATACCAAGGAATGTCTTAGCCGAGTGTTTGAGAGACCTTGATCTCATGAAGTATTACTAAACATTAAAATCTAGCATGAGTTAAGAAAGATCTTCTTCTCTCAACAAAATTTTGATACACAAGTAAACAAGGATTTGGCATGGCTACTGAAAGCAAACCAATTATGACACCTATGGAGGTTGAATCAAAGCTTTTTATGGAGGATGCTTCACCACCATTAGGTGTGACCTTGTATAGGAGACTTGTGGGGAGCCCCATTTTCTTGTGTAACACACCAGGCTTAACATTAGCTCTTTTTTTGGGTCTTAAGTAAGTTCTCAAACCAAACCATGAGAGTACCATTGGAAACCAGGGAGATGCAGGGCTATGTTCATGGGACACTACACTATATGAAAACTCTTTGTGGGTTTTATGACTCACACTGGGCTAGTATTTAAACACCAGGTCCTTAGTGATAGGTTATTTAATCATGCTTGGTTTACAATGTATTTATTAAATTAGAAAAAGTAGTCACTTGTGGCTCAATTGTGGCTCTGAGGCCAAGTATAAAGGTTACATGCTTAGCCTCTTGTGATGCATTGTGATTCAGGTGGATCATCGAGGCTTTAGCAGTAGTGCAAGAGAAACCAACGGTGTCGCATTATGACAGCCATCAAATTTGCATGTACATTGCAAATAATCCAATGTTCCATGCTCACACCAAGCACGTTGAGATTCCATGTCACTTTGTGCATGAGCTCATTATATCTAAGGAGATGCAGATAATCTACTGACCCATGGTAGCCAATTGTTATGATATGTTCATCAAGAATCTTGGCAGAGTTCACGTGGAGCGCCATTGACAATAGCTCGAGATCAGGCCTCACACCTAGAGACCATCTCAGGTGTGTTCATTGAGAAAGGGATGATGGATATCAATGTCCACCCCTACTCTATTTTATAATGAATTTAGTTATCTCAAGTTTATAAGGCCTTCAGTATGAGGAGAATCCATGGTTGACTAACTTGACACATAGGCTTGGTTTAGACTTAGCGGATGGATGGAATTAGTAGGTCTAACACACTCCAAATATACGGGGCCTAAATACGGCCCAATATGAGTCTGCATTGTAGATGAGCATTGACTATGACCACGATCCTACACAATCTAGCGTCGTCTCAAGGCCTATGTAAAGATATTGTGAGGCTTGTCTCTACAAAGTTCATCAATTTTATCACTGTGTACTTATGCCTCTATCATAAATGCACACTTTTATAGAGCAGGTCTTATAACCATCTAAGCTGAGTGCATAGGTATGGAACGTAGCCATCTTTGTATTTTTACTTATTGTAATATACTCTATGAGTCTCTATCATTGTCTTCAATTGTTTTTCTTACACATAATCTATTCAATAATAGAAGCTCTTAAAAGGAAAATAGCTTATGCCTTTAAAATTTTATTAAATCTATATTCATTATTTGATCCACACTAGAGTCTAAGTGATGCTTGTTGAGATATCGAGCTCAACTAGTGCTACGAGCCTTGATGACCCACCTTGGTAATAGCTTCCGCACTTATGCCATTGGCACGATTGGTGAGATTATAGTTGATATGCCACCAATAGATGATAGGTTATGTGGCAACCATATTTGGATTACTAGATTATGGCATAGTTATCGTGCATGTTCATATGGTTGAGTTCACACTATGGACTGACCTTGTATGTTTTAGTAGGAGAGTACTTTCTCTTATAGTATATACTCTTATCTTTATGATATACTAGATTGAAAGAAGAAGAAGATAGAATAAAATTCAACCCATCTCTCTTGTATCTTACTCTCTCTTGTGTGTGTTTGCTTGCAAGGAACTCAAGCACTCCCTCTCCATCACATTATCTTTATGGTATCAGAGCTTCGGTTTGTGTGAGAGCTGAGGATGCAAGCAAGAAGCCAAGCAAGGAAGCTTTGGTTTCTATCACACAACTAATCACATCACGCAAGTCATCCTGGTCATTGAAAAGCACATTATTATGCAGTAGTTTTGCAAAAATTTCGAGGATACCGATGTTTGCAACTCCCATTAACTTAGCACATGAGTGTAAGGGTATTTCCATCTCTTTCCCTCTTTGATTTTGGAGCAACACCTTTGGTAGCCATGATAGCTACGGGTAGACACTGTCTCAAATTGAGGCATCCTTATGGGTGAAGGAAGAAGACTATACTATGTACAATTAACTTTGTTATTTGCATTTTTATACATTTTAGGACGTTTCTTCTAATTTCTATTATTATTGTGAAATTGGGATAAATACTGTGCTAGGAAACTAATTTTGTGGTCTATTTCACCCAATTCTTTCAATTTAATGCCTAATTAATTGTTTTTAATTTTAGAATTGAAAAATTATAAAAAAAACCAAAAATGCAGAAATCACAAATTGGACTTGCAAATGATATGTGGGAGAAGAACTAATGTAAATGCACTAATTGCAGCACTCACAGAAAATAGAAAATAAACAAAATTTGAACAATATGTAGAAATTGCAAAAATCAACAATGCCACAAAATGGATACATTTTCAGTAATTCATTACTACCCTTCTTTAATTCACACACACACACACACACACACACATTCAAAATGCATTGTGGCTATGTGGTAGGGCTATTCCCCGGCACAATGGCACCATTTATGGGAAGCCCTTGCACCATCGAAAGATTGTAAGAACTAGCCAATGTCGTGGGGCTTTACCTAACCGCACTTGGAAGCATAAAACGGCTCAAACCAAGAAGTTAATCTACCATAACCTAGCCCACAATTGCATAAGAAAGATGTATCACTCACCTCATGACTGCTTGAGACGATGTTACCGTGCAACCACACACCAAGCTCCACTCTAACGCTGTCGTCACACTCCAATGAAAGCTTGACCCTCCTCTCACTCAATCACACACACTCACTCTCGCTCTCTCACATACATGCAAGCAAGAACACAAGAGCTTAAATAAGCAAGAGGCAAGCAAGAAAGCAATAGCATAGAAGAGTAGAGAAGAAGAGCACTCTATTGAATTAGCATAAGAGAATGAATGGTGAAACTACAAAATGACCCTTATCTTGGTCCCCAACCTTCATACCTTGGGCGGTCATACTTAAAAAATAGGTACATGGCTATCCACGGTTGCCTAGGCTTGTGCAAACACTTAATCTAAGAATACAATCTCTATAATGAATCTTGTGGCACGTCTTTTATAGATAAGCGACGATCGCACACGTAAAATATACAATGCTAGCATTTTCAATGTCAACGGCCAAATGAAGTGATGGTTGCCAATGGATAGCGTTGACGCTTGTGAGGTGTCCAATGAGGGTTAACACAACGTTTTGTGATTGGTTCTACCTTTTAGGATTGTCCAATTCATTTTTTTGGGACCAATTCTACTTTCTTGAATCACTTGACTTTACTTTCAAGGATCGTTGTCGTCTAATTCCACTTTCTCAGATTGTTTGATTCTACCTCATTTTCTGCAATCCACAAATTTTTCACCAATACCATATGATTTCAATTCAAGCTTACTTTTCACATCTTCCCTTCTCAAATTCACCAGCAAAGTCAGCTATGCCCAACAACTCTGCAAATCATTTGTTTGGTATTCTTTCCAAAGCGATATATTAGATGGGTCAAATTACTCCCTATGGAGTTTTATGGTCAGAAATGTCCTTGTTGCAAAGAGCTTATGGAATCAATATCAGGTGATTTCAGTTTAGGCTTACTTTTTGCATCTTTCCTTCTCAAATCCACCAGCAACAACAGTCAGCTATGTCCAACAACTCTACAAATGATTTGTTTGGTATTGTTTCCAAAGAGGATAAATTAGATGAGTCAAATTACTCCCTATAGAGTTTTATGGTCAGAAATGTCCTTGTTGCAGAGAGCTTATGGGGTGTATGTCAGACAAAGCTCCCCTTTGGGACAATTGTGCCTACCACTCCTCAAAGGGATCAAGGTCAACAGATCCAGCATTAAGTTCCTTAATTTACTACTAGACCAAAGAAGATGGGATTCACATGATACTCAAGCTTTAACATTGATTTCCTTTTGTCAGCTACTACAAGGTCTACTATTTCGCATATACGCTCTTGTAAAATATCCATGCTTACTTGGAACACTTTAGAAACTATGCATTGGGCTAAAAATAACACAAGGATTGCCTATCTCAGAAGACAACTTGATAATGAAAATATGCATGAACGAACATTTAATAAAATTACAGGACTTAAGAGAGCAACTTCTCAATATTGATGAAGTCATTCTTGAAAAGAATATGATTAACATCATCCTTAACTCATTGCGCCTGAACCTTGTCTGGGTTTTAATACTTCCCTTTGGCTTTCTTTGAGAGGCAATGTAGCCCCTCTTACCTATCAAGCTTGTGAGCTTACTATTGGCAGGAGAAACAATCCAAAAAATAATATCTCTAAGAGTTCTAATATAGCGATCAAGCTTACATTGAAGGATGAGCGCAAGAACTTTTATTCGAAGACAAATTCAAACAAAACTTCTAAGGCTAAGGGTGATTCCGAACAACCAAAGAAGGTGACATGCCAATATTGTAAGAAGCACGACCATGCAATTGAAAATTGCTTTAACTGAAATTTAAGAGAAAGAATAAAAAGGAATCCAACAAGGGTTCCACAAATTCTACCTCTGACAATCAAAGTCCCAAAAAAGAGGACTCTACTAATGTTGTTGTCTTCTCACTAATGGTTGTTTGTAGTTATAATCCTGAACATGATGCATGTCTTAGGTACAACTGTCTTTAATAGTTGGTTTCTTGACAGTGGTGCCATAACTTCTCAAAGAAGTTTGGTTAAACATATGAAGAATATGCAAAGTAGTCACACTGTTACGTGTGCCAATAATGCCTCTTACCTTGTCAAAGGTATTGGTGAGATAGTTCTCACTACTGCAAGTGGTGAGGATCTTTGTCTTCAAAACATACTTTTTGTTCCAGGAATTAAAAAGAATATGCTTTCTATATCCACTATAATAGCAAAAGGGAGACTTAATGTTGAATTTACAGATGATAAATGCATTGTTCGTGATAGAGAACATGACAAACTTATTATACTTACTAGATCCTTATAACAACCAGTGGTTTATACAGTTGCTTATCCGGCAAACACTTCTAACAAAATGAAAGATGCCATGGTGTCATGCTAGGTCCGGCCACACTTCTATTGGTAATTTGATGCTTTTGCAAAAAAAAGGGATGTTTGAGGATCTTCCTCAACTTATCCACCACCACCAAGATATGTTTGTGAAACCAACAAATAGAGTTGATCACAAATTGTAGCTCATACACAGTGATGTGTGTGGTCCAATGAGGATTACTTCTTTGGAAGGAAACTTATACTTTGTTACATTCATTGATGATTACAGCAAGTATGGCTGGTCTTACCTTATGAAAGAAAAATCAAAGGTATTTTCTCATTTTTAACACTTTGTTGCTATGGTTAAAAATAAAACTAGCTTAAAAATTTGAACTCTTCATTCCAACAGAGGGAGGAAATATATGTATAATGCATCCAAAGAGTTTTTGGCACAAAAAGGAATTAATTATCAGTGTACAACTCCTTATACAACATAACAAAATAGTGTTGTTGAGAGACGAAACAGGACTCGTGGAGATGTTTAGATGCATGATTAAAGGTCAACTTCCACACAAGTTTTGGATGGAAGTAGTTCTTTGTGCTATCTATGTGCTAAATAGGTGTCCCACTAAAGCTTTGAAGACTATCACTCCTTGTAAGGCTTGGTTTAACCGAAAAGCTAAGGTTAAACATATGCATGTTTTTGGTTGTTTGATATATGCACATGTGCCAGCACAAAGCAAAACTAAGCTTTGTTAACAAGCCAATGAAATGCATTTTTATTGGTTCTGGTGCTGAAAGCAAAGGTTATCATCTCTACAATCCTCGCAAAAAAGATTATTGTCAATAGGGATGTCGTTTTTGTAGAGGATTCTAGCTATCCCATGATGGAATTCAATAAGCATGCCTATGCCAATTCTTCGGACATGTTTGATGGTTTATTACCTATGCCAATATCTATTGATTCTCACTAGATTTTGCCTACTGACCCTTGTTTGTTACGAGGAGGAAATGCTTAAGGATTTGATGCACGAACTTCAGATAAGCTTGAAGATGCAGTACGTGTTGAAAGATCACAAATCAGTGAATCTATGGTTCTATCTAGATGGGTTACAAGCACCTTGTAGGATAGCAAATTGTCTGCTCCTTTACAAAGTAGAACCAGATTTCGGTGCTCGGACCACTTCTTCAACAGATATTATTGAATTTGCATTTCTTAGTTCTCTACATTGGAGAGGCTTGGGTGAAAGCCATGCAAGATGAAATTCATGCAATTCAAAAAAATGGTACTTAGAATTTAGTGGATCTACCACTTAGCAAGAAAGTTATTGGTACTAGGTGGGTTTTCAAAGTCAAGAGAAAGGCTGATGGATCTGTTGACCAATTCATGGCCATACTTATTGCAAAATTTTATGCCTAGCAGAAAGGGATTGATTGTGATGAAACTTTTTCTCCCACTTCCTGTATTACCACTATCTGATTTGTTATTACTTGGACAACGCATCATGGATGGAAAGTGCACCAATTGAACATCAAAAGAACGTTCTTGATTGGTGACTTCCAGAAAGAAGTTTATATTAGTCAACCACCTGGATCGTCCCTAACTAATCAAGAACATAAGGTAGCAAGTTTGATAAAGATTTATATGGTTTGAAACAAGCTCCCAAAGCTTGGTGCTAGAAGATTCATGCTTATTTGACTAGATAGAGATTTCAAAACAATCCTATGGAATGTGAAAAAGAATAAGCAAGATTTTCTTGTGATCATTCTCTATGTAGATGGCATGTTAGCTGACAGGCACTAATAAGGATTTCATTACAGCTTTCAAGGCTGGCCTCAAATTTTGAGATGTCAGATCTTGGTCTTTTGCACTGCTACTTGGATATGCAGTTTATACAGCCAGATGATGGTATAGTCATGTAGTAGTCAAAGTACATCAACGCATTGCTAAAGTGGTTCAACATGGAAAGTTTCAAACCAATCTCTATGCCAATGGGACCTAATGTAAAGCTTAGTCTACAAGATGACGGTGAACTATTTGACATAACCACTTATGATCAAGCCATTTGTGCAACTCATGGCCATACATCTAGTATGGTGCGTCACAACTTTCCAAGTTCATGCATTGCCCATGCACTAAGCACTGGCATGTAGTTACACATATCTTTCAATACTTACAAGGCACTCAAGAGCTTGGATTTTTCTATGCCAAGGGAGGTGATTAAGAACTGCAGGCCTCCAATGATTTCGATTGGGCAAGCAATTACGATACACGACAATCCACATTTGGGAATTGATTCTTTCTTGGCAATTCATGCATATCTTGGCTAAGTAACCAGCTATGGCAACATCATCCTGTAAAGCCGAATACAAAGCAGCATTCACTATGACAGTTGAAAGTGTATGGTTAAGACGATTGCTCGAGGATCTTTGTGTCCATACACCCCTACTCCTATTCTCACTGACAGTCAGCAATGGCAATTGCTAAGAATAATGTATTTCATGCCAGGACGAAGCACATTGAAGTATATTACCACCACTATGTTAGAGAGACTCCATGCAGGAGAGATCAATCTGATCTATTGTAGTACACATAATAATATGGTAGATCTTTTCACTAAAGCCTTATCACATGAAAACTTTGAGACCTTCCGCAAATCTTTGGGCCTCTTCTCTTTCAAAGACTCATCTGCAATCTCTGTAAACCTCACATTTGTACTAAGGGGGGTTTGTTAGATATTTGGTAGTACTTCACTGTGAGGTGATGCACTTATGCCATGAGCACTTTTGTCCCACTACATTTTATCCCATGGCCGTGAATGGACACCTTAGGGTTACCCAGTATATAAGTAATCTCATTCATATTTTAGGGTCGGTTTCTCATTTGTACTCTCTTTGTACTAGTTGAGAACTTCATCACTCTCCCTTGAGCTTGTCAATCTCTCTCACTTTACATCCTTGTGTTCTTGAACCACAAGATTATTTTAATAAAGGTTTTATCCAATCTAGTAAGTTTCCATGGGATGCTCCCATTCTTCTATTATGGAAGAAAGATGGTAGCATGCGCTTCTATGTAGGTTACAAAGGCTTGAACAAACTCACTATCAAGAACATGTATCCTTTGTTGAGGATTATCGACCTGGCAGATCGTCTTAAGGGTGCTAAGTATTTCACCAAGATTGATCTACGGCGACAGGCTATCATCAAAAAGGGATTAAACCTAAGGATGTGCCTAAGACAACATTTCAGACACGGTGCTATGGCCACTATGAGATTTTGCTCATACCTTTTGGGTTGACCAATGCTCTTGCTACTTTTCAACAAATGATGGACGATTTATTTTGTTCCTATCTAGGAAAGTGGATTTTTGTCTTCTTGAATGATATACTAAGCTACACTAGGTCACTGAAAGAGCACATACATCATCTTAAAGTCGTCTTGGAGATACTTAGATGAGAAAAGTCATATGCAAAGGAGTCAAAGTGTTATTTCTTCAAGCAAGAACTCTTGTATCTAGGTCATGTCATCTCTGTTGATGGAGTGAGAATTGATCTAGATAAGGTTTGTAAGATCTTGGAATAGCCAATTCCACGGATGATTAGACTTAAGTCATTTCTTGGTTTCACTCGCTTTTTTAGGAAGTTCATCGAGGCTTATGCCAAGATTGTTGTGCCCTTGACTCAACTTTTGAAGGGGGTGAGAAGCAAGAAGGGCAAGTTAAGTCCTCTCATTGTTTGGAGTGACAAGCTGGATCACTGTGTTAGAGAACTGAAGGAGCTAGTCACCTCAACGCCTATGTTGTAGATCGTAGATCCTAGTAAACCTTTTGTGGTTGAAACGAATGCCATTGATTATGTAATAGGTGATGCCCTATTCCAAAGCAAGAAGCTTTCAGAGACACAAATAAGGTATCCTACCTAGGAAAAGGAGCTTCTAGATGTTATCCATGCGATGAAAATCTGGAGACAATATTTATACTTGGGGGGTCTCTCAATTTGTGGTCTAGATAGATTACAACTCACTAAAGTATATTTGTGATCAACCCGACCTGAGGGGTCAGAAGGCTAGATGGACTGACCTCATGAAAGAGAGAATATTTGTACGAGTCTCAATTTGTAGTCTAGATGGATCACCACTCGTTGAAGTGTATTTGTGATCAACCCAACATGAGGGGTCGAAAGGCCAAATAGGTTAACCTCATGTAGGAGTTCAACTTTGAGATCTATTACCGTAAAGGGGGCAATGAATCGGGTTGCTGTTGTGGCTATTGGTTCTAGCTCATTTATGCTCATGTATGGTTATCAACCAAATTCACCCATTGCCATAGCACTACGAGAGGTCAAATTGCAATCAACAATGGATTTCTTACAAAGGGTTGCAAGAAAAAGCGTAAAGTGTGCTCAAGATTGCCCTTATCATTACAATAACCAACGATGGACCCCCGAGAGTTTTACAAGAGGGTATGTGCATGTATCTTAAAGTCCCAAAGGACTCTTAACATGATGAGGACTAACAAGCATTACAAGATATCTCCTCGTGTTGTGGTCCTTACCAGATCACAAAGAAGATAAGTGATGTGGTTTCCTGGTTAGCACTACCTCCTAGAATCAAGATTCATCTTGTATTTCATATTAGTCGTTTGAAAGAACGACTGGGTGAAGGTGATGAGGTTGTGCCAATGAAGGAGATTCCTAATCTTGAGGACATGACTAGGTATATTCCAATAAAACCCAAGTTGGTTCTTGATCAATGTACTAGACGATCTCGGCATACCATCTGTTTTGAGTACTTGATCGAATGGAAAGAGAACGGTATGAGGTCGAGGTTACGTAAAAGTCAATGCATAGTTTGAAGAGTTGCTTCCCCAAATTCATTGCTGGGACATCAATGGTTCTTAAGGGGGGAAGTATGTTATATCCCAAGGCTAATTAGGGTTAAGACCTTTAGGTTAGGTTAACCTTAGCCTAAGGATCAGGCATCTTAAGTGGAAGTTAGTAGCTTTCATGAGATGTGCTATATTTGGCCCCTGGTTAATAGGCGGCCTATACAAGTGACTTTATGAGTCAATTTGAGTGAGAACTCCTCAAACCTAGACTCCAGGCCTTGAGACTACTCCGTGCTTACATCCGATGTAGTGGTGGTATGGGACGCCAAGGACTTTGCACACGGAGTCATCTCATACCCCCTTGTGCTCCGGGGTGAGCCTGAATGGCTTTATGGTTGGGCGGCAAGCTAGATGCCAGTGTATATGTGTGTTTTCCTTGTTCTTTATGCTTAACCACAGGGTCTGTTAGCCTAGGGGCATGACAGCTGCAGCTGTCCCTCACTTTTGATTGACTACCCCGGTGCTCGAAACCGGTCTTTCATGTATTTTTCACTACCTGAAATTCAAAAAACTCGGTTAAACTTTGTCCTTGTCTTGAGAAAAACCAAAGAAAAGTTTTTAAGCTATAAAACCGGCCAATAATAGGATTTTGATTAAGAAAACTGCTCTCTCCAACCCTGTCCTTTTTCTCACTAGCTGGTAAAAAAGTTATTCGTGAACACTCCACTAGCCTATCTGAGCTCTAGTCCACCCGAGTAAATGATGGTAGCATGTCAATCAATGGGTGTTCACTGTGTCTGTAAACACTTCATGGCTATCAACAGCATCCTACACTCCAGATTTCTCTTGCAGACAGCAGGCATACTCTCCGGGCATCCTCGTTGTGTGAATAGGGCAGCAGCCCGACCATGTCAATGAGGGTGACATCAATACAGGCCATGTCATTGAGGGTGACATGCCACATCATCCTTATGAGTAAAAGACATGAATGTTTGATTTTTTAGGGGTGGCTACACACCACATCCATTTCTCTCCATAGGATGGGCAAGTGTTGCTACCAATATGGGGTAGGTATTTTGATGCAGCCACAACGTTTACACAGGTAAGCGGCTGCAAAAAGGTGAAGCTGTCCGGGCAGCAATACTATTTGCAAAAAAGTATTGTGAAGCTGTTATCTTCTGATTGGACTAGGAATACCTACCCATCCCAAATTCAGGGACTTGTGCAATGTGGCTGCCCAAGGTTTTCCAAGTGGCATCCTAGTCAATGAAAGTTTGTCATGAAACTCGTAATGGATGTCGGAAGGGCTCTTGCCCAATGGCTAGCTCACAACCGAGCCTACACAAAAAGAGGTCATGAGTTCAAACCCGGAAAACCCAAAAGGGTGCAGGAAATCAATCGAGAGATCCAAAAAACCTTCAAACATACTCTGAGAGTGATTACATTTATTTAGGTGTCAGGGTTTGAACCCCTTACCTGTAAATATACTGACATTTATACACTGCCTATTTTACAATCCATAGCCTCAATTATATTTGCCGGACGCACACCTTTGCAGGATAAAAAGTAATCGAGACATCCAAAAAAACCTTCAAACGTACTCTGAGAGTAATTACATTTATTTAGGTGTCAGGGTTTGAACCCCTTACCTGTAAATATACTTACATTTATACACTGCCTATTTTACAATCCATAGCCGTGATTATATTTGCCAAACGCACACCTTTGCAGGATAAAAAGTAATTCAACTATGCCTGCTGTATGAGCAAGCAATCTGTTCTGTACAATCTTGGTCACCACGCAACCTTGATGCTGGGATCTGTCAAGGCTTCCCAGTTTCCTGAGTATCTTTGTTCTGGTGTCTGTGGCCAATCTCATGCTCATATAATCTATATTTCTTCTCTCTTTCGATAACTATGGCCGAAGCTCCTCCCCCACCATTACACACAGCTGCAACTCCAAGATTCAAACCTTTGAGAGCAAGGCTTGTGATCAAACTGATAATAATTCGAGCTCCAGAGGCACCAATAGGATGCCCAAGTGACACAGCTCCACCATGGATATTCACATGTTCAGAGGATAAACCCAGCAGTTTCCGATTCGCAAGGTCCACCACCTGGCAATGAGGCTCATCACGTTTAGAATCATCTCTTGCACTCTAAATTTTTCCAGAGTATCCTTGTGTTTAGTTGCCACTTCTAAGTTTGGTCGTGGCATACCTTGCAAAACTGTTATTAACAAAAAGTTAAACAAAATCCAATAACGATACTCAATTCGATGAACTCCTTGCATCAAAGTATGGTACATGCATGCATACATACTTATGTGCATGCACCCATTACAAACATAAATACATGCATACCTACATCCATAAAATACATGCATTATAAGCATACATACATGCACACAAAAATGTATACTTGCATGCATTCATGCATACAATACATACTTGCATGCATACATTACACACATACATACATATATTAAACTCAACAAAAATCAAAGTGCATCTTAAAACCATGAGAGTCTACTCACAAAGGCTTCAAATCATCAACTCCATCATGTATAACATAGACTACATGCTATGATATCCCCATTCATGCCATCAGCACCCTAGAGTAGATGCAGATTCATGCATAAAACTATGTCTGCTTTAATAGACAGATTTTCATAAATAAACCACCATACTGAGTTCCTATCACTTCTCCCGAGGTGAAGGGCAAACTCAGCCGTGACGACGGCAAACTCACACACACACACACACACACACACACACACACACACACACACACACAATAGCTGGTCAGCAGGCAAATGCACCGCTTACAATGGAATTGGCATAAACCAGCTGGCCGCAATTTGGATGAGGACTTCAAATCTGCATGTCTGCTAATACCGCAGAAAGATATACCAATGGAAACAAATGCACATACATACATATGTACACATGCATACCAACCTATATACACACACACATGAATTACAAACAAATGAGGTTACACATACACACTTACATGCATACATGCATTACAAAGAAACAATATTACATACATAATGTAAGTAAATAGGCAAGTTGGGTATATCCAGGAGAAGACTTTGATGCACCCAGGCAAGCACCCAAACACACATCAGGTAATCTTACTGAGAAAGCTTCATTGATTTCGAACAAATCTATATCCTCCAGATGCAGACCAGCTTGATGCAATGCCAGAGGGATAGCGAGTGCTGGGCTTGTGGGGAACTTTTCAGGTGCCTGCTTAGAGAATGTTTTTAAAAAAAGGTTAAAACATGGAACTTCATCTTGCAGCAAAGAGCAAACCAGCTGCAAGCAAGACAAACTTTGCAAATTCTCTTTGAAATTTACAAGTGAATACCTGTTCAGCATCACAAAACCCGCGTATGCGAGCTAGAATTGGGAGCCCATTTTTCTCAGCATATGCAGTGGATGTTAGTAAAAGGGCAGCCGCCCCATCACTAATGGAGGAAGCGTTTCCCGCCGTAATTGTGCCACCAGCTTTAAAAACAGGAGGCAGGGATTCAAGCTTATCTGGATCAAACTGCAAACCAGAAGCTAGAGTGCTCGGAGTGCATTTTTGGGATTACTATTATAGCCAAAAAAAACATAGGCCTGATATGCCCTTTTATAACCGATTTCTAAATTTTTCCACCCCAAAGAAACATGCACACCTTGGAGCAGTCCTCATCGAAATCCACAAATATACTCTGCTTCCCCTTCTTGCCTGGAAGAGTCACCGGTATAATCTCCGCCTTAAAAGCGCCTGTTGCTTGGGCAGCAGCTGCTCTCTTGTAGCTTTGAATTGCATGATCATCCTGCCATCAAACCTATATGAGTAGAACAGCTAGGCTGGTCCCCACCCATGTCAGATGGCAGGCAGGATTGCCCGTCCATCCCTGATGGCACGCGGGCCTAGATGGGCTTGTCACTCAGGGACAGCGCTTCTCTGTAACCAGCCTTCATATTGAAAAAATAGAATTTTTTTGAAGAATCCTACCTGCTCTTCTCGTGATATTCCCATCTCTTCTGCGCACAACTCTGCAATTATCCCCATCGAGACATCCTTCATGGGGTCTTTCAGCCCATCACGCAGCAGACTATCCATCAAGCTGTAGTCACCCAGCATCTTTGCAGGGTGTACTCTGGGTAATAGATATGGTGCATTTGACATGCTTTCCATTCCTCCAGCAATTACAGCCTGACTCATACCCAACATGATGCCTTGCGCTCCAAGCATCACCGCTAAGACACCAATAGAAATGAGAAAACAAAAATTTGTAACTCAGACATTATGTAGTTGTATCCAAAGATATAAACAAAGATCCAAAATATCCTCACAAAAGTTCAGAAACCCACTAAACACCCTGCAAAAAGGTCACGCAATCCTAACGCTTGCCCCTGTGCAGTACCCCATTTGAACCATCCACTATGAAAGAGGAGGAAGAAGGGGCCTATGCAATGAAACCCGAAAGAGGGGGAAGGAGTTGGGGCCCGAGGAAGGAGAGGGGAGAGGGGGGGGGGGGGGGAGCATAAGGGCTCATGGGTGGTAAGGTAAGCTGCTCTGCATGACATGAAATTAGCGCGAGTATCAACATACACATGCAAAAGGATATTTCAACTCGTGAAACATATAAATAACGTTAAGGAGCCCCACAAGGAGGCCAAGTCTATCATGCGTCGACAAAACTAAGGCAGATGAGTTCTATGGACTCAAACAGAACGGGTCACCTATGCTTGCTTCAATTTTCTAGTAAGGTTATCACTTTAGCACAGTAGTTAGGGTTATCTAAGCGGGTCAAGATGGATCAATTCATTCGTGGATTGGATCCTAACATTCGGTTCATAGTTCATAACTTTGAACCCAGCACATATGACCGGGCTTTGACTCTCGCTCAAAATGAAGATGAACGGAGACGAGCCAAAACAACCACAGTCTAGTACCAAACCCCAACAGTAGCAAACTGCTTCACAGCCGAGAAAAGGTAATTCATCTTCTAAAGACAGTAAGGACGGTAGTTCTAGCTCTAGTCCAAGAGGTAAGAAGCATACACCTCATCATCGGCCGCCGCTGGCGAGGACTCAAGCCGGCCTTTCGCCCCCTCAGGCTCCGTCGCTCCAAACCTAAGAAAACCCCCGAGGCAAAGACTAAAGTAGGCATCACTAGAGGCTATCTTTCCTCCAGAGGAGGAAAGGAAGTACCAGATAGAAAACCGATGTTTTTTCTATCATACCATTGGGCACGGTAAGAAGAGCATATGGCTCAACATCATTCACACCCTCCGTGGTCAGTGGGGGAAGCTACAAGGAGGTTCTGACCGCATGTGAAAGCAATGGAAAGCCTTCTTGAGACTTTGGAGGCCTGGCCCTTTCCTCAATCACAGATAGAGGCGATGACCCCATTTGGCACTATAGACCACCTATGTGGTTATTTCCTCCCCCCCCCCCCCCCCCCCCCCCCCCCCCCGTATGAGATAGCCTTCTCCTCATAGAGCGGCCAGCCAGAGGAGAAGCACCTCTCCCCCTTATGATCAGTTGTTTCTTGCCCTTATATGAGGCAAGTTTGTATTTAGCCCTTCGTGGTTGTACTTAGCCCTTTGTGGTTGTTTCCTCTTTAACTAATTGAAGGATCTTTTTCCCCAAAAAAAAAAAAGAAGGATTGACAGAAATGGCAAACGGAGCAAGCCTCCAAGCAACCTTCTTCCACAGTTGCCACAACCTCTCTTGCTCCACCAGCACCACCTATTACCACCAATGCACTTCAGCTTTTACCTTCTATGCATCGTATTTGATGCTAAGTAGGAGGGTGAGAGTGATGCTCCACAGAAAAGCATGATCCAAGCTTATGGCTCTGCCAAGGGCCACCAGTTTGTAGTTCTATTTAACATGGGCAATTCTGAGGACGCCATCTCTCCGCAGTTGGCTACCAAATGAGTTGTACATTAGTGCCCTATCATTTGGATGTGGACGGGTTTACACCTGGCTTCCGCACCCACGTTTCTCAAAAGGCACAACAGTTTCCTTTCCAAGTTCAATGTTGGAATTAGGGTTAGGGTTGCAGCAATGCACACACACAAGATAGAGAAGCTTGAGAGCACACAAACTCACTAGATTAGAATAAACAAATGTGTGCCAAATACAAAAGATAAGTACACACCCCAAAATTAGTAGATAAGAGGACGAGAAAAAAACCTCTTAGTGAGGGAAAAAGTGCCTCGACGGTCCTAAGTGTGTTCACACACATCACTACTATATAATGCCCCTGGAGTGATGATGTGAACATGTACAGGGTATGGCCGATCAATCTTGAAAATGCAATAAGCCCAAAGCTTTATGAAAAGCTTCGAACTTTTCACAAGGAAAAGCCTTCGTGAATAAATCTGCCATGTTGTCATGTGTAGGCACATAGACCAAGCTGATCTTTGCGGCGGCAGAGAGTCTTTCCCTGACACAGTGGTAATGCACCTCAATGTGCTTAGTGTGAGCATGAAACACTCGGTTCCTCGCAACTGCTAATACTCTCTGGCTGTCAGTGAAAATCGTAGTGCTAGACGACTGTCCAACACCCAAATCAACCATAAGACGTATGAGCCACACATACTCAACTGTAGCTGTAAAAGCTGCCTTGTAGACTGCTTCTTGCAGAGCCATGATATACATGAATCACCAAGACGAAAGCAAAACCCACTAGTGGACACTCGTGTGTCATAACATCCAGCCCAATCTGAATCACTGAAAGCATGCAGCTGTGACTCACCCCCCTTTGGATAAAATAATCCAAAATACTAGGTGCCCTGTAAATAGCGGAAAACCCGCTTCACAGCCTGCCAATGCTTCGTACCTGGGCTATGCATAAATCTGCTCAATTGTGAGACCGCATACTGTATATCTGGCCTCGTGTTGCAGTGCCATAGTAGTTAGGAAACGCGTTTCCTACAAGGAAAGAAACGTGGAAACGTTTCCTTGTAGAAAACGCGTTTCTTTCACACAAGTTTTATAACATTTTTTTTCCCCCAAAATCCCACGTCAACATCAGGCGAGTCTTTGGATAATTTATTCTTTGATTTCCGTACGCCGCTTTCCCCTCATCGTCAACATCGAATACAAGCGCTGCCCGGCTTACCCCAAACCTGCACGTTTCCTCCCTCGAGTCGCGTGTCTACAGCTAGGTGTGTTTTTTATCAATCCTCCTCGCTAATTTTAGCCAATTTGGGGCAAGATGAAGATGCTGCAAAATGGGGATTTTCTTCACAGAGACCCCATTAAGCCTCCAACGTTTGCCTTAGACTTTGCCCAAGGGTCTTAAAAGCAGCTATGTAATCCATTACATGGCTGATTTTTGTCAATTAAAGTGGTTTGAAAATTGGGGGTTTCTCTGCAAGCAGACTCCTTCAACAAAATGCCTCGCACAAGAGATGATATGTGGACCCATGTGATTGAATCGGCCTCCTACAAGGGTGGAGGTGCTTCCAAATGGCAGTGCAAGTATTGTGGTTTGCAGTCCAGTGGCAGCATAGACCGGGCGAAGGCCCATTTCACAGGTTTAGCGGGGAAGGGAGTTAGCTCTTGTCCACTTGTGCCGGATGCTATCAAGGCATCATTACAAGAGTGGAAGAGAGCCAAATTATTAGGCCAAATGAAGTTACCGACAGAAAAGGAGAGGAATGAAGATGAGGAGGAAGATGTGGATGTCTTAGCCACAAGTAGTACAAGTGTATCCAAGAAACAAAAGGTTTCAGAAGGTAGCTTTGCACCACGGCCACAAAGGACTCCCATTGCGCCAAGGCCTTGCAAAGAGGGAGCATCAAAGCCAATCTACAGATGCAGGCAAAGCAAGAGGCCACCCGAGAGCTGACAAAGCTCTTCATACAATGTGCTTTGTCTTTCAATATTGTGCGCACCGCACGATGGAAAAAGGCCATGAGGGCAATCAGCCGCATAGGATGTGAGTGGGAGGGACCCTTTTATGCGGCTTGCGCACACGGGAGCTCAGAAGGGAGAGACAAGCTGTGGAGATGGAGATAGAGCCTCTCAACAAAACATGGAAAAAATATGGATACACTCTTCTATGTGATGGATGGTTGGATGTTAGAAAAAGGAATGTTTATAACATCCTCGTCTCATCATGCAAGGGCACAATGTTCTTGCGTGCCATAGATGCATCCATGGCAGGCACAGTGGTGACAGGTGAGTACATTTGGCGACACATTCGAGAGGTTGTCATGGAGATTGGGCCACAAAATATAGTGCAGGTGATCACTAATAATGGCTCAAACTGTGTCTCCATGGGAAGGATGATTGAGGACGAGTTTCCTGCCATTCTTTGGACTCCATGTGCTGCTCATAGCTTGGACCGCCTCATCGAGGATGTGGCAAAGATAGGTTGGGTGTCAGACATCTTTGAGACCTCTCGCATGATGGTAAAGTTTGTGACAAAGAGGCCAAAGGTGCTTGCTATGTATCAGGCACATAGCGACTTAGAGCTTCTCAAACCTTCTACTACTAGATTTGCATACACATTCATTGTGGTTGAGAGGCTGGTGAGAGTCCGCCATGGACTCCTACGCATAGTGGTTTCCAAGGAGTGGATGGCTTGGGATGATCATGATAGTCCCAAGGCCATTGCATTTGTACGTGTTATCATGAGAGACACTTGGTGGCAAGAGGCTGAAGCTCTCATAAAGGCCATTCAGCCTATTTATAGTGTTCTTCACATCACGGACATGGAGGGCAACACTCTGGGACTCCTGTACGAGTTCATGGATAGAATTGGTGAAGCTTTGAACCGCTGCACTGTCTTATCAGCAGAGAGGTATGCTGCATTATGCATGCACTCTTAGTCTCTTTGATTCTTCAATCTTGTAAAATATCATGTTTATGACATTATCCTGTATACATTTCATGGCTGTTTTTTTAGGGTTCACGACATCCAAGCTGTGTGGAACACACGATGGGATTGGTTTCATATACCAATCCATGCAGTTGCTCACATATTGCATCCTCTTTGGAGAAATGAGGAGCAATACAATAATGAGGAGCTTGAGGATGGATGGCAACAGTACATCCAGAGATACACAGGAGGGGATGCGGACCTGCTAGGGCAGCTGGAGGATGAGCTACTTATTTTCCGAAATGGTAGCTTTAAATTTGGTTCAGTGACGGCCAAAATGCGGGAGACACAGCTACAGCCAGTGTCATGGTGGGAGAAATATGACATCAGCACCCCTCACTTGGTGAGTCTTGACTCTTGGTTCTTGAATCTTGCATAAGAATCCACTTGTAGTATTATGTATACTTATAAGTTATTTCTAAATTCTAATAAGGGCTTCAACTTCTTTGGTTGCATGAATTATGACAAAAATCCCTCGCCATTCGAGTCCTATCACAGAATTGTAGCTTGGGTCCTTGTGAGAGGAATTGGAGCACTTGGGCCCTCTTCCATACAAAGAAGAGGAATCGGTTGTCCACTGTTCAATTAGAGCGGTTGGTATTTTGTCATTGCAACCTCCGCCTAATTGAGCAGGTAGGCAATCCCATCGACCTCGCCAAGTCAATGTTGATAAAATCGACATTGAGAAAGTGAAAGAAGTCCCAAAGATTCTTAGAGAGGAGCGTGACATTTATGCCATGCTATATGAGGAGATCACACCACCTGCACGTGTTAGTCGTGCACATTCATCTACAGCAACACGTGCTAGTTCCAATGCAGCAAGTGAGGCGAGTGTAGCAGCTGAGTCTTCCTCCACATCCGATTCACATTCTCACAGTGAGTCTGAGTTTGACGATGATGAGGATGAGGAGATTGAGGACTTGCAAGACTAGCTACTAGCTAGGCTGAGAGTCGAGAGCCAGAGCCATTGTCCATGAGCCATGTGGCTTATCATGATTTATTATGTATGGCTTATGGGCATTGGGCCATGACTATTGATTCATCATGATTCATGTATGATCATTGATGTGACATGAACACTTCAAACTTATAAGTTTTAACCTATGTAGTGTGACAATGTCATGTATGGTTTGACATTGATGATGGATGATTATATGGTTTTTGTTATTTGTGATTCAAAGACTATAGACTATAGGCTTCAAATTGATGTTTCCATGTATTCTATGCATTTAGTGTTATTTTTACATATTTTATATAGTATATATTTGAAATTTTGTACATGCAAAAACCTGTAGGTAGGAAACTTCGGGCTAATTTTACGAAACCTGTTTGAAACGCATTTGAAACTTTTAGGAAACCCGTTTCAAACAACCCCCTAACTACTATGTGTTGTACACATAAAGAAGGGATCCAACAGCCTCCTGATACAAACTAGCATCAAAAGAGTCTCCTGCATCTTGAAGACTAAGTCGAGTACACGTCTCCATAGGTGTAGCCACAAGTTTACAGCCTTCAAGATTAAACCTCTTCAATTGCTTTTGTATATATTTAGATTGCTGTAACTTGGTTGAACACAATGCTAATCAATACACTTAAAATACACTAAGATTTGATGGACACATGCTCAATACAAGAAGTAATTTGCTAAATTAACAAGAGATACACAATGAGCCAGAACGGCCGGCCCCTCCCTCAAATAAAGTATATTGATCTTGGAAGAAGCAAGTACATAGTGTCATGGGCATTTCTAACTAGATTTCCATACCAATGCATATGAATACAGTATTGTAAACAAGTGGTTGTCGATGTACACTTGCAACTCACACTACCCTCTCAAGTGCCCATGTTCCCTACCATCTGCTCTCTATTGTTCCACCAACACATGGTAGCAACAATCTGCAAGAGAGCACGTAGGACAAGAGAACACTACACAGGGTATGTGATCTTGTAATCCGGTTCCTCCCTCCTGCTACTTGCTTTCATATTTAAGCATAAAAGCTTACCAATTGCAAGTAGAGTCGATGACAGTGGAAGTCTTCGCGATGGAAGTCCTTGGAGTGATGAGGTCTTCGATTTGTCAAATTTCTTCGCAACAAAAGTCTTCAAGAGGATGAAGGGAACCCTGGGAAAGCTTCCCCTATGGTTCAACTTGAGGAAGGAGAACTAAAATTAGGGTTCTCAACAAAAAGACCAGAAATTACAGCAATAAAGAGAGCTATTTTGCTAAATTTCAATCGTTGGGAGTGTGTAGGAGAGTGATTAGCACCCGGAAACACTCTTGGAAGCTTGGGAAACACCTTAGCAAGCTTGGATATGGAGTTGGGAAGGAGAAAGTGCAGAAAATACAGCCCAAATGCCCTCATGAAGGAGGCGCCTACCTCTAGAGAGAGGAGTGAGGTGGTGAGTTGTCCACTCTGGGTGGCAAGCAAGTGCTTTGTGGAGCAAGCTAGAGAGGACACATGGCTGGTTACTCCCTTTGTACAAAGGGGATAAGGTATGGGCGGTGGACATTGGGTTTTGTCCACCTCGGGACATCAGTGTGTATAAACGCCGGGCTGGTCATAATTTATTAGAGAGTTTTGGTCGCCCAAAACTTAATAACATGTCATTCGGAGTGTGTGTGTAAGCACAACACCCAAAGACTCGAAGATGGGAAACAATCGGTTTCTCGCCATAAAATGCCTCAAACGGAGTCCTGTGAGAGAGAGCGATTGTAAGACAAGCAATTGTAGGGCAAGCGATTGTAGGGCAACAGTTCAAAAGGTACACCGCAGTGTTGACCGCTTCTGACCAAAGGCGTTCAAGCAACTCTGCTACAAAGAGCATGGAGCATGCAATATCCATGACGATAAGGTCCTTGCGCTCCACCACTTCATTTTGTGAGGGGGTGTTGGTGGAGGTGAGCTGGCGTTGAATGCCCTGCTCTTGCAAGAACTCGGTGAACTAATGGGAGATAAACTCACCACCATTGTCACTGCGAGCAATCCCATTCGAGACACCCATTTGGTTAGTGACTAACCGAACCCACATGGTAAAGTATTGGAAAGCATTTGATTTATGCTTCAGGAAATACACCCACATGTAAATCGAATAGTCATCTAAGCACGATGAGTAGCATGCTATGGGAACGGTGTACGATGCTGCTTACCCATTTGACATGGCCGGCAGACATCCTTGGTCAGTTTAAGGCGGGGTATGCCTTCAACCAACTGGTCCCTAAACAACTCATAGAGCGTGTCATAGGGCAGGTGACGATAGCAATAGTGCCATAGTCGTTCAGCGTCAAAAGGAGCTCTAGTCACATAGGCACGAACCCGATGAAACTCAAAACCTTGGAAAGATGGCTCAAATAGAAAAGTAGACATCCGATATAAGCCATCCTTCTGTGCTTGACCTCGGGCAACAACAAGACCGGTAGTCTCATCAATCACCTCAACAACTCGCTTGTTGAAGCAAACTCCACGATCGAGTTGGGTCAGCTGGGATACAGAAAGTAAGTTGAGGCCCAAGTTAGGAACAAGATAGACATTGTCAAAGGTTACCTAGTTGGGATCCATGGTAGTGTCAAATAAAACGGTGCCAATTGTTGCCACATCGAACTTCACCCTTAGCAGGACACTGAGAAATGAAAATGTCAGCATTCCATGCCATATGGTGTGTAGCTCCACTGTTGACTATCCAAGTGACTGGATGGCCACAGGGAACAATTGGGTGGGATTGACACAAATGGATCATCAAGTAATTGATAGATTTGAACGAGAGTAGAAGCTTCCACACACTAACTGCCTCATCTAGCTCGAGGTTTCGTCTTCCTTTCGCAAGAGTGACCAGAGTCTACTTGAGATGTGGCCTAAGTGACATTGGCGGAGGGGCTGAGATGAGCTATAAGAGATGACCAATCACACATCCCTTCCGGGGTGGTGAAGGATACTGACCCGAGGGGGGGACCTTGAGCGACCTGACCAGTGGTTCGCCACAGGGAAGGCCTAGGCCAATTTGTACCAATGCCTTGTTGCTAGTTCCTTGGTGGGGGACCCTGCAGAGTAGGTGCTGGAGCATTACCCCCTCTCGACCACCAATTTGGGGCATTGCCGCCACCTTGGTTGTTTTGGCGATTCGAGTTGGTGGTGTTGGGGTTGGTACTGAAAGAAAGTGAAGCAAATATAAAACACAGATGTAGGCTCAAGTACAAGACCTGTAAATGCTGGAAACTGATGTTTATTGCTGAAATCTGAGCACGAGGGAAGCCCGTAGGTGCTGTACAATGGTGAGAAGCAGTAGCAGCTGCTAATGACCTCAACTAAATGCTGAAAAATGAGATGAATTGAGGGAAAGGGAGCCAGCCCTTATATACTCCCTCAGGATGTTGATTGGCCAGCTGTAGCAGGCCGACAGCATGGCAATAGCATAAAATGCCTAAAAATACCAAAAAAATAGTAGAAAAATGCTGAATAATCTCTACTAACATATGCCAATGCAGGGCCTCATAAATGGCCAATACAAGCATGAAAAAAGATGATGTAGACCCTCTGGAGATGATATAATCCAACACCTCCTCTTCAATGCCAGAGGGGTGGTCCAATACCAGCACGCTAAAGTAACACCTCCATAGTAGCTCTCGGAAGTGGTTTGGTGAAGAGATCAGACACATTGTCCTTGGTAGAACAGTAAGCCAGTCAAAGTAGGCCCAACTTGATCCAGTCGTGTACAAAATGTGCTTGGATCGTCCCCGTATCACATGATTCTGTGCTGGAGCAATAGCACTCTGAGAATCCGAGAAAATAGTAACCGGGGAAGTGTCAGCACAGCACAAATGCTCCAGAATCTGATGAATCCAAAGTGCCTCAGTAGAGGAGAGAAGGTAGGATTTATACTCAGCCTCGGTGGAAGAAGCAGAAACAGTCCTCTGCTTTTGAGACTTTCAAGAAACCAATCCAGAACCAAGCATGAAGCAATATCCAGATGTAGACCTCCGAGTATCAATACAGCCTGCCCAATCGGAGTCTGTGAAGCCAACCAAATCAGCACCACAAGAGTAGGTGATGCCATAATCTGATGTACCTCGGAGATAACGAAGAACTCTCAAAGCTGCCTGCCAATGAGACCTTCAAGCGGCTGATGAGAACTGGCTGAGGACACTCATAGCATAGGAGATGTCTAGATGGGTGTTGGCAAGGTAAAGCAATGAGCCAACAATCTGCCGGTACTCTGTGGAATCCACCAAGGGTATACTCATCCTCCTTGGATAACTTGGCATTGGGATACATGGGACAAGAGAGGTGTACAATCTGACAACCCATAAAGTGTGAGCAACTTCCGCACATACTTCTACTGAGAAATGAAGATACAGTCATCTTTCTGCCAAACCTCCAGCACAAGAAAATAATGTAGAAGGCCAAGATCAGTCATCTCAAATGTCTTTGAAAGCTTGGACTGAACCTGTGTGACCTGTTGGGTGTTGGACTCACACACTCACACACACAAACCTGCACATTAGGGTTAGGTGCAAGGTAGAGAAGCTCACACACAGAAATGAGAGAGAGAGAGAGAGAGAGCCAAAAGTGTGGTATCCACAAAATGCAAGTCAACCCTTGCATGTGTGCCACATCCATATAATATAGAAGTACAAAATATTATATGTTAGAGTGTCCTTTCACACTTGATGTCCAAGGGGAAAAACCACATGGGAAAAAGTGCCCTTGGTTAAGCCCTGTTCACACATAGCACTACCATAAGTGAGCATATGCCTACAAATCCCCCCTGTAGGAACAACTCCGAACAAAGCTAGATGACAAAGCAATTAAATGCATTTTTGTGAGCTATAGCAATGAGAGCAAAGGATACCGTCTTTATAATCCAACTACACGAAGGATTTTTGTGAGTAGAGATGTGGTATTTGCTGAAAATTCAGAACAGCCCATGGTCAGCTTGTATAAAAATAATGATACAGGCTTACAGGACATGTTTGATGGACTTTTACCCATTGCAATAAGGAGGAATTCAGATCAGCCAGCCCCTACACAAGAAAATCCACATGTAGAACATGTGGACCAGCCAGCCATTCAGCCCCCTTCTATGGAAGAAGTGGAAGATCTTGTCAGGGAAGAGCAAACAGCCATAGATACAGCCAAGTCAGTGCCAAGATGGTTGCTGAAAACTTTGCAAGAAAGCAAACTTGCAGCTCCACTCACAGGTAGAACAAGGGCTAGTTCCAGCCATGCTTTGAATGTACATCGTGGGGAGTCTGCATTCGCAATGGGTGGTCTCTTTGATTCAGAAGAGCCTTCTTCTTATGAAGAAGCACATGAGAATGAGCATTGGTTGCAAGCTATGCAAGCTGAAATTTCTTCTATCATGAAGAACAATACATGGGATCTTGTGGAATTGCCTAAAGGCAAGCATGTAATTGGAACAAAGTGGGTGTACAAAGTCAAAAGAAAGTCTGATGGTACTATTGACAGGTACAAAGCAAGACTTGTGGCTAAAGGCTACTCCTAGAAAAAGGGAATAGATTATGAAGAGACTTTTGCTCCTACTTCGAGAATGACCACAATAAGATCTGTGATTGCATTGGCTGCCCATAAAGGATGGAAAGTGCATCAATTGGATATCAAAACTGCATTCTTAAATGGGGATTTACAGGAGGAAGTATATGTAAATCAGCCCATTGGTTTTGTAGTTCCTGGTGAGGAACATAAAGTATGCAAGTTGCACAAAGCATTGTATGGGTTAAAGCAAGCTCCAAGAGCTTGGTATGATAAGATACATGCTCATCTAACCAGCCAAGGTTATGAGAATAGTCCAGCTGAAAGCACATTGTATGTGAAGAAAACCGATGCCGATATTCTCATAGTCATCTTGTATGTAGATGACATGCTCATTACAGGTACAAGCAAAGCACAAATTTCAGATTTCAAAGCTGATTTGAAAGCTGAATTTGATATGTCAGATTTGGGGCCTTTACACTACTATCTCGGCATACAGTTTATGCATACAGATGATGGCATTGTTATGCAGCAAACTAAGTACATAAAAAGTTTGCTAAAAAGATTTCACATGGATGAATGTAAGCCCATTTCTACTCCGGTAGAACCAGGTGTACGGCTTACTATGCATGATATTGGAGAGCCTTTTGAGGCCGGCATTTATAGCCAGGCAGTGGGATGCCTCATTTACTTGTGTAACACGAGGCCAGACATATCTTTTGGAGTGTCTTTGTTAAGCAAATTCATGCACAGCCCAGGCACAAAGCATTGGCAAGCAGTCAAACGCATTTTTCGATATCTTAAGGATACCCTGGATCTTGGTTTGTTCTATCCCAGGGGGGGCAGCTTGCAGCTTTATGCATACAGTGATTCAGATTGGGCTGGTGATTATGATACCAGGCAATCCACCAGTGGGAATTCTTTTTTTCTTGGCAGATCATGCATATCTTGGTTGAGTAAAAAGCAACCCACTGTTGCTACATCTACTTGTGAGGCTGAGTACAGGGCAGCCTTTACAGCTACAGTAGATTGTGTATGGTTGAGGAGACTATTGGCTGATCTTCGTGAGTGTCAGCAGACACCCACCACCATTCTCACTGATAGCCAGAGTGTTATGGCCGTGGCACGAAATCCAGTATTTCATGCATGTACCAAGCACATAGAGATTCATTATCACTATGTCAGAGAGAGGCTACATGCAGGGGAGATCAGTTTATCTTATTGCCCTACACAGGATAATGTTGCAGATCTATTCACAAAGGCTTTACCTCGAGAAAAGTTTGAAGCTTTCCGCAAAGCTTTGGGCTTACTCTCATACAGAGAGTGATCTGCTACCTTGTACCCAAATGTACGCATATAATCCACTGTTGGCTTTCGGCTATACCAAGCCTCAAATGGTGTTATGGTTTTCAAAGCTTTTGTTGGACACCTGTTCAACACATGAGCTGCACACATTATAGCTTCCATCCAAAATTTGTGAGGCAACTTTTGTGTTTTCACCATGCATCTTGCCATCTCCATTAGAGATCTATTTTTCCTTTCAGCTACACCATTCTGCTGCAGTGTGTAAGGCACAGTACATTGGTGTTTGATGCCCTTTTGAAGCACATAATCCTTGAATGCATTTGACATGTATTCTCCACCTCTATCTAAGCGGAGTGTTTGGACTTTACATCCACACATATTTTCAGCCATTGCTACAAAGTGTCGAAAGCATGTAAACACATCTGTTTTCGCTTTCAAAGGGTAAGCCCAAGCAAACCTGGAGTAGTCATCAATGAATGTGACAAAGTAAAGATGCCCCCCTATGGATGGTGTCTTCATCGGACCACATACATCACTATGTATGAGCTGTAATTTACTTTCAGCTCTAACAGCTCCATCTTTGGGGAATGGTTTTCGTTGCATCTTTCCCAAAATACACCCCTCACATACATGTCTTGGTGGAGACTCAAGAGGCGGCATATTATCAACCATATGATGCTTCTGCAAAAGCATCAAACTCTGAAAATTTACATGTCCAAAACGAGCATGCCATAGCTCTGCATCATGCATAGCAGGAGTGTGGGCAGCCACTGTATTTGCATCATAAGTGCGCTTGTCATAGCTGTCCAGCTTATACAAGCCTTTGTATTGTGTTCCAGAAGTGACTATTTCATAACCCTTTGATGGGTCTTTTACCAAACACTTCCCATCTTCAAATTCAACCTTTAAACCTTGGTCGTTTATGGCTGAGACGGAGAGCAGATTTTTCTTTATCCCTGGAACATACAATACATTTTTCATACATATATTGGCACCATTGGCTGCAATAAGTATGACATTACCAATTCCCTTTACTGGATATGTGGTATGATCTGCACATGATACACTGCGGCCTTTTGAAGCATAAACCAAATGCTGAAATACATCTTTGCATGAAGTGATGTGGCTCGAAGCACCACTATCAAAATACCATGATGCATTCTGTCTGTCAGATGCAATGCAAGACATATCAGTGTCTGAAGCACTTGGTGTGTCACTAGTGCATGTGACCAAAAAGGTGTACTCTTCCTGGATTACATTAGCTGATTGCTGTGCTTTGTTATCCGAAGAGTCTGCTACTGCATTGCCTGCTTCTTTCTTTTTCTCTTTTGCAATCCGCTTCCTACATTCACTGATGTAGTGTCCAGGCTTATGGCAATAGTGACATTTGCCTTTCTTTTTGGGCTTGTTTGCATCCCCTTTGTCACACTTTTCACCACTAGAAGAGGGATGTCCATGACCAGCCTTGCTAGACTGTTGTCCCCCATGCCTAAAGCTCTTTGCTTTACCTTTATCCTTGGCTGTAAATGCCTTTTCTCCACCACGGTTGCTCGATAAGTTTGCTCTTGTTTGCTCTTCCTGCAAGAGTAAACCCACGAGCTCTTCAAAAGTGACGGGATCACCACCTCCTCTCATTGAGAGGTTGAGAGAGGTGTGAAAGCCCAAGTAGGAAGGCGGTAAAGAATGAAGAGTGTTGGTGACCATCTGTCTGTCTGGGATAACCTCATCAATGTTGAGCAATTGTTCTTGCAAATCTTTCACTTTGGTGAGATGATCTACCATGGAGTCACCCTCATCCATAGAAAGAAGATCCAATTGCCTCTTCAAGTAGGCAACTCTTGCCTCGTTGCGTACCTGATACATTGCTTCCAATGTGTCCCATGCAAGCTTCGATGTCTTGCATGAACAAATGTGCGGAATAATAGTCCTTTTCACTGAAAGGGCTATCAATGACATGGCCTGTGCATGTCTAGAGTCCCATCTCTTCTGCTCTTGTGTGGGAGCAGGTTCTACATCAGGAGCTCTTTGAGCACCTCCCCTTTGAGGCGTGGCTGGCTGTATGGTAAGTGGGCGTGTGTCATCACCACACACGATGCCCCAAAGCCCTTTGGCTACTAGCAAATTACGGATCATGAAACTCCAGAGGGAGTAGTTAGATCCATCCAGCTTGTCCTCCTGGGTGAGCACACCAAATACATCTGTAGCATTCTGTGCCATGTCAACAAAATATATCTGCAAGCAAACCAAGCACCAATGTGCACTGCCAGGCAACCAAATGTCCTGTGCAAATGTATGCCCGCAAACCAAAGCAAGTGTAAACCTGCACCAAATTGTCCAATTACACACAATGTGTATACATATGCGACAAATCGCAGCTGTAATGCCCAATTACATGCTCCAATCAGAAAATCCCCAATTTGTATGCACTCCAATCGCTTCAATGTGCATCTAATTGGCCAATTTCCACAAAAGCCCCAAATTTCTGCAAATGAAAGAGGCTCAATTTGCCGATTTTGACCTCAATTTTGAAAACCCCCAAATTTCTGCAAATGAGAGAGGTTCAATTTGCTGATTTTGACCTCAATTTCTAAAACCCCCAAATTGCAGTCAAAGCAACATGCCCAATTTTATCAATTTGTCCTGAAATTGAGAAATCCCCCAAATTGCACCTGTAATTTTCCTGTGAATTTGACTTGCACAGAAGTGTCTGCTAAATCTGCATATGACCTGCACTGGAATGGCTGCAAAATATTGTATTTGTATTTGACCCAAAATGTGCACAGAGAAATACCTTCTTGCAAAGGCAGCAGGCTTGGAGCAGACAGTTGAGTAGAGGGAGCCAACAGAGCAACGATAAGGACGACACAAAGCTGTAAATGTCGAGGAGGTCTTCAGGGCGGCTGAGGGCTGTCGGCAGGCCAAGTTGGAGCTGGAGCGTACTGAGATGCAAACGGGCAGGCAGCGTGGCGCAAGAGGCAGGCCGTGAGCACACGCAGGCATACGTCAACGGGCCGCTTGAGTGCAGGGTCGCTCAGAACGAGGCGAGCACAGCGGCCGCAGGTAAGTCGGAATGGGCGGGAGCCGGTAACGGCAGGTGTCGAGGTCGCTGGCGGCGAACGAAGGCCATGAGGCAGTCGTGGGGTAGCGCGGGGCACGAACAGAGGGTGCCTGGAGTCGTCGGCGCAGTCCGGAGCAGGAACGGCGACTGGTGTCGGGTCTGGGCGCTGTCACGGAGCAGGGACGCGTCTGAACAGAGACACCGGACGGCAGGAGCGACGGGAGTCGTCGGCCGGCGGCTGCTGTGAGACGGAGCGCAGGGCGGCAACGGAACTGGGCGCCGGCTGGAAATGGCAGAGCTGCCGGCGAGCTGGGCAGCGGTGGTGGGCTCCCCACTAGTGCCGCCCGTTCCTGGTGACCGGATGGTGGAGCAGCGACGGAACCGGCGGACGGACGACGACGAAAAAAACACAGCGTCGACGGAAAAACGCAGGCGACGGACGGAGCGCCAATTTTTGACGGAAAATCTTCCAGCTGCAAATTTCCAGGGCCAGCTCCCAGCTCCCAGCTCTGATACCAAATGTTGGGTGTTGGACTCACACACTCACACACACAAACCTGCACATTAGGGTTAGGTGCAAGGTAGAGAAGCTCACACACAGAAATGAGAGAGAGAGAGAGAGAGAGAGAGAGAGAGAGAGCCAAAAGTGTGGTATCCACAAAATGCAAGCCAACCCTTGCATGTGTGCCACATCCATATAATATAGAAGTACAAAATATTATATGTTAGAGTGTCCTTTCACACTTGATGTCCAAGGGGAAAAACCACATGGGAAAAAGTGCCCTTGGTTAAGCCCTATTCACACATAGCACTACCATAAGTGAGCATATGCCTACATGACCAACCTAGCATCTGAGCCAGAAAGAATAAGGTCATCAACATACAAAACCATGACACAAATATCTCCATCAGAAAGAAGCACATAGAGATTGATGTCAACATATGCCCTCTCAAAGCCAAGAGATAACAAGAAGGCATCAATCTTTTGATACCAGGCACAGGGTGCCTGTTTGATGATAATTGGGTCTTCAAATGGAAGTACTGCAATTGTATGGAATCCCTCACTTGCTTGAGGCCTAGACATGATGGTATGTGCCTTATAGTTCCAAAAGGACCATGACTACCCGTATATACCACCGAGGGTATAACTGCAGCTCTTACTCGCAGTATATACGAGTAAGTCTAAGATCTTGAAATTATAAGCTAAAATGCTATCCAGATGATGAATTCGAATGTGGTTGATATGATTTCAAAATTCTGGTTGAGAACAGAGCTTGTTGCTTGTGTGTTAGAAGAGGCCGCCTGTGCGTGAGAAATAGGCAGCTAAGCCTGTCAGCGACCTATTCCCATTTAATAGCTTTTTCTAGGTTGATCTCGATAATGAGACTTTTTCTAAATTTCTGCCTTTTCCTTGGACTAATTAAAGGTTTTTTTTCTCGACGACTATTTCCATATTCATTCTCAATTTCTCAATTGAATTATATTCAATATTCCTGTTTTGAATAAAAGATTTCATGGGATTTACAGAAATCAATTCTACCCATATTTCCACTTGATAAATAATCATAAATTGAATTATACTAAAAACTCCTCTTATCACAAAACCAAGAGGCTGCTCAACATAAACTTCCTCCTCTAAATCTCCATTCAAAAAAGCAGATATGACATCCATCTGGAACACGGGCCATCTGAAGTGAGCAGCAAGAGCCAAAACAATCTTGATGGTGGTATACCTGGCTGTAGGAGCAAATGTCTCATCAAAGTCTTCACCTGCCTTCTGAGCATATTCTCGTGCAACAAGGCGGGCTTTGTACTTGTCCAAAGTACCATCTGCATGAAACCTGACTTTGAAAATCCATTTCACACCAATAACACGACGATGAGAAGGTCGTGGTACCAAAGACCAAGTGTTATTCCTCTCAATAGAGGCCATCTCTGCTTCCATGGCTTGCCGCCACTGCGGCTGTGAAAGAGCCTCCTCTGGACTCTCAAGCTCATCAATCTCCTGGTGAGAACTCATGAGAGCATAATTCATTGTGTGATGAGATGTGGAAGCCCGAGATGAACGGTGAGGTCCAGGAGTGGTGGTAGAGATCTGGTTATGGAGCTATGCATCCATGAGACCAAAATCTCTAAAGAGTTGCTAAACCCACCAAGGTAGGCCAGCCTTTCTCTCAAAGCGTGAAGAAGAAGATCCAGCTACAGTACAGGACTCATTCGATGCTGCTGGAAGTGGTGATGAGGTAAGCACTGGTGAGGGTAGTCTCGGAGTCAAAGTAGGACTCGTAGAGGGACTGGAAGCTGCAGGAGCTGATGCAATGGGAACGGGTGACTATAAAGGAGCATCTGGCACCGGCGGGGTTGCAACAGGGGGAGGAGGAGGAGCTGGACGTGGAAGAGGTAAAAGATCACTATCATCCAAAAAGTCGGAAGATGCATCAGGCGAAGAGGAATCAATGCCAAACAAGCTCTCATCAAATTGAGCATCACGGGAAATGATGATGTCATCAATCTCCGGATCCCAGAAGCGGTACCCTTTGGATCTCAGACTATAGCTTGTGAAGATCATCCTCTTTGACTTCGGAGCAAGTGTGGTCCTTCTCTTATCTGGGACATGCACATAAGCAACACAGCCGAAAACACGAAGATGAGATACAGAAGGCTTGTGTCCAATAAAGGCCGCCTCCGGAGTCATCCCCTCAACCTCTTTCGGGAGAGAGCGGTTAATGAGATAAACTGAGGTAGCCACAGCTTCACCCCAGAAAGCAAGAGGGAGACCTGCATGATGCAACAAAGCACAAGCCATCTCTTTGACAGTCCGGTTCTTTCGTTCCAAAACGCCATTCTACTGAGGAGTGTAAGGAACTGTAGTCTGTCGGTGAATGCCCTTCGAAGCAAGGAAGTCATCAAATGGTACAAACTCGCCACCATTATCAGTCCGGAGGAAAGAAACTCTACTCCCAGACTAATTTTCCACCATTGCGATCCAAGTCCTGAAACTGGCAAAAGCATCAGACTTGCGAGCCAAAAAACATACCCAAACTTTGCGAGTGAAATCATCCACAAGAAGAAAATATCGTGCCCCGCCAAGAGACTCAACCTCCATAGGTCCTACAAGATCTGCATGTATAAGCTCCAGTCTTCGGGTTGCTCGATGAGTGGCCTCCTCTGGAATGCATCTCGATGATGCTTGCCCATCATGTAGGATGAGCAAATGTGTGAGAGAGACCTGAGCGGAGGTAGTCCGCTAACAACCTGCTTAGAATGGAACTTCTGTAAGGCAGCAATGGGTACATGACCGAAGCGAGAATGCCACCAAGAAGTATCTGCCTCAGAAACCAAAGCCAACACGGGTGAGAAAAGCTGATGAATATGGGAATCAGTGTGAGGGATCTAGGAAGAAAAATTAGTGATCTTGTAGAGACCCCCATCATGGACTCCATTGGCAACAACCGAGAGAGTCTTCATGTCGATTACTTCGATGACCTCATCATCAAAGTACACACCAAGTCCCTTTTGAGAAGCTTTGTATACTGAAAACAAATTTTTGGAAATTCGTGGTACATGTAGAACATCATGTAAGGTGGCAGAGGAACCCAAAGAAACATTACCAACACCGGTGACAAGAAGCGAAGAGTTGTCGCCGATATGAACTGAAGAAGAGATAGTCTGGAAGTCCTCCAAGATATGGGCCTGATTGGTCATGTGGGTAGAAGCACCACTATCACCAACCCATTCCACCCCTTCAGGTGTGACACTAACCTCTTCGGGAGAAGTCATATCTGTGACCACGAGGATTTTTGAAGAAGTGGATGAATCTGTGACTGCCATGTGTAACTCGCGGCGGGTGCCCGAGGGGACTAGGGCCTTTGACACACTTGTTGATACCATCAATGCATATTAAAACATTTAAACATGGCCACAACCTTAACACATATCCATCATCACTTTGCATAAAACATAAAAGATGGACAAAACATCCACAAATGCTGAAAATGGAGCTTGCACGTGTGACACCGCATAGAGGTCGGAATGGGCCGACCCCCCCCTTGGAGTATTTTACTACCCAAGGAGAATAATATCATGTACAAGCTTTGAGGGCCTTACTCTCCCCACAGGAGATGCCAGATTATCCATATACAAATGCCATAACACAACCCAACACGAGGCAACCAAGCCGGAACATAGGCTGTAGAAATGCCGAGCCAACAATATAATCCATATACCTCCCTTGTGGGTACTGATTCTTCCCCAAAAACCACGGGTCTTCATGCAATAGAGCTGGTACAACAAGTACAACTCTCCATTCAACCGATACAACCGGTACGATGGCTGGTACAGCCGGTATGATGGCTGGTACAACAAGTACGGCAAGTATAAATGTTGGTACAACAACTGGTACAACATGTACAATGACTAGTACAACTTGTACAATGGCTAGTACAGCAAGTACAAAAGCTGGTACAATCGGTACAATGGGTGGTACAGCAAGTACAAGGACTGGTACAACCAATATACTGGCTGGTACAGCAGGTACAAAGATTGGTACAACAAGTACAATGACTAGAAATCATAATAAATGATTAAATACCCTTGCCTTCAGTATTTCTTCGCGATGGAAGCCTCCAAAACAATCCCCAACAGCCGGTATTCTTCATGGGCAACCTTCAAGAGAGAGAGAAAGAGAGTAGCCATCATTAGGGAAGCCTGTAACGGTGGTAGAGGCTAGTGTGTAGCAAGGGAGCCTCCATTAATGAAGAGAGAGGGCTCCAATTTATAGATTTGGGCCTCCCATGAGCTAAAATGGCAAGAGAAGGCTACAATGACAAGTGGAGAGCCACACAATAGCTGAAGTGACAAGTGTGAGGCCACTTGTCTCACTTTAATCCACTTTCTAACAAGTGTCATGCCACTTGTCTCACTTTGGTCCACTTTCTTGCCACATATCCCAATCTAAGAGATGGGTCCTTCCATAAACTTTATCTCTAAAAATATCCCAACTGGTAGACATTCTGTCATAGGCACTTTGCCAACTCTTGGTATCTGCTCAATTCCAGATGTAATGACGCGAACAGAATTTCCATCGGAGTTGGACCAAAAATAGCAACTCTCCTAAATTTTAGGAGTGTGGTCCTTTGTATTCTAGGATAATCCCCCATTTCCAAAGCTTGTACTTTCCAAATATTTAGACATCCTGAAGTCCACCAGACCCCTTTCATACTGAAAAACGTCCAAGTTGGTGACATCCTCCCCAGCTTCTTAAAAGTTGTCCACAACTTTAAGCTGCAAGCCATATGTTCAATATATAATCATGTCCCATCAAGTGGGTGAGACGAGACAGTCTCAAAAATCCAATATATCTGAAGAATCCATGTCCCAAAGAAATGGGTGAGACTAAATAAGTCTCCATAATAGCAATATCATGTCTCAAAATAAATGGGCGAGACAAATCAGTCCCATAAGTCCAGATATCATAATCCATGTCCCAAGTAAATGGGCGAGACAAAATAAGTCTCCTGCCAATAAGGCATCGGTCCACATGATCCTTGGCATAGACATAAGTCCCGTGCCAACTAGGCGTCATGTCCACTTTACCACTTGCACTCCGTGTTGGTACTCTGACCACACACCTTAGATGAGAGGTGGGCTCAAGTAACAAGATAAAATAATCACTCGCAGGCATAGATAACCTGGTGTTCCATAAGCATTTCTGCTACACATAGTTTATAGGCATTTCGGCCACCAATAGTTTGTAGGCATTTCGGCCACCAACTCACACTACCCTCTCAAGTGTCCATGCTCCCTTCCATCTGCTCTCTATTGTTCCATCCAGATATGGTAGAAACAATCTTCAAGAGAGCACGTAGGACAAGAGAACACTACACACGGTATGTTGTGCTCCACACTACCCTCTGAAGTGCCCATGTTCCCTTCCATCACCTCTGTATTGTTCCACCCACACATGGTAGAAACAATCTTCAAGAGAGCACGTAGGACAAGAGAACACTACACAGGGTATGTGAACAATGAGTTTCATAAGTCCAATGCATCCCAAATAAAGGGAGCTATAAAGAATAATCCATCCTAGTAAAAAGGAGTCATAAACATAATCCATAAACCTAAGGATGGATCCAAATCCCTAGAAAAGAAGTCCAGAAATCCATAGACCTCTATACCATAATCCTTGTATACCATAACTCTTACCACATACTCCGTGCTAACCACACACCTTGGAGTAGAGGTGGACTTTATCCATAAAAGCATCATATCCATGAGATATCCAAATATTTCTTCTCTATAAACTGGGACAAATTCGTCCATAGAAATTGCTTGTGAAGCCTAATATCTATATAAATCTCGTCCAAGAAAGAAATCTCCATAGATATAATCCATCCCAATAAAGGGAGCCATAAACAATGTTTCCCTGAAACCATCTGAAGGCAAACAACACCACCTTTCTCCTTGCATGGCTATACAAGGGTTAGTGAACATCAAAAACACTTCATAGCAAAAGCACTAACTTTGCAAACTCAAAGTATACTTAGCTTTTCTTTGCCAGGTTAGCCATGAAGCCAAAAGAAATATCTCCTCACCATATCCTTAAGATATCCCGAGATATATCTCCATATAGCTTGCCTGTAAGCTTGATAATATAATCCACAATATCCATATGGAAAGAGTGCTAAACGTGTGCACATAAAGCCAACTCCACACTTCCAAGATAAATTTTGTGAATTCATAAAATCCTTAGACTAAGCTGTCTATTGCTCATGCTCTTGCTTCATAGGCTCTGAAGTGGCTGGCCATGCTTAATAGCAATGATGGTAAGTGTGGTCCCCATTCGAGATCTTTTCTCTTCCTTATTGATAGAAGGAAGCCTCCGCTTCCAAGAAAGCCTATGCTCTGATACCAATGTAACTCGCGACGGGTGCCTGGGGGACTAGGGCCTTTGACACACTTGTTGATACCATCAATGCATATTAAAACATTTAAACATGGTCACAACCTTAACACATATCCATCATCACTTTGCATAAAACATAAAAGATGGACAAAACATCCACAAATGCTGAAAATGGAGCTTGCACGTGTGACACCGCATAGAGGCCAGAATGGGCCGACCCCCCCCTTGGAGTATTTTATTACCCAAGGAGAATAATATCATGTATAAGCTTTGAGGGCCTTACTCTCCCCACGAGAGATGCCGGATTATCCATAACCAGGCTTAGTTAGTATGGAAGGTACGATACGGTACGGTACAATAAAATACGATACTAATTGGTACCTTAAAATTTTTTGAGGTACGGTACGATATTAGTACGTTTTTTTTTTTTAATACTTCCTAAACTTAAAAATTGTAGACAAGAAGTCACAAAATAGTAGAACCATGAACATAATGTCATCATGCCATTAGAGTACAAAATTGCTACAAAAGGATAGGCCAAAAACTCATGGCATGGGCGACCGCCAACATGCGTACATACATGATACTACATACTACAATACATCATCAATGGACTAGAAGGAGATAGATGCTTAATGCCTAGAGAGCTATAACATATCAAAAGTCTACATCATCACCAACATATGCATGATCATCAACATGATCACTACTAGAGTGTCCATCAAGAGAGTTCTCTGAAGAGGACTCTTCGAAGGTGGACGAGACACTCTGGGGATCATTCTCGCTAAGTAGGTTGCCGTCATCATCAAACAAGGGCTCTCTAGGCAGTGGGGTATCATCATGAGGGGGCAATGGAATATCATCATGAAGGCGGGGATTGGAGCTCGAGGATCCCCGCCTCACATATGTGCGAAGGCCACCCTCTGCCGATGTCGAAGGCGGAGGCCTATGAACTCCAACTGCTCGGTCCCATCCATGCTGACTCCTGGTGCTGCGAGTATCTGCTGCCACAAGCTCACTATAGAGCTCCATGAAGATTGCCTCCTCCTCCTCATTAGGTTGTTGATTGACACTTGCAAAGTTTTCACTCGTCAACGTGAAAGTGTCAACATTGACCTACATATTAAGGCACAAAAGTTAGAGTCTATACAGTGTACACAAAACTTAAAAGTTATGAGTCATGACAAGTTAGAGTCTAGACTTGTCACTTACCTGCTTGGGACTACCCATACTAAGAATGCCCTGCATCATGCGCAAGTTAGTGCGGCAGTAGACCAACCGCTCCAACTGTCGTGTGCTCAGTCGATTGCGTATCCTCGTGTGTATGAGAGAATAGGAACTCCAGTTCCTCTCACATGCACCCGTAGAACAATCCTGGGCTAGGACCCTTAAGGCGATGGGTTGGAGATGCTCTAGTCCATACCCAAAATTGTCCCACCAAAAAAGGGGCTTCACAAGTGACTCCCTCCTCCAGCAAGTGGGAGACGAAAAGGAGGTTTGACCTCTCTGATCAACATAGCAGCCCAACTCCTCTAGAAAGGCATTGTGCTCATCAACTGGCACAGCTCGAAGCATATTAACATCTCGATCTTGTCGAAGCTCCCTATTGGTGCAAACTACTGGAGACTTGTAGGCTGGATGTACCAATGCTGCAAACCCGTGGATTGGTTTATACATCCACCTCCATCTCTTCTGTGCAATCTCCATGATTTGTGCTCGCTCGTCAAATGTAATGTCTGTGCAAGCCTCCAACTCCACAAGGGCAGCTCTAAAGAAGTGGACAAGAAGGCCCATGGTGGACCCCTCGCAATCTGTCATCCGCAAGAGCCTATAAAATGGAGTCATAGCAATGACAATTGCTCGGACTCTAGTCCAAAATCTCTCCTCTAGGCAAAAGCGTTGCATGGCTTTGGCCTCTTCAGTGACGTGCTCATCCCATTCGTTCCACATGGTGGAAACAACTGTCTGGCGAAGGGCGGGCCTCACATCGTATAGACGCTCCAAAACCAGCCACATGTAGGCAAAGCGGGTGGCCGATGGCTTCTTCAAGTCAAGCCTGCTATGCTCACGAAACATAGCAAGCACCTTCACCTTTAGCATGAAGAAGTTGACAATAGATGTAGCTTGTTGCACAATCCTCTTCACCCACCCGAGCTTCGCCACATCCTCCATGAGTAAGTCAATGCAATGACTCGCACATGGAGTCCACACAATGGTGGGAAATTCTGCCTCAAGCAAGCGGCCCATGCGTCGACAATTTGATGCATTGTCGGTGATGACTTGCACCACGTTTTGAGCCCCAACCTACATGGTAGATAAATCATATGAGTTGAGGGCTTTGCACAAATGACAAAATCAGCCACACTTAAGTAAAATAATGCTTACCTCTATGATCGCTTGCCTAATATGGCAGTAGATGAAACTCCCGGTAGTCTTTCTCCCCCTTCTCCCGGTGTCAACCGCACGCAAGAAGTATGTGCCAAGCAGGCAAGACACAAGGATGTTGATAATGCCACGCTTCCTTTGATCACTCCATCCATCTGTGAGAATAGAACATCCATACTTCGTCCATGCGGCTCGAATCGGGTCAAGGGCTCGATCAATTCTCTCCTTCTCTTCATCAATCTTCCTCGTACGCATAGCCGTGTAAGAGACCCCCGTCCACCCCTCACATGGGCCCACATTCGCAATCGCCGTCACCATCTTCTTCCATTGCTCCTTTTGGAGTACATTGAAGGCAAGATTGCATTCAATAATGGTGCGAGCAATCTCTATCTCCGCAAGGCGTTGCCGCTCCTTAAGGAATGCAACCGAACCTCACACACTACCCGTGACTTGGTGGAGAGAGGGTTGCACCCCTTCACGCTCCACCACCCTTTGCCTTTTGCCCGGTGCGGAGGCGGACCGTGAATCCGTGGAAGTGGCAGTGGAGGATACACCAATGAAAGAGCCGGTGGCCGCTTCATCATGTGCCGATGGTGGTGCTAGTGGTAGTGGTGCCGGTGCGTGTGTTGATGATGCTCCTCTACTTGAATTTGAGCCGCCGCTCATCTTCCACGAAATGTCATCGGCAATGCTTTGCGGAATCTCCTTGCATGGGACACCTTGTCCCCCAATCTTTGAAAGGTGCTGGAGAAGCCTTGTTGCACCACTGGTGTATGACTTGCCGCAATATCGGCATGTCCAATGATGGGAGTTGGACTTCTTGGTGTCCTTCTCCACATTGAGGCAATGCAAATCAAAAGCCTCATGCTTCTCTCGAGGCATGATGGATAAGAGAAGGGCTAAAGCGTGGAGTAGAGGAGAGAGCGTAGAGAAGATGAACTATGGGAAGAGCTTGGAGGAAGAGAACTTGGAGTAGAGGCTCAAGTGGGATGGAAGGAGCTTGGAGGAGGGTGGAGGAGGGTGGAGGAGGGGCTTGGAGTAGAGGCTTGGTCCTTGAGGCTTGGAGTAGATGGAGGGTGGTGGAGGAGAGGCTTGGTCCTTGAGGCTTGGAGTAGATGGAGGGTGGAGGAGGGTGGAGGAGAGGCTTGGAGTAGATGGAGGAGAGGCTTGGTCCTTGAGGCTTTTATAGAAGGACTCAGGAGAGATGAAAGGAAAACAGCCAAAAAAACGGGCAAAAAACGGTCAGAAAAAACGGGCACAAAAAAGGCTATTTCCAACGGGCAGAAACAGGGCAAAATCGTACCTGATCGTACGGTACCGTACGGAACGAATCGTGCGTACGATCTGATCCGTACGACGTACGAAACTAAGCCTGGCCATAACACAGCCCAACACGAGGCAACCAAGCCGGAACATAGGTTGTAGAAATGCCGAGCCAACAATATAATCCATATACCTCCGTGTAGGTACTCATTCTTCCCCAAAAACCACAGGTCTTCATGCAATAGAGCTGGTACAGCAAGTACAACTCTCCATTCAGCCGGTACAACAGGTACAATGGCTGGTACAGCTGGTACAATGGCTGGTACAACCGGTACTGTGGTTGGTATAGTCGGTACGATGGCCGGTACAGTCGGTACAAATGCTGGTACAGCATGTACAGTGACTAGTACAACAAGTACAATGGCTGGTACAACAAGTACAAAAGCTGGTATAGTCGATACAATGGGTGGTACAGCAAGTACAACAAGTACAAGGACTGGTACAAGCAGTACAATGGCTGGTACAGCAGGTAAAAGGTTGGTACAACAAGTACAATGACTAGAAATCATAATAAACGATTAAATACCCTTGCCTTCAGTATTTCTTCGCGATGGAAGCCTCCAAAACAATCCCCAACAGCCGGTATTCTTCATGGGCAGCCTTCAAGAGAGAGAGAAAGAGAGTAGCCATCATTAGGGAAGCCTGTAACGGTGGTAGAGGCTAGTGTGTAGCAAGAGAGCCTCCATTAATGAAGAGAGAGGGCTCCAATTTATAGATTTGGACCTCCCATGAGCTAAAATGGCAAGAGAAGGCTACAATGACAAGTGGAGAGCCACACAATAGCTGAAGTGACAAGTGTGAGGCCACTGGTCTCACTTTGATCCACTTTCTAACAAGTGTCAGGCCACTACTTTCTTGCCACATGTCCCAATCTAAGAGATGGGTCCTTCCATAAACTTTATCTCTAAAAATATCCCAACAGGTAGACATTCTGTCATAGGCACTTTGCCAACTCTTGGTATCTGCTCAATTCCAGATGTAATGACGTGAACAGAATTTCCATCGGAGTCGGGCCAAAAATAGCAACTCTCCTAAATTTTAGGAGTGTGGTTCTTTGTATTCTAGGATAATCCCCCATTCCCAAAGCTTGTACTTTCCAAATATTTAGACATCCTGGAGTCCACCAGACCCCTTTCATACTGGAAAATGTCTAGGTTGGTGACACCATGTAATATGTATGCAACTTTGGCAGATCCCTCCTCTGAAACTTTGCCTTTATCTTTGGTGTTGTCCTTGTCAGATGCTTAAGAAGCATCGTGGGCTTTATACTTGGCTTTTGCTGCTAGAGAATCATCACGACGAGCAAAGCAGCGAGCCTCAGTATGACCTATCCTGCCACAATAATCACATTCATTGCTTTTGTCCTTGGATTCCTTAGAATCTTGTTTACCCTTGCCATTGCCATTGCCTTTGTTTTTGTTGTTGTGGCTGTTGTTGTTGGAGTTCCCTTTTCCGCCTTTGCCTTTGCCCTTGTCAGAGGCAACAAAAGCAAACTCCGACTTGCCTTTCCCGCAAAGCATGCACTTGTCGTGGAGATAACTCACGACTTCCTCAAAAGGGGGGAGAGGATCACGGAAACAAATATTATCCCTAAAAGAATCAAAGGAAGCAAGCAACTTACCAAGAAGTTTATGGATGGGATTGTTGATGGTGCTCCTGTACTAGATACGGGAAAACTCTCCAATCTTCTCAATCAGGTTAACTGACTCAGTGATGGTAAGCTTCTCCAAATCTGACTCCAATTTGGCAATCTTTACTGTCGAAACTCTCCCATACCTCCTCTGGATCTTTGTCCACATCTGATGAGCATTACTCCGAGAGGAGACAAACTGTGCCTATATGGATGGAGTCATGCAACGGATGATGATAAGACGAGCCCAAGCATCCAATATGTTGGGTCCACCAAGTGAGGTGTGGAGATAGCCATCCACACGCCGGCTCCTTCCAGTAACAACTGAGTGTAGAAAGACCAAGTATGATAGTTGGTTGCGGTAAGCTTCATGGAGTCACTGACTTGGGAAGGATTGTAGGATGGTATGTGGGTAGGAGTGGGAGCAAGACCTGGATGAGAGAAAGGGAAAGGGAGCCAGCCCTTATATACTCCCTCAAGATGCTGGTCGGCCAGCTGTAGCAGGCCGATAGCATGGCAATAGCATAAAATGCCTAAAAATACCAAAAAAATGGCAAAAAAATGCGGAGTAATCTCTGCTAACATATGCCAATGCAAGGCCTCATAAATGGCCAATACAAGCATGAAAAAAGATGATGTAGACCCTCTGGAGATGATATAATCCAACACATACCTCTGTTTTCCCTGGCTTTGATGCCACACTCATCATCAACATGTCCAGACATCTAGCAATGAGTGCGGTATCTATTCTTTTTAGGAATATGCTGCCAGTAGGAAGTGGGTGTCGAGGCAGTGTTTTTGGGATCAGTGTTGTTGCCTTGTGTTTTGCCTTGATTTCCTCGGTGGTTGTTCCCCTTCCCTTGATGGCCTTTTTGGGTAAAGGTGGTATTGGAAACAAGGACCCCCTCTTGGGTAGAGGAGGAAGAAGATGACTTCTTCGGGTGAAATTAGTCATGTAACCGGGCAAAGCGCAGGAGTTGGCTCTCACACTCATACAGGTTAGGCAAATTTTCTAAACTGATGGTCTGTGTGATAAAAGTAAAGAAACTAGGTGGCAACTTGTTCAATAATGCGATGACCTAGTCTTCTGCGCGGCAGACTTGGAGGAGCCAGTAGTGGCGTGCTCTGCGTTAAGGTGCCGATACTCGGCGACCTTGACTTTCACGTCATCCCCCTCTGTTATAGTGAATTTATGGATTTGATGCTCGAGATCAATGCGACGCATGCAATCACGTGCTGCATCTCTCTCTACAAGGTGTGCCCATCTATCAAAGACATAGGAAAACTACTAGCGCTGCGAATGAAACTCCGACAGTAGGCCTTGCATGAGCTCCACTATGGAAGTGGCATTCCCAGCTACCCAATAGCTAATGACTTTAGGAGATGCTAGTGCGGGGTGGGGTTTCAGTTCAAGTCCCTTCACCAAGTTCCAAGAACGTTGGGAAGTGAAGACCTGTTCCATAAGGTTAGCCCAAGTGGTGTAATTAGACCTATTGAAACGAGTCTTTTCTGTAAAAGCATTTCTAGACATAGATATATAGAGGGAAGGAGATGGTGGGATCCAAGATGGCTCGTACCCATATCCAAAGGGTAGAGGGTTAGGTGTCACTCCTAAATATATACCTAGATGAATCCAAGAACATGCCCAAATTCACCATATAAGAAAGTGCAATTTATAACCTCATTGTAGTCACTCCAAAATAACCACTAATACCCGGCGCACAGGTGAAGGACCTCACAAGGGTACTCCATAAGATGGGATAGAAGGTTGGGCACCTGACGCAAGTGGAATGCCTAGCTAAGGCACAAATCCTTGGATAGGCACATAAGCTGGTACGGATATAGTGCCTGTGATGGGTTGGTAAACTACCTGATACCCCCGAATGTTGGATGACAGCATAGTGCCGGTGGGCATAGTGCCGAGAGATCCGTGTGTTGGGCAAAACCCATACACAAGTCCCTATGGAGGTGCGACCGGTAATGGCTGCATTCCAACGCCAACAAGAAGAAACATGGGCTAGGTGGGAGGGTTTTGTGCTTGAGGTAGTGCAATATTCCAAAACACATTAAGAGCAAAAATGTGCTCCTAGACCCTCCTCTATTCGGTTTCACATCTCTCCAAGGATCAAGGGTAGTAGCTAGTACAATATGCTAAATCTATGCTATAGTGGTGGAGACACTCAGGTAGTGTTAGGCACATAAGCACTCAATGGTACCATAGTCACATGAAAACGCACTTCTAGAGTGAGAAACCCCGAAACGTTTCAAACACTCCAATTTTTTTGGTTTCTTATTTTTTTTTAATGTTTCTCAAAGTTAAAAGTTCCTATTTTTTGGAACTTAAGCAATGCAAAATTATATAGAAAAAAATCCGAAACCTTGGCATTTCTTAGCCAAAGGCCGAAACGTTTTGCCTCGAAACGTTTCTGGTGACTATGAATGGTACATACGAACCTAACACGGCCTCCGGTCGAGTTGATGACGATGGATCTCCAGACGACCATTTTGGTACCTATCCTCCCTGAGAGAATGACCCAAACTAAAGTCCAGGCTGTCGGCTCGATTGCGCAACAAGGCTCTCCATATAAGGCTGGATACCAGGGTCCAATACTGGCACATTGGCTGTAGCTGTGTATCCCCCTCTGGAAGGGGAGTCTGGTAAGCTCGGAGAGGAATGTTGTTACATGCGGAAGCTCCGAGAGTCTTCTTTCAGCCCTAAACACCACTTAGAACATGCTGATGCAAAAATGCAGACAGAAGGGAGAGTAGAGAGAGAGAGAGAGAGAGAGAGAGAGAGAGAGAGGGAAATTCAGTATATTCATATGGTACAAAAAGGTACATCTAAATCTTGCAGCCATGGGCTGCCTTCCATGAAAAGGTAGAACACCTATTCTAGTCCTAGTCTAGACCCACACCCAAAGGGGAGTGAATGATTAACACAATGAGCCATGAGTGCCTTATATAGGCCTTTGGACAAACTAGAGAGCCGGCCGACTGCTGGTCGGCCAGCCGACTGGATAAATATTGCAAAATACTCTTCACGACCTGCCCACCGACTGGATAAATATTGCAAAATACTCTTCACGACCTGCCCACCTTGCGGACCCCTTGCAGCCGACAGGTCTTCCTTGTACTTCTCCTAGTCCAACACTTGCCAAATCTGCACTTCATGCTCCAAAAACCCTGGTTCTAATCTCTTTTTCTGGCTGCCCCTTCAGGACTAGCTTCAGAGAATGTCCATGGCAAATCTTGCACATGACATTCCCTCTGCTAAACTTGATGACGGGATTCCAACCTGTTCTTGGATGACTGTCATCATCCCATTTTGTTCCCGGAGTCCCTCTGTCATCCCATCCATCTCTAGCACAACCCTTTTCACTGAAAGCCCAGCCCGGTCTCCAAAACCACTCAAACTCTGAATAAGATCTATGCATCTGTTCCATCCAATTCCCAATCCGTTCCTGCCCTATCTCTGAACACCGTCTTGGTCTTCATTCCTGAGAAATGAGTCTAGCACTCTCACTCCACCCCTTGGAGGATCATCCTCCCTTGGAACCGTTGCCCGAGAGCCTTTCCTGGCTCACAGGACTGCCATCCCCTTTGGGCTTTGTGGAACACCACCAACCAACCTCCTAGGAGCTCTTCCCGGTCTTGTGTTCCTTGTTTTGGGCTTCGTATCTGTGCACTTTCCTGTACCTTGGACCTCTACATCTTCATATGGGACTGAATCAGTGTTTAGCCTTGCTGAGCCTGATGCTCTGATACCAATGTTACCTGCGGAAGCTCTGAGAGTCTTCTTTCAGCCCTAAACACCACTTAGAACATGCTGATGCAAAAACGCAGACAGAAGGGAGAGTAGAGAGAGAGAGAGAGAGAGAGAGAGAGAGAGAGAGAGCTGAAAATTCAGTATATTCATATGGTACAAAAAGATACATCTAAATCTTGCAGCCATGGGCTGCCTTCCATGAAAAGGTAGAACACCTATTCTAGTCCTAGTCTAGACCCACACCCAAAGGAGAGTGAATGATTAACACAATGAGCCATGAGTACCTTATATAGGCCTTTGAACAAACTAGAGAGCTGGCCGACTGCTAGTCGGCCAGCCGACTCGACAAATATTGCAAAATCCTTCTTGCAGCCGACAGGTCTTCCTTGTCCTTCTCCTAGTCCAACACTTGCCAAATCTACACTTCATGCTCCAAAATCCCTGGTTCTAATCTCTTTTTCTGGCTGCCCCTTCAGGACTAGCTTCAGAGAATGTCCATGGCAAATCTTGCACATGACAAATGTCGTGATGCCAAAGGTGTAGAAGGTGAGTAGGTGTCGACAACCTGGTCGACTCCCAATGTCAGACCTTGAACGAGACTCTCCAAAGAGTAAGAAGTCCCATCCTCCCTGTGGTCTCAATCTGAGTAAGGAGAATCAAATTCTAGTGACAAAGGTTGGTCCTCTAGAATCGTGGGTAGTCGATCCATGCTGTGTGCTCTCAAGGTCTTCGTTCCCTTTGCTCACGATTGCTCAGATACCATGTGAGGGTAAAAGGACGAAAGAAACTAATGTGCAAGAGATTAGAGAAAATCAACACAACATGAAATGGATGAATGAATATATGTAAAATGGTGAATGTAATCTAGTACAAGAGGGCCTCTGTGTGAGGCACTCATGAAGCGACCCTGAGAAGTAAACCGGTGACGAAGCAATAACGAAACCGGAGTTGAAGCACGGTCGTTGACAAACGCTCGCATCGAGGACAACGAAGACACTCGGAGAGGTGTCGAGGGTTGCGAACCCATGGCACGAGAGGTGCACATGAGGCGGAGGCAATGTCACATGCACACCCAGTTGGTGTGCACAAGGCATGGCATTCTTAGCATTAAGAGAGCATTAAGCATGGCATTCTTAGCATTAAGTGAGCATTAAGTGTCACCAGCCAGGGCATGTCCCAGTATGAAAGGAGTCTAGTAGACTCTAGGACGTCTAAATATTTGGAAAGTACAAGCTTTGGGAATGGGGGATTATCCTAGGATACAAAGGATCACACTCCTAAAATTTAGGAGAGTTGCTATTTTTGGCCCAACTCCGATGGAAATTCTGTTCGCGTCATTACATCTAGAATGGTGCAAATACCAAGAGTTACCAAAATACCTATGACAAATGGGCTACTAGTTGGGATATTTTTAGAGGTAAAATTATGGGAGAACCCATCTCTTAGATTGGGACATGTCGCAAGAAAGTGGATCAAAGTGAGACAAGTGGCCTCACACTTGTCACTTCAACTAATGTGTGGCTCTCCACTTGTCATCATAGCCTTCTCTTGCCATTTTAGCTCATGGGAGGCCCAAATCTATAAATTGGAGCCCTCTCTTCATTTGAGGAGGCTCTCTTGCTGCACACTAGCCTCTACCACCGTTACAGGCTGCCCTAATGATGGCTACTCGCTTCCTCTCTCTCTTGAAGGCTGCCCATGAAGAATACCGACTGTTGGGGACTGTTTTGAAGGCTTCCATCACGAAGAAATACTAAAGACAAGATTTAATCATTTAATTAGCATCATGCAATGATCATTCGGGTTTTTCCAAGCAAATTTATCAGCATTTGCCATGCAGTTCCCACAGTGGATAAGTCTTTGGCTCAAAGGATTCAACTCTTACAATCGACCTCAGTCCTGACAGAAGAAGACAAAGTGGGGCAATGGTTTCAGTGGAGGGGGAGCGGCAGAAGAGTCTAAGGGTTGACAGGTGTACCACCTAGCAACTGTTTAGCCGAGGGGAATGTCACGTGCACACCCAGTTGGTGTACACGTGGCATGGCATTCTTAGCGTTAAGTATGGCATTCAAGCATTAAGCAAGCATATTTGGGCAGCCGACAGGTGTGTCCAGCAGCTGACTAGGCAATAGGCAGCCGACTGGCATATTCTGCAGTCGTGGGATTTCTCTAGTAGCCGACTGCTCATCAAAGGTAGTCATGGAGATAAGAATCCACGAATTAAAATCATCACAAATGGGCCATCCCACTGAGCCTTAAAAAGGATAAAATGGAAAAGTGTTTCCATTAATTCTGCCAAAAACATGATTAATGTGTAATAGTTGATGAATCTTTTGACACTAAATCATGTTTCAATGGCTCAATAGCATAAGAAGAAACAGACATTTCTTGAGGGAAAGATTAAGTAGGAATGGACAGGTGCTACCCATACCTTTCATGCCAGAAGCACATACTTTATTCACAGTCGTACATACAGAGCTAGGTGTTAAACCAGCACCCTGTCATCCAAAGTGAATTTTTTGTTTAGGAACTAAGTTATGCATAGAGACAATCATGCATATACCCAAAAGCTCACTTAAAAGCTGCTCTGAATTGTCCAATATAAATAAATAAGCCCATTTGAGTTCCTCCTTGTCTAATTCATTAGATCACATAAAAGAGTTTTTTTTATTTATTTAACGCCAAAAAAAGCAGTCATTATTTGTATGTGAAATAGCAATAAGAAGAAGTCCACACATACGGAAGCTAAAACTCTCTATCAAAAAGGAACCAAGATATACAAACCAGTGCAGCTTGTCGGGCAGGTGCTTGTCCTATTCCGGCACTCAACACATTGCCCATGTAAACCTCTTGCACCAGGTTGGGCTCTATCTTGGCATCTCGCAAAACACCTGTTTAAAATATTGAACTGAGCAAAAAGGCATGTACCAAAACAACTTTAATATAAAGTAAACTTCTTCATTTTATATTCATGAATAGGGGCCCGTAGTTTCTGTAAATAATTAATGTGTATGTGTGCTCCATGGAGCTATCTATTTAAGTCCTAGATCCCAATGACTGTTCTCAAGGTGGTATAGCCACAACATGGATGTTTTCAAGGTGCTAGCCACAAAACGACTGTTCTCTAGATGCTAGCGTTGTGGCTAGCACCCTCCTGTCTCCTTTGAACCCGATTGTCCCTGGCACTTTTCCACGTAGCTGAGTATCATCCCCTCCAGTATTATGGCAGTGCAGCACCCTGCAGAATGATGATTCAAAGGAACCAGCACTTTGTTCAGTGATAAATTCATTGTTTAGTTCAGAATATACATGTTGAGAAAAGAGAATTAGCTCCTTTGGAGGCAGTCGATATGCTTGTTCTAATTCTAGAGCACATTGGGCAGTCATGGGTATAAGAGTGTATAAGGGTAAAAAGTTGTTAACAGGAGCATTTTTATGCTACACATGTAAGCTTATGCACAAGCATCCAAGACATTGAGTTCTAACTTCTCTTCAGTATCTTACTTTCTGTTTAGATAACGTTCCTACTTCACCTCCAGCTTCATCAGAGCAGGGCTCTCCCTTGAAAGCTGAAATGCAAACATGGGCACCAGCCGGGGGGATAAATCACTCACACACACACACACCACCTCTTGGTGCACTGTGGCTGCAAAATACTCCAAGGGGAAACCACTTTTGGGGCTGAATCTATTTGCCTAAGGATAATCAGGTCATTAATGTGGAATGCCCAGATCCTTCTAAAGATCCACAATAGATTGACCAGAATACTGGCGATCCCTCAGCCCCATGTCCCCACCATGTGCCATCCTAGGCAATATGGTCATATCCATCATATAATTATGCCAAGCATCATAAGCCATAGCATCCCCATTGTGACGCAAGCCTACATAAAACAATCGTAACCTTATAACCATATGGAGAATCACACTGTGGATGTAAGCATGTCTTCATCCCAGCATAGCATCTCTCTATGTGTGTGAACCGGTAAGAAACAAAGCGTCAAAAAAATTCGTGTAAGGGCGGGCCATATGGCCCCACCCATCCATCCACCATAGATCTTGGCACTGGCCATGATCCCTCACGACACCTGGGCAATATGGCCTCTTGAAAGCTTTGCACTCAACCGTTTCGAGATTGGAAATACCTTCGATGACCATTGAACCGAGGCGAGGAGCAGACAGAGAGGCGAGGGAACCCTGGAAGGAACCGATGGGAGTGCGTCGAGCTGCCACAACACAAACTTCGGAGAAGCGGCCTCCTGCTGCTAATGATGAAGAAGATGGCGGAGAAGAGGAGGATGAACAGTAGAGGCGACGGACGACAGCAGCAGAACGTATTCTGCGCGAAAGAGCCATCGTCAAAGCCATGTCTTCGCGCGCATTACTTCTTAGCGTAGGACGAACCCAAAACAAAACAAAAAAAACACCCAAAACAAAACAAAAAAAACACCCCAAAAAAAAAAGGTTCACTTTGAAGGTTGACAAGTCGTGCACTTGTGAGGTTTGTAGTTCTTGCCTTCTTGTAGGGTGTGCTAGTCCTATTAGATAATTTGTGCCCTACTATGCAAAGATATCCTGCAACTCCAAATGTCTAGAGCAAAGCTTTAGTGAGCTTGTGGCGGAGAAGTTTGAAGGGATAGATGCCTAGAGTTGTTAGGGCATATGCTTCATACAAATATAAAAATTGGCTACAAGGAGAAGTTGTCAACCAGCTCATGGTCAAGTGGTGAAACTTATGCTCCCTACTCGGTGGCTAGGGTTCGAATCTGAGGCACTCAAAAAACCGAGCGAAAAAAAAATTGAGCGGGACCTAAAATCGAGCGAATTTCCATTGAAGCCTTAAGATAAAAGGCATGCAAAGTAACTACAATTTATCGTTCATAATTAATTACAAGGCTAGAGACCTTGTGTCATAAACTTTTACTACATGATTCTTGCCTTATGAACATACTAATTCTCATAAGAGGAATCATCTACAATCTAACTACACATGCATTCTGATGTCACCACACCAATCTTATTGCTTTGCATTGTGCATAGGGTGTTTGTGGGAAAACGCATAGATTTATAGGTTTTGTTTGAGCAAACCTCAAGGTGTCTTGATTCATATTAGTGGGCAAGGCAATATACACCTTGTGCATAGAATCTCAGCAGTAAGAAGTCATCAAGGTGCAACCCTTATTATTTACCCAAAATAGTTGTATAAATGTACGATGAATTGTCTGCCTTAAGAATTGATAGAGTGCAAGCACTGGGGTGCCACAAGGATAGAAGTAAGAACTATAAAGGATCCCCTCAAGATCATTGAGCAATTGGGATTATCTCTTCCCCTTTTTTGAAACCAAAATAACTGAAGCTGTGCCGACTCCCAACAGGGTAGCAAGGTTTCCAAAACAGGTGGATGCACACTAGGCTTAGTGGGCATTGGATTATTTGCAAATGTGTGTAGTAGAAGGCCCCAAGGAGATTTGGAGGCTCAAGGATACCTTGAAGGGGAGAGAGATCAAGGCAGAATAAAACCACTAGGAGCTAGTACTCATAAAGGCTAAGTTACAACATTAGGGGAGGATCCAAATACATAAGTTGGGTTTATAGGAAACCAACAAAAGCATGGCAAAAGAAATCGGGACCTCAACAAAGTTACAATGGCTAGGCAGGACAAATCAAGGAGAGGCTGGATGAAGCCATGGCAGCAGCAACAATAACCCAGTAGAAGGAAGATGCAATGTTGAAAGGGCACATGGAGGTAGTGAAGAACATCTAGGTGAGGGTAGATAAAGATAAAATCAAGCTTATCAAGGTAGAGGCTAGGCTTGCAATCTATGAAGCCCATACCCTGCATAAGGATTTGAGTTGGATGTAGCCAAAATGGAAGAATGGGAGGACCATTAAAGGGGCTTTTCCCTATGCTTACTGGCCATTTCCTTTGACATTATTAACATTGCCAACCCCATAACCGGTTCCTCTTTTTCCCATGATTACATTAATATAAGCACATCATTCTCAGGATTCTGGATCTAGACTGCCTTTCGTATGGATCTTTTCTTTTCGGATCTAGTTTCCTGTGCTGCTTTTTTAGAACAAGCCCATACCCTTTGACTAGTTTTGGCAACATCCGGACTATGTCCTTGTACCTAGCTTCCTGAAGATTTTGATGCATCCAGACTATGTTCTTGTACCTAGATTCTTGAAGATTTTTTATGATCCTGCCCATCTCATTTTTAGCTTCCATGGGTGTGGTCTCATTTTTAGTTGGACATCTTGTAATTGAACAACATCACTACATCCCCTTCCTCGAAGATTTTGAATTATGAGTTCCTGTCCACATGAAGCTTCCTCTCTTTTGAACCACTTCAGATGTCCATGCACAGTCTCTTTTCATCTAGCTTTAGGAGGCTCTATCTTATGCTTCTTAGATTCTTCTAGAGATAGCCTTTCTACTATAGCTACTTTGAGACTTGGCATTGGGAACTCCATGGGCACAACTATCTTGGGATGCACCTCCAAATGAGTACTTATTATTAATGCCCATCTTGTAGAGTTGCCTATCCACAACCACGAATGACTTGCTCTTGAGGTTCAGCTTCTATCTTTGGTCTCTTGACACACATTCTGAAAAAGATAAGTCAGACATGAATTGTAACATTTCTTCATGTTAGTTTAGTTTTTCACTATTCACTCCAAACAAGTGAGCATCTGGAAAGACATCTTCGACCCCTGTTTTAGAGCTTCTCTAGACTCCAACCTCAATAGCAGATCATCTAGTACACATTGATTACCTAGGGTGTGCTTGATGGTGAATTTGAACTCTTAAAGCAACAACATTCATCATGCCAACTTTCCTGCAAGATCACGCTTGTTCACTGGATACAGAAGTTCCTTGTGGTGCACATGGAACTAAAAAATATTCCCATTGCTTGAACAAATAAATCATCCCAAATGATTTCTTTTCTATGTGAAATAGTTCCTCTCTAATTTGGATAGCCTTCTTCTAGCATAGTACAATGATCAGAACCAGCCTTCTTGTGCTTCCTGCATCAAGGCACTTCTTATGGCCATATCTAAGGCATCCATAATGACACTGTGCAGTGTGACTTCAGCACAACCTATATGTCACCACATATGACCAGAGTACATGTACATACAACCAATATAAAAAATACATGTGAAAACACTATCTACATTCCCAAAATGCATTGTTGCACTGCAACAACCTGATTTCGACCAGAGACAATTGTCTACTAGAACTTCTCGAAACTGCGACCTACCTTGCATAGTTTTGGTAGAAGCTTGGGTCGATTCCTTTCACGTTTGTGTGTAGATCCATGCAAACATATCCTTGTATGAAGTTAGCAATTCTTGCAGGGTTCAGTATAGAACTTACTCTCACCATGTAGGGTTCTTGATCATCACCCAAATTTATATCTATAAGCTTATCCCCCTGCACTATGACATTATGCCTCTTTCCTTCTTTATTTAGTTATTTGAGTACAAGAATGGTCTTGTTCTTCTCTTTTGGATCTTCTTGCCATCTTTTAATGTCTTCTTCGATTGCTTCCTTGAGCCAAAAGAACCTTCTTTGATACTAATTATTGGAGTGGAGATCAATGTAGTAACAAAGGCATAGATGTAGCACGGGAAGGGAGTGAGAGCCAAAATAACCTTATCTAATACCAATTATTGGAGTGGAGATCAATGTAATAACACAGACATAGATGCAGTAAGAAAGGAGAGATATATGGAAGCACAAGACTCAAAGTAGATTGATGATATGTTTTATATACTTTTACTAAAATTGTATCCATAATACTATATTATAATCGTTGTGTTGTTTGGTTAGTTTAAATAAAAAAATGGAACTTATTCCAAAAGAAAATTTAATTACATTTTTATTGGAATTCAATTACATTGTTTCTCTATTCTCCTAACACCACTAAATGCCTTGTAATTACATTTTCTTGGAATTCAATTACATTGTTTCTCTAGTCTCCTAGTAGCACTAAGCACCTTATATCTCGTAAAACTTTCTTTTATCTCTTAAGCCTTTGATTCTTTTGTTCTGATGCATTATGGTAATAAACATACTCTTGCAATTAGATATAACACTATGAAATTACTTTGTAAGTATCATTGTCACATTCAAAATAATGAAGTTCTCCTACTTCAAGAAATTGGTATTGGTGACATTACAATAATCCAATCTCTTATTGATTTATTTTGTTGAATTAGGTGAAGGAGAGAATATAAGATCCATGGCAAGGTGCATAAAAACTTCACCACTACTACTATGCTAACTAGAAGTCATTCAAATACTACTACAATGTTGGGGATGTGAGTATCATTTCGATTTACCAGGGTGCATCAAAACTTCACCATTACTACTATGCCAAGTATAAGTCAGTCAAATACTATTGTAGATGTTGGGAATGTGAGTATCATTTCTTTGTTGCAAAGATTACCATTAAAACAGTTATGTGCACATAACCTTGTCTACTAACTATGTTTTCTAGACAACACTTCAAACATGGTTAGCATGGTGGGATGTCAGAGTAGGGTTTCACATTGGGGAGATATGTTGTTGTAGTAATTTCTTGCAATAATATGAGAATCTTGGATTTGTGGCAACTATAAACCTTTCAGAGACAACACTAATATACATGAGAAGCACATGGATACTCTAAATACATTTTCCTTGTATGAAGCTTCTACTACAGATTTGGCCACCATGGTTGTGCCTCAAAGTGCTTATTATAAATCATTTATGGCAAGAAAACACCTAGGGTTTGGGCCTAGCCCAAACCTAGAGAAGGTAAAAGAAAGAATACTTGCAAGGGATTCAAGTACTTATATTGAGAAGAGATTGATGGATCTAACAAATAGCCTTATTGAGAAGGCTAGGATTCAATCACTAAAAATGAACAAAGCAATCATGAAAGAGAGGTGTTAGAAGAAAGAGGGGTTTAGTAAGTCCCCACATAATCATTGAAGAACACTAGTCATAGATAATATTCATTACAAAGATACTGGTGGATAAAAGGAGACAACCCTCTTTTATAATTGACAAGGATCATGCATTATTCAAGTGCTCATGATGGTAATTCTAACTAGGTAATAAGAACAGAACCCAATAGTCATATTTTTGGGTACCTAGCAAGAATCCCAATTAGGTGTGGAGCTCTTATGAGTGAACTAGGGAATAATGTAGGTGGGATTCTTACTCCATCATTCAAGGGAAGAAAATAACATCCAAATAGTGGCAAAGAGAAATCTATACGGTTTTGTAATAGTAAAATTTCACATACTTGGACTTTAGACAATTCTATTATATAGGAGTCCCGCTGGAGTTTGGAAATTTTAACAGGTACGTGTGTGACAAAGAAAGAGAAGGAAAGTTTGTTATGTGTAGGGTTTGTGCTGAGAATGATGGTGAAACACTTTTGTCAAGACAATAGAAGCCACATACACTACTAGCCCCTAGTCATGTGTGACCAACATGTGGGGATGGAAAGTTCGTGACATGGCATAATAAATTGAATAAAGTTTCAAGGAAAGGATTCAAAGAGCTCTTTCACTAAATGGAGAGGTTGCATGAGAAGTAATTAATTCAAATGAAGTGCAAGCTTTTCACCACTAGGTTTGATTGAAAGGGGGGTGACATACATTGTACTATTTTAAATTATCGAGATGTTCATTTGCTAATTTCACTCATAGGGAGGTAAAGAAAGTAGCATGCATGCCATGCAAACATATATATTTTTTCTTCATATTATTTTTTTGTTTTGGTTACAATTAATATTCTTATTTTTTATCTTTCTAATTCTCTTACTTGAGGTACCTTAATACCCATGGGTTCATGGGATATATGACATGTTTTGGTTACAATTAATATTCTTATTTTTTATCTTTCTAATTCTCTTACTTGAGGTACCTTAATACCCATGGGTTCATGGGATATATGACATGTTTAAATATTCGTGGGTAACAATTTATTATATTTATAGGTGGTAATGTTTTTAGTGAAAATAAACCATGTCTTATTATAGAAATATACTCATGCATAATGAAATCCTATAGAGATGCATTGGATATTCATATAAGTGCTCATGCTACTTATTTTCTAGGTATCATTTTATATTAAATATACCATCAACAATTCTATTTTATAATTGCTAATTTCATAAGTGTGGATAGTGCCTTTTATTGATATGCCATTGTATGTACTTCAAATAAACTTTATTTTAGTGAAAAGGCAGCATTTATTATTATAGAAGTTATGGTCATATCTAAAGGAAATGCTCTAGAGGTGCACTAGATAGACACATAAGCGCTATGAAAATATAGAGAAGATATGTTAAAACTCACTCGGCCTCTCTCCACCCAATTTTCACCGACGATTGATTTTTGGTAATCCATGTTCGGATCATGTGCATGATGATACAACATGATGCAATGAGGACTAGTCACATAGCTCATGCTCACATGCTTTTGGTGTATTTTTTGTAGTCATTATTGTGTAATCCAAACTCTAGTATTTCACTAGAGAACTTATAAGTTACTACATGTACCGTGAGAATCACCGATGCGAACACTCAAGAATGATGTAAGTGGTCACCATGTAAGTACATTATCACATTCTCTATAGCTTTGTAACATTGTATTATCCTCCATTGGCAATATTGAAAGTGCTTATCTAAATGGGGTATTGTCTCATTCCTCTATGGTTACAATATGAAGGGACTTGTGTGAGACTCATGCCACCTCCTTGTTTTGCTGCCATACCTTGTGTATGGTCTTTTCCACTCACACGACATCATTTTTATCATAGTCAAAATGATTTATGTTAGTTAATATGTTGATGTGTAAAAATTGGAGAAAAAGTTCGACAACATTGCCCAATGAAGTTTAAAGACCTTCATTATGAGTGGTAGACTATATCCTATGTATGTTGCCATACATATATGCATCTACATGTATATCGTGCTCAATCCCTTTAGTTTCTTACTAAGCATCATCTACATATATATTTTCATGTACATGTATAGTATGTATGTAAATCATGTATGTTTACTTGCATTGTTTATGCTTGGATGACCTTTATATATGTACCTTATTTGGTTTCTCCTCTTGATCTCACTTTGAATATCAAGGTACATCTTGCTTGGTGTGATGTATTTCACATACTAATATGTATGCATACTGTTATGTTACTCCCTGAGAATAGAAGTAACCTGCAACTTCCATGACTGAAAGTTACCACCATCCAACTTGTCTGCCTCATCAAGGAAATAACAAGAGAGTGGTACGGGAGCCAAATCTGAAGTTGTCATCATTGATCCAATCAAGAGAACCAACCCTCATAAGATAAAACTGTCCAAATTAGAAAACACTGATATAGGGTCTTTCCTCCCACCAAAACGCAGCCCTAAGAGGCTGGACAGCACCCGAGAATCCTCCTGTAGCAAAAAACGCAGAAGCTTCTGTCGACTGTACCATTGCACTAAAGGTAATCGAATGACAAAGTCCATACTGATGCATTCCCACTTCATATGTGGAATGTCTAGAGGCTGAGCAAAACTGGCCCAATATCCTTTGCTGCAGGAACATCTCCAAAAGAAGTATCCACAAAATCACTGGCTGCACAGCACCGAGAAGCAGAAAGCATCTGCCGGTCATTGGCATCACCATAGAGGCCACAAAGCAACTGCCACACATAGAAGGTAGAAGCATCATCAAGAGCATAGATGAAGTGTCGAACGAAGAACCGAATCCTGACAATTCAAGAGGAGAAAGCCATAGATCTGTCCATCAGTCTTCCCCCCATGAGGGCCAAGAAGGCCGTGGCTATACCCACCACCAGTCATGGGATAGGCCATGGAGGGGCTGTAGGACAGCCCTAGGGGCAAGGGCAACCGATAGGATATCCAACATTATGATGGCTGAAGGGCAAGTGTGGGGCAGCCCACACAGGCTACCCAGCCCTAAAAATTGAAGGTATTCAGTGCTCAACCCCCTAGGGAAACATGCGCCTAATGCCCAGCCAACCATGAGAGCGTGCACAACAGCTAATAGGATTTTTCTAGCATTTATTGCTATTTATTCAGTCGTGGGCAGTTATTGAGATAGCTGACTAGTCATTCTAAGGAGTATAAATACATGCCCACAAATCATTGTGTTATCTCATAATTCACCAAGAGCCAAGGCTAATCAAGGGCCAGGACAGCCAAGGATTTGCTAACGCAAAGGGGTGAAGGACTGCAGGTCAAGGACAGAGTTATCTCAGCTAAGAAAGGTCAAGTTTTCTATATTATCTTTTCAAATTTGCATCATTCTAATAAAGCAAATACACCATTCGTGGTGGGGGCCCTACAAAGGGTATTCGGGACCCAATACTGTGTCCTCTCATCTCTCCCTCTCTCTATTTTCTGCACATCTTCATTCAGTTTTTGTGCGTTAATTTTGTCGCGAAAAGTGTGCTGATTTTTGAGCATTGAAGTTACTGATCTCCCCCGAAGCTTCCACATGTTATAGTCTCAGACAGGAGATCTATAAGCAGCTTTATGTATCTTGCTTGGTTCTTTGCATTTACATGTGTTGAGACATAGTTTTCATCATATAGAATTTTTGACTTCCTTTGCACATTGCATCTATTCAAATGCATCATGTTGGTTGTTAAAGACTTACATTTGTTTGGTTTTTGTAATGCAAAGAGTGTGAAGCTATATGTTATTGCTAATCCCATTTTGGATCGACAAATATGCTCCTCCATTTGAGGACATTAATAAGTGTCATGCAAAGGCACTATAAAAGTTATACATTATGAGATATTGGCCACCCAAGGTCTTAGTCAAGTAAGTTTTGGGCGCCCAAGTGTGAATAAGGGCCAATTGTATATAAGGCATTTTCTCATAAGAAATGGACATAATCCCCCTTTGTGTTATGCGAGTTCTTGCTTGTGTCTTGAGAGAGAGATTGAGAGAGAGCATTCTAGCATGTGTGCCTTCTCTGTACTTGTATGTTGTATTATTGATTGAGGAGTGAGAGAGAGTGATTACCTTGTGTGGTGGTGTGAGCGACTCTACAGTGACAGCGTGGAGGTGGAGCTTCTCAAGTGATCTTGGAGACCTCAAGGGACACAAGTTTGAAGCATTGGTAAGTGCCCTACGACAGTTGTGTTCTATGCTCTTTCTAAAGGTGAACGCATTGAGTTCCCTCTTGGAGGTGTGGTAGCCCATAACATTTTTGGCGTCGCTGCCAGGGAAACACCTTTGTTTCTTCCATCCTCTTTGAGTTTCAGTAAAAATGGATACATTACTAAAAAATGGATACAAGGTAAAAACGGGTATCATTCACTTCATCCAATCTTTGAATACATGGTTGAGTGTTTGAGCATGAAAGGAAAGTAGGGTATCAATCTTGCACACACTTTTGGTACAAAACAGTTCATGTCGTGAATTGGTACAAAAAGGTTCATGTTGTGAAACATCCTAAGTGGTTCACGCCGTGAACTAGTCCCAAAGGGTTCACGTCGTGAACTGGTCCTCAAGGGTTCACAATGTGAAATGGTCACATTTTCTTGAACAATCATAGGAAGACACGTGGCATTCTTCATTAAGGCAGTCGCCCACTTCGACGGCTGCACTATAAAATTAATTTTTCTTTCTTTTTTATCATTTTACATTCGTCGTCCTTCACCGTGTGTGCAACCATCGAGCTTGGCTCTCATCGATTTCAGTTTTCCTTCATTGTGTGCAAAATCAACATATAAAGGTTTGAGGTGGGAGCTTGTACCTTACTTTTGCGTTTTCTTTTCGTGTTTTCATTTCTTTTCTTCTTAAGCATAAATTGCATAAGTGAAAATGGTTGATTGCCGCCTTGTCATCAATCACATTCATTATCATCAATTCACAGACCCCGCGCTCTATGGGTAAATTACATCATGCATTCACAAATCAACTTCACTATTCATAAACAAGGTACAAAACCTGCACCTTCACGAAACCACGGCCTACACTTTCAAAGCTCCAAGCCATTTCACGACCTACACTTTCACCGCTCCAAACCATTTCATGGGATTCCCTTTCCTGGCTCCAAGCCATTTTACGGGATTCCCTTTCACGGCTCTAAGCCATTTCACAGGATTCCCTTTCATGGCTCCAAGCCATTTCACGACCCGCACTTTCACGGCTCCAAGCCATTTCATGGGTCCAAGTCATCTCACGAGATTCCTTTTCACAGCTCTAAGCCATTTCACGGCCTGCACTTTCACAGCTCCAAGCCATTTCACGGAATAGCCCTTCACACAGCCTGCACTTTTACAAGTTTAAACCATTTCACGGGATAACAATTCATGGTTTAGACCATTTCACGAGCTAACCGTTCACGTCCTGCACTCTCACGGGTTTTAGACCCTATCGTGTCACGGCACTTGCACCCTCTCAATTACTCACACCACTGACACACTTCACATCAAAATTAAGCTTGACACTTCCCAAAAAAAAGAAAGAGAAAACAACAAGGCATGGCACATGCCCTCACCAGTCTATGGACTGACCTACTTCTCAATGTACAGATGTCGACCTCAACTGCATCTGACCCTGAAAGCCCCGCAGTGACACACCACGTGGGGCCCAAAGTTGAGCTACCTAGGTCGGTATGCCCCGGTGTTCCATGGCACAATTATTAGCAAAGAACTCCACACTACGCATGGAAAGGTAGCTCTATAGTACCACAGTCCTGAGTGCTTACAAATTCTGGAAGATACTGAAATCAAGGAAAAGTTGGAGAAAGTGGGTCTAGGGTGGATGGCATAGTGTCTCCCCCAAAACATTGATACAAAGTTGTGTGCGGAATACATCAAGACATACGACAAGGCCACCAAGAGGGGAACAATAACTAAAGCAGATTTCACCACAGAGCATGTTTTGATCAGAGAAGACGATACGTAAGGCTCTACAATTACCACCACCAATTAAAATACACACATAATTACGAAAAGATGCCCCTAGATGCAATGCTGAAGAAGAGTTCGTACAACTCTAATGGAGCCGAATATGACAACATCAGGGATGAAGTAACAGAAAAAGCTTGCAAGGCAATGTCACTCATCATGTAAGTAAAGCCAGTAGATAGATACAACAGGGTGCCCCTAAACAGGATAGCCAAGGTACATGAGGAAAAAGAAGATGGCTGTGCTTATTACATACATAGAGAAATAGAAAATTATCTAAAGGCCCACCAGTGAGATCTACAACCTTTACTTGATGATACAGGTGCTGAATCACATAGCTTAGAGGCCTCGTCCAGATCTGGAACCAGAAGAAAGGATGCAACTGGCACTACACACATAACAACCACCACTTTACTGCTGTGAAGAAATACATGAAGGACAAGCCGTATTGATGGAAAATAAAGAGATCATGAAGGAGATTAAGAAAGGGAGAAAGAAGAATGAGAAAAAGATGAGAGAGGATGTCGTTGAAGAGACACAAAGGATCGAGGCTGAAGAGACACAAAGGATGCAACTAGCACTACAGACATAACAACCACCACTTACTACTGCTGTGAAGAAATACATGAAGGACAAGCCGTATTGATGGAAACTAAAGAGATCATGAAGGAGATTAAGAAAGGGAGAAAGAAGAATGAGAAAAAGATGAGAGACATTATACTGGATGTCGCTGAAGAGACACAAAGGATTGAGGCTGAGCTAGCTCAGGAAATCGTGTCATACCAAGAAGTATTGGGGCAGCAAGAAGTAAGTCTCAGCTTGATAGCACCTCAAGAGAGAACGGAAGTACATCATCTAACTCCCCCTCAAAGTCCGGCACAACTGATATTCAAGAATCTTTCTCCCTCAAGAATTCAACAATGTCAGATACACCTGCTTTTGCTGGGCTGCAGAAAGAGTCTAAACTGGAAGCATTGTTAGAAGTAGAGCCCCAAGGACACGAAGAAGCCACATCACTTCCAATACGACTCATAAAAGAGCCACTGGATACAAGAAAGCGACCAAGGGTTGAAGATACACCAAGTCCCAGTAAAAGGAAACGTTTGGAGGATGTTGAGGAGATACCAAAGACATCCTTCCTCCATAATTTGGATTATGACAGATTCTTTCAAGAGACTATGGAAGGACTGGAAGAACTCTTGCTCTTACCACACATTAGACTGGAAGGGGCCGCATCAACAAGTGCTTCCCTTTGGGAACAAGAGCAATGTGTATGGCGATGCCATCTCCTTACAAACCATATGCTTCACGACCGAAATGCAACGTTATGGAAGCAGATCCAAGAGGTTACCAATCAAGTTCACACATTGTAAGAGCATCTAACAACATCAAAAGCAACCCATAAGGATGTTATCCTAAAAAGCTTAAAGGCAGCTGAGGAGCAGGAAGCAACCCATAACCAAGCACTTGAAAACAACAATCTTGTAATGAGTCAAACCATTATGCAAAAAATCAAGGAGAATATAGATTTGAAAGCGCAACTAGAACAAGCCAAGGAGCAGATTCAAAAGGAAGTCACACATAATAGGGAACAAGCGGCTATCCAGGCTCAACAGCTACAGAAGCTAAATCACACCTCCCAAGCCAAGGAAGAAGAGCTACAAGGACAACTACATTCACTATTCTTAACTTTGAAGAAGGAAGTAGAACAAAGAGTGCTCCAACTACAACAAGAAAGGGAAAAAAGCAAATGTTAAAAAAAATAGAGCACTCAATGATACCATCAGCACCACCAATAAGTTCGAAATGTAGAAAATGATGGCTACACACCAAGAAGCTATGATGAAAATAACACAACAGCTCCAAGAAAGTCAAAATTTGGCCGAAAAAAGACTTCACAAGATTACAGAGGCTCAGGGAAGGGAGGCTGCAGCCAGACGAGCACAAGAGGAAGCAACAAGGCATTTTGAAGAGCTGGATGCTTCAAGGATGGTAAGAGAAACCGCTATTTTCGACCTTCTCACCACCAAGGACTTGTGCATACAAGAGTTGGAATGCCAGCTAGCCACCCAAGAATGTAGCCAACGGCTTCCATCCTCGAAAACATTATTGCACATCAAGCAATAATGTGAGATAAGTTGTGGATAGCATCATGTCAAAGAGGATTGATAGAAAAAGGTTAAAAAACCTTCTACATGCCACACTGAAAAAACTCTGTCATGAAGCATTTCTCAAACATCCTTTAATGATGGGATGTGAGGTATCGAACTCACTGATAATTGCTATAAATCTACCTTAGAGTGAAAGGCTAATTTTTGCACTTCACTTTAGCCTACAAGAGCTTTTTATATAGTGTGGAAGATTTTTCATCGTGTGACTTGGACACGTAGGTCTTCAAACACCCTATGTTCACCCATGAAAAGATCGTTACTTGATGGTTCACCCAACGACGGTGGGGGGAGTAGATTTGGAAAGTTGATCAAAAAGGGGTTTGTGACTTGTCGCTCTAAGTAAGTCCACCACAAACAGATCCTTTTAATTAGCATGTATTATGGATCTATTTGTGCTACTGTTATGGTAAGTGTTTCTGTATTGGGGACCTTTGGTGAACCATATGAGTCTCCACACTAGTTTTCATTATGCTTTTGGTGAAGAAGTTCTCCTTGAGTGGCCTATGGTAAGTGTTTCTGTATTGGGGACCTTTGGTGAACCATATGAGCCTCCACACTAGTTTTCATTATGCTTTTGGTGAAGAAGTTCTCCTTGAGTGGCCTATGGTATCCCGCCCTCTCATTCTATGTGATCTCTATTCCATTACCTCCACCTGGACTCTAGGTACTCCTTCAGCAGAGGTAGCTCCATTTTTTACACAAATCAAATAAATACCATAGACTTGTAACAAATTTGAACATGAATCATAACGTAAACAAATTTCAAGGAAAATAAAAATAAACATGACCATCAACACCAATTGGGTCAAATCTTCCCCCGCATATGTGGTGCAGCACCCTTCGTTCATGACATGAGTATTTTAATATTATATTCTAAAAATTAGCCCTGGAGCTAAAATAATGGATGATTCATACAAAATTGGGCTTTTCTTTTCCACTTTAACAAAAATAACAAGCACTAAGAGCTTGTTCACAAATAAAGTGTATAAAACTAAAAATCCATTATCACGTGTTAATAAAATAGACAACGTCGTGCACAAGGGCGGATAAATAATATGTAGAATCATTTTTCTCAAAACCAACCAAAAATAATAATATTCACATATGCAAAATACCAAAAAATCCATACGACATCTCAATCAATGACCCTCATACAGGTGTGACACCTCAATTGGTGATCCTCGCACACATGTGCGACACCTCAATCGGTGATCCTCATATAGGTGTGCGAGACACCTCAATCGGTGATCCTCGCAATACTCATAACCCATGTGAGACCTCAATCAATAACTGCACACACGTGTCACACCTCAGTCTCGTCATCATCGGTATTCTCATACATATCACCTAAATCTATAATAATAATCCAATCATGTTAGGTGATAAGGCACAAACATAACACACCAAAATGCACTAGTGTATAGTATCAATCCGAAAAATTTCACCTACAATACATAGTCCCAATCAACCCATAGAGGGCATCTATTCTCAGACATCCCCAGCTAGCCATAGAGGGCATTTGCTACATCCCTCTTGCTTAGGTTGGCAACTGTCCTTAGTTGCATGTTTGCTCATATGAGTGGATAATGTCAGGACAAGTGTAGAAAAACCATTCAAACGTCCATCCAGCATCTTCTGTTGGATGATTTTTAAAAGTAAAAAGGTATTTAGTGTATGTGTTACCTGTATGTGTAGTGTGTTCATGATCTACAATTTTATATGGTTCTAATTGTTCCTGATCACATCAGCTAATTGTGGAGGTTCTTCATAAATAGGATGGGTAGGAATTGGTCCTCTAAATGGCCGTGAGACAAACTGATATGAAAAGAATTATGAATTCTCTAATGGGAAGGTAGTTCTAGTCTATAGTCCAAGTCATTGATCTTATCTAACACTCGAAAAGGACCGTAAAATCTAGGTGCCAATTTGACAACAAGATTTGCTTTTGAGGTTTATTTTCTCTATTCTCAAAAGGATATAGTCTCCCTTTGCAAAAGTTGTTAGCTTTCTCTTTTTGTTTGGTTGCTTGACATATTTTTCTTGAGATTTTCTAATGGCTTCTTTTACTTGTTCATGAATAGTCTTAAAGTCTTTTATGAATGAATTAGCAGCATCCTCAATAGTATGTGAAAGACGGGTCATAGGTGTAGGTAAGGTTTTACCATACACTATCTCAAATGGTGCCTGAATGGGTGGTATTGTTAAGGCAAATTGAAGAATATGTAAATATTTATACCTAGGTTGTGATGAAACATAAGCTCTAAGAAGATCCAAGGTTGTGTTGTTGGTCACTTTGGTCTTGTCATTAGATTGAAAAATATGTAAATATTTATACCTAGGTTGTGATGAAACATAAGCTCTAAGAAGATCCAAGGTTGTGTTGTTGGTCACTTTGGTCCTCATTAGATTGAGGGTGAAAAGAAGTAGAGAAATCTAATTTTGTACCCAAATTATCAAATAAAGTAGTCAAAAATCACTACAAAATTTAGAATATTTATCTAAAACAATAACCCTTGGTAAACCATGATGAACAAATATGTGCTTTAAAAATAGATGTGTAGCTTGATTAGTAGTGAGTGTCTTTTTACATGCAATGAAATGTGTTTTTACTAAATCTATCAATGACGGTCCATATCATATCATTGTGATTAGCTGTAAGAGAAAAACATGTAATGAAATCCATAGAAATTTGCTCCCATAGTTCATTAGGAATGGGTAGTAGCATAAGTAATACTTGAGTTTTTCCCTTATAGCTTTTAATTTCCATGTCCATTCATACTTATTCACTTTCTTAAGAAGAAAATTCAAATCCAAAGTACATTTACTATTATGCGCTTGCAAGATGGGGCATGCCTCAATGCCAATAGCAATATTCCAAAGCTTTTTCGCAACTAATACATGACACATCATATATGACCACAACAAGGAATTAGTCTTGACAAACTTATCCTCAGCAGTGGAAAGCATCCCAAATACAGCACTGCCTTAAATTCTAAAATAAAACAAAGACAATTTAAAGTGACACTCCCTCGAGATATCTACGAAAACCTTATAAAATGTTAATGAGCCTTAAAACATGCCCAAAAATGCATGAAAACGCACAAAAGACTTTGTTAACATAGTTAACATCACACTACCGGGTATACTTCTCCACCTAAGAGGATAGCTCAATCTGATACAATTAAAAGCGTAGCTTGAGGAGAAGATGACAAGGGGGTGAGTGATTAATTCATGGAGGCTCATAATGATCAAGGAGCAACATTATTAAGCATAATAATGGGCTTAAGCTAGAGATATTAAGACATGAATTAATTTAATCATTAGATTGATTATTATAATTATGCATGATATAAGAAAGTATCTCTTACATCTTCTCCTAAACCTTCTCCATAAAGCCTAGAATCTCTCCATAACTCATGGGCTCTAAGTTTTCGTTCATCTACTGGTGCATTTACATGGATAAAATGGCCTCTCTCTCTCTCTCTCTCTCTCTCTCTCTCTCTCTCTCTCTCTCTCTCTCTCTCTCTCTCTCTCTCCCCCCCCACCACCACCACCATCACCATCACCATCACCAACACCTAATCTTATGGAAACCTTTCACAAAACCACTATGCATCCTATTTTTAGTGTTTCAATTATATCAACTCTCAAAGTTAAAACCTTTCACAAAACCACTATGCATCCTATTTTTAGTGTTTCAATTATATCAACTCTCAAAGTTAAAAACCCCAAAGAAAAATTTAAACATGGACATAGAGATGAAGAAGAGAAAGAGACAGAGAGGAAGGGAGAGAAGGGGTTCAACACAAGAAGGGTTAAAGTCCCCTCTTGCTAAGAGAAAATGTTTCTTACGTTATTATATAGCTAGATTTAATGCATAGGAGAAGGATCCATTTGACAAAACTACAAAAACTTGTTAGAACAATTCAAAGCATAACTTTAATAATTAACTCTTAAACATGCCAAAATGCCATGTATAGAGTTTATTCTCTATGTTGCTATTATCATTGCCCTCTCAACTCAAGAAACCATATAACACATAGATTTCATTGATAACTGTTATGGGCTACCACACCTCCAAGAGGGAACTCAATGCATTCACCTTTGGAAAGAGCAATAGAACACAACTGTCATAGAGGGGACTTACCAATGCTTCGAACTTGTGTCCCTTGAGGTCTCCAAGCTCACTTGAGAAGCTCCAATCCTCCAAGCTCCACCTCCACGCTGTCACCGTAGAGTCGCTCACACCACCACACAAGGCACAAGCATGCAACATACAAGTATAGAGAAGGCACAAGTGCTAGAATGCTCTCTCTCAATATCTCTCTCAAGACACAAGCAAGAACTCTCATAGCACAAATTGGGATTGTGTCCATTTATTATGAGAAAATGCCTTATATACAATAGGCCCTTATTCAGACTTAGGCACCCAAAACTTACTTAACTAAGGCCTTGGGTGGCCAATATCTCATAATGTACAACTTTTACAGTGCCTTTGCACCACATGACACTTATTAATGTCCAAATGGAGGAGCATATTTGTTAATCCAAAATGGGATTAACATCCCCCCTACCTGATGTAATATCTGTCCTTAGAACCTGTTTTACCGAGGTCGAAAGACCTAGTCGCCAAACTCATGAGTGACGATAGAAGTTTCGGCATGACTGAAGCTTTTTAAGGGTTCTTCTGAATGTAGTCTGTGATCTCCAGAATCTAGTGTCAACCATATCCTCGAATGTAACATGCATGTATGCTGGTAGACACCTTAGGCGATGATAATATAACATCATGCCTCTATTCATGTCGAATTGCATCTGATCAGCACCATATCCATCATATCTTTCTTTGGGTTGATCTATGAGAGGACCACACGCAGTTTCAAGAATTGAACACTGGCTACAATTTTCGGGTCTGGAATACGGCTCCATGCATGTATCCAATTCAACATTTGCTTTCTTTGCTCTCCTATATCTGTAAATGTTGCTGGCACATGGATATGGGGAAGTTGTAGCAAACATGTGCTTTGCCTCTTGAAACTCCAATAGTGCCCACCTTCTCTTCAGTGGCATGTACAAAGGATCTACTCTCTGTGTTGGTGGTGCACACATGTATTGATGGCTATATTCTAGAATTGTAAGGCACGCTTTCCTCCAATCCGGTTGTATACCAAAATCCTCCAGTTTGGGGTTAGCATCATCTGTGACAATTGCTATATAACCCCCTCTTGTGTGGACTGGATTAGCCTTCCTCCACCTATCGGAAGCAATAACTATTCATAAATGTAACAATTCTTATTTCCAACAGATCTGCCAAGTGTGGGTTTGCCAGCTTTGTATGTCATGCCATGTTGGACCATAACGTGCCCTCTCCAGCCAAAGGAAATAGCTCTTATAATTCTGGTCTTGGTGCTTGGAGAGGGTACGGTACATACGATCGCTTCGTTTTTGGTGTGACATCTGAGTAAGCTTCAGGTGAATCTATTGAGTAGGTTTAAAGGGTGTTATTTGCATTAACACCTTGAACATGAGCTTTGGTTTAAGTAGAGGATTCTCGGCTCTTATTAAACCTTTGTACTCTGCAGGCAGACAAGGACTCAAGAATAGAATCATCAGTAAATGGCCCAATTGTATCTTGTTGGTAGAGTGTGACTAACCTCTTGAGGTGGCCGTGGTAGAGTGTGACTAACCTCTTGAGGTGGTCGTGGTGGAGACGGGTCAAGTGCCGGCAACTACTCAGGGGCGAGAGTGTTAGTGGGAAATTCTAATGGTTGAGAAGGAAGATTAGAAAATATACAGTCGGCTTGAGATTTGTCAGGGTGGAGCACTTGGATATGGATTAAGTAATTTACTTTGCGACATTAGAATATACGAAGTAAGTAGGATTAGGTAATGAACTTGATGCTTCTTCTTGACCCTGTCCTGAACTAGGGGGTGGGTGGTTGGGTTTGTGGAGCTTCATAAAGTCTTGCAGCTCAATGATATCCTCCGGACATATATTAGGATACTCAATATGTGTTTTATCAAAATTATAAAGTATGGTGGTTAACATGGCTTCTACATGTTTGTGGAAATTTTGATATAGTTTGAGAATACCAAAAGGATGATATAATGTGGACTCACATAGATTTAAATGTTGGTGGAAATTTCGATATAGTTTGAGAATACCAAAAGGATGATATAATGTGGACTCACACAGATTTAAATGTTGGTGAGTATTATATACCTCTAACCACCCATGGCTTATGATCCATTGATAACGGTGAGCTACAACCTCGTAGTTGGTTGGTGTTTCAGGAATATCATCTGGAACAAACAGGTTTAATTTATCGATGTTGTTGTCCAAGATGTCAGAGTTTTGTAGCACCCGACACCAACTACGAAGGTGGGGTGCAAAGGATAGAAGTAAATATCTTTAGGATCAATACTAAGTCCCCTTGAAAAATTCCCTTGATGATGGTAGGATCAGCATCACGTTATGTATTTTGTTTAATAAGTGTTAGTTCTTCTAGGCTCAGGTCATCAGACAGGTTGAAGTAAAGAAAGGGTTAGTGTAGACAAAAAGAGAGTCATAGTTTGAGGAGGGGCCCGAGGAGTTACTGGCAACGAACCTATATCCGCGAACCTATATCCGAGGCTCGCTCAAGGAGTAGTCACATCTCAGGGAGTTGTTACTTCTTTTTCAATACTCTTTGTAATCCTCACCTTAGCTTACATATTTCACATTGTATATGGCCAAAGGCCCATTGTTATAATGGAAGTCGGCCATATAAGGCTTGCATATATAAAGAGAACATGTTTTGAGCACCCCATAAGTGTGCGCAATCGGGAAAAGCCCACTTGTATATAAGTGACTTATGGGAGTGTGTAGGGACACTTTTTATAATATAATCAAATATTAAGCTCAAGCTTGGGAGCTCCTTCCTTCTTGTATGTCTTGTTCCTTTCTTAATTCTTGCATGCTTCCATGTTTATATTTGTCATTAGCTATGGAGTCTTGTTTAGCTACTTACTTGCATGTGTGTGTGCTTGAGAGTGTGTGTGTGTGTGTGTGTGTGTGTGTGTGTGTGCTTGAGGTAAGCTATGATTGAGAGAGAGAGAGAGACAGAGAGAGAGAGAGATGGAGTGAGAAGACATGAAGCTTGCTAGCTTCTCCCTCATGAGTGATTAGATTATGGAGGTCTAAGAATTGAATTGGTAAAGCTTGATGGCTTGACCACCCTTGAGGTTTCCATTCTTGCATTCAATGTACTTTCATGATCTAGATGGGTTATACTCCTTGGTGTGTAGACAAAACTTGTTATGAAGCTATAACTTCCTTAAACACGGTACCTCCAAAGGGGATGAAATAAAGTCATAGCCACCTTGGAGAAAATGTTACATTGATTATGATGACCCATCGAAGGCCAACTCACCCGCCACCATTGAGTCATCCTTCACTGCATTTAATAATGTGGGGTCTAGTTGGATTGGGTCCAGAGGTAGAGGCTCCAAAATTGGTTCTTTTTGTGGCCTCTTAAGAAGGGCTATGGGTTAGTTTGAGACCTTTGTCAAACTCTAAGGTTCCCTCACTAGGTCTATAGTTGGTTATGGGATAGGGTTAGTGATGTGCTTAGTTGGGCAGTGGTTTGTACTTGCTCTAGTAATGGCTCTAGTTCAACATGCACCTTCCTCTCACAAGCTCTTGGGCTTGCTTCATTCTCTCTTTCTCCACACGGGGTTGGGATAATCCTTGAGTTTCCTTGGAAGGTTTTTGTAATCTATGGGTTTTTTGTAATCTAGGGATTTCTTTTCCTTGGGAAGAGGGGGTTTGTGCGAGAGAGCATGTGATGTCTCTTCAAGCTGCTTCAAAGCTCGGTCTAGACACTACTACTCTTAAGCAAGTATGCATATGAAGTCCTTAGACTTTCGCTATTTGACATTAAGCTCATGATAAGGCCACATTATATGTTCTAGCATCATCTTACAAAATTTAAGTACATGTTTAAGCAGGGAAGATGGTAAATCTCCTTATGAAGATAGGTCAGGCGGGTGAAACCATGTTAACCTACCTACGGAGTTGTTAACAATGTTCCACACCACACTTATTACAAGTAGGAGTTGTTAGGTCTATCGTTATACGTGGAGTTGCTTTATTTCTCATAGGACACTTTGTAACTCTATATACGTGGAGTTGTTAGGTCTACTGTTATACGTGGAGTTGTTAGGTCTACTGTTATATGTGGAGTTGCTTTATTTCTCATAGGACACTTTGTAACTCTATATAGTCCTTGACAATGTTAGCATTATAGAGAAGCTCTATAGGTCAAAAATGTTAGCATTATAGAGTAGCTCTATAGGCTGTCGAATTGATTCCTCTACCTCAAAAATTGGTATCAAAATTCCTTGAGATGATCCTAATAATAGCTTAGTAAATAATCTTAGGCTTTTTCCACAAATGACAGATTTTGTTCCAACTCTACTTCATATCCCAAATCTTGAGTTTCCTCCACAAACACAAGATTTGGTTTGAACTCCACTTCATACCCCGAATTTCTATTGATTAAGACTTGATTCACTAGAGTATTTCTTAGTGCTAGAGGCTTTGGTGGTACTAAATACAGGGTGTCTAGAGGAGCCTTAGGCACCTTGTATACACCTCTCTTATTATATATTCACTACATTGGTGTTTGTGTTTGATTCATGGTTGGTCTTGGGGGCTACAAGCAAGTGGTTCTTTGGTAAAACAATGGGTTTGTATCTATATGCATTAGCTTAAAATCCCATTGCATGGGCTCACATCCTTTTCCATTAGCTTAAAATCCCATTGCATGGGCTCACATCCTTTTCCATTAGTTACAAGTAGAGCTCAAGAGCATAGGTCCACAATAAATAAATAAAAATGGACTATATCTACAATTCCTACGTAACGAAGTTCCCAACAGTGTGCCAAACCCACAAGGGTTACTCCTTGGGGAAAAGAAAATTAAGAAATTTTCATAATAAACCAACTTTGGATGCCGCTGCTGGAATCGAAGAAGAGATCTAGAGGGAAGACCAGTAGACCTCGGAATCTAGAGGAAGTCCAGAATCCGGGTATCCTGAAAGAGACGGATGGTGCAGGCCCATCTAGAACATTTGTTTTTCCAAAAGAGGTTGATGCAAATTTATTAAGGGTAGCATGTTTGTATATATCACAATGTGCCACCAAAACCTCTGAAGTAGTTACAACTGTAACATCTCAGAAGGATTCCCTACAAAATGAATTGAGTTAACCAAAGCTGAGCTATAGAATACTAAAGAAGAGTTAACAGAGCTCTCTACGGTTCACTAAAAAAGTGCAAACCTTGGAAGCAGAGCAGGTGCACTTGAAAGAATCTGCAATTGTTGTAGTCTTGGTCGGTCCCCATACATCTGAATGTATGACATCCAATGGCCTTGCACTGACATGCTTTTCATGTGGGAAAGCATGTTTGGCTTGCTTACCAAGTTGGCATGTTTCACATACCTTATGCATACCGTCAACCTTAAACTTTGGCAAACCTGCAACAATATTTTGGGCCTGCATAGACTTGAGTCGCTATACATTCACATGACCAATGTGCTTGTGCCATATGTCAATATCTGCAATGACACTTGTTCCATGCGCAAACATGGCTGCCTTTATCTCAGGCATGTTCACATCCAAAGTAAACATCCTGCCATTTCTGTTACCCTTTGCAACTAAGCGACACTTATTTTTGAAGTCTTCCACAAAACATCCTTGAGGATTAAACCTCACTTGCAGACCTTGCTCAACCATCTGTCCAACAGAAACCAGGTTCTTTGTAATATTCGGAACATGAAGTACATCAGCCAAGTACTTCATTTTGCCATCCTGCACATAGACAATGGCACTTTACCAACATGCGCAGTATCATCACCTATTTCTACATAACCTGGTTTTTCCATTTTATGCATATCTCTAAACCACTCAACATGACTGGTCATGTGGTTAGAGGTGCCAGAATCCACATACCATATATCCAGAGATCCTGACACATCCCCTGTTTTGCAGTTCTAAAGTTAATTAGGCAAATAAAGATGAAGCAAAAATGTAGGAGAAAATAACAGAGTTTTAAAGAAAATACAGAGATTCAAAACTTAAAATGTCAACATTTATTAACACAACATAAATTTTCTATGGATCAGCATGAAAAGGAAGCTCAAGTAGATAGAGCTGATCTTTAAATTTTACAGAGCAGAATTAATGCTTTAACTGCTAATGAAGACATAGAAATTTATGAAATGTTTGCAAATGATGTATATAATTATGAAGTCAAAATTCGTGAGCTCATGGAGGAAAGTTTATATGCTAGATATATCAAAGAATTTCAATATATCATTAATCGTGCATGTTGTCCAGATTAACTTAAGTAGAATAAGCTAGATGCTCAATCCATTTTAAGAGGATCCGGAGGCCGTGGATCTAGGTCAGGGGCATTTGGAGGAGCAAAATCTGGAAGACACATAGGAGCATCAACATAAAAATAGTCCAGGTTACAGGCCAGACATCTAATAAAGGGAAGAAGGTTATGACAGAGCTAGATGAGAATTTTCAAAAACTTCAAAGAGAATGCATCATTTTCAAAAGAACAAGCTCATGTATTCCATCACAAAAACTTCAAAGAGAATGCATCATTTTCAAAAACTTCAAAGAGAATGCATAATTTTCAAAGAACAGGCTTATGTATTCCATCAAAGCAATTCAAGAATGAAGCTGAAGCTTTGAGACTTGCTAATCAAGAACTCGAGGAAAGAAAAGCTGAGCTTGAAGATCAACGAGTTCGAGATTTGGTGAGAATTGGAAAGTTAAGAGAAAGAGAGATGCTGTTAGGAAGCTTGATCAATATGAGGAGGATATTCAAATGGCTTCAAAGTCAGCATGCAAAATTTGAAGAACTGATGGAAAGTAAAGAAAAGCTATTGGAAACACATGTCATTGAACTAAAAAAATTAGTTAATGTCTTGGAGCGGGAGCTGGAAAGGTATTCCACCTGCGTACTAGATGCAGTGGAAACCTTGCGGTCTAGGCAGTTGCCACTTGCGGCAAACTGGCGTGCTTTTCAACATGTAGTAGCTTATTTTAGCAAAGAGGTTCCACCCATTGGACTAGCAATCATCTGCGAATGCTCCGGAAGCTCATTAGCAAAATCTAGATCATGATCCAAAGCCAAGAGATTTTACAGAGGATCTCTTCACTCATCAGCTCCAACTTGTTCACAAAGAAGAGGTGCCGTTACCTAACTATATGGTTAGAGTAACCATCTAGATGATGCTGAACAGAGTGAAGAAAATCCTCATTCAGGACATTCAAGGCAACATACAATCTTTTCAGATTATTTAGTTTCTATATTTCATTCTTATAAATAACTTTATCCTTTAGCTAATGTTATAGCTATAGATTTTAGACAGCCATCAGATAGATCCGGGTTAGGTTTTCAATAAAATCTATATAATCAAGAAGTTATAAAATCTAGATTTATTTTTACTTATTCAAATAATCCTAGCCATCAAGTGGGTTCGACTTTTGTCCCCAAGGTGGACTACCCACCACACTGGACTCCACCGAGTGCCAGGTGTTAGCTTAGGAAATAACCCACCACATTTATCTTATAACCTTAGCTGAGGGGTAGTTTAGGAATAGGATTCCAATAGTCATATGTGTCGTTTCAATTCTCAAAGCTGATAACTATACACCTGCTCATAATAACTCATTGTACTTGTGAATAGATGAATTGATAATCAAGAAGGAGAAGAGCTTTGAGTCTACTTTCTATCTTCGTATTGTCTGTGCAATGTCGTCTTCGTTTGCAATATGTAGTAATCAACTATCTATTGTTTAATTTTACCATAATGTTTACTGTTAAATCTTTTATTACTATGTTAGTTTATCCGCCAACATGAGAAGCAAGCCAAAGATTAGATCCAAAGAAGAATATCAGATCTAATGGGGAAGGTATTCTTGAATTGTGTAGATTCAAGAATATCAGATCGACTGGGGAAGGTATTCTTGGATTGTGTAGATTCTATGTCAAGCTTTCTATTGTCTAGAATGGACATATTGTTGTGTGTAGTAATTTTTAATATTTTTGTTACTGTCATGATATTCTAGGTCTTGAATTGTATTGACCCTCAACTAGGAGAAGTTTCAAAGAGAAAAGGTTATGTGCATTGCAGTATGATGAGAAAGACGCCATAGTGACCCTTGAAAAGTTGAAATGCATTACCTTGTCACCTCTCCAAATGGAGAGGAGGGTCTTTCTACTTTCTTTGCTAGAGAGTAATCCCATGATGCAAAACATGTATCACATGCCCAAGTGAGATGTGGAATACCAAGGGTTGGTTCTATCACTGACTCTTATTGATGTGTACATAGATATACTAAACTTCATAAAAGATTTTGGGAGATTTTGATAACCTAATATTTTGATGATTTGTATATGCATGCATGTATGAATGTGTGTAAGTGGCTTTTGTATATGAGATTTTGTATTATGATGTTAATTTACATTGTGTGTTTATGTTGTGATAAAGCTGGTTATCAAGGGAAGTGCTCTTGGATAAGATTGCGAGGAATGCCTTTGCCTCTTTGGAAAACCTATGTGGGGTTCTTTTAAATGTGCACCCATTAATGATTACTCCCTTTCGCATTGCATGGATGACATTAAACTAGAAGGAAGAAAGCACATGTTCACTACTTTGAGAATGAAAGATTGGTAATCCCTTTCCCATTGATGATCCTAATGCGAAAGGGATTACTCCCTTTCGCATTACATGGATGACATTAAACTAGAGGGAAGAAAGCACATGTTCACTACTTTGACAATGAAGGATATGTTGCTACATATATAGGCAGTGATGTGTGTGAACACACTTAGGACCGCCGGGGCACTTTTTCCCTCTTTAGGAGGTTTTTTCCCCCGGCTTGTATATACGCCCATCATTCTAGGGCTAACTTATCTTTGTACATTGACACAATCTAATACATTTGTGTGCATTCTTGCTTCTTCTTCTCCAAGCTTTGTGTGCTTTCCTGCAACCCTAATTTCAACAATTGGTATCAAAGCAGGCATCGGCTCCCAGGGCTACACCGCCAGGACCCTCCGACTCACGTTCTCCGATTGAGGTGAGTTTTCACGAGCGCTTGCAGGTCCCTACACTCTGCAAATAAGCCCTTGGCGTTCTCAGAATTTGCATCTGAGGTCGTTTCGGGCTCCGTTTTTGCATTTCAAGTTCTGCACAGGTGTTCGTCATTTTCTGCAGAAATTTCGACAGTGCAGTTTTCTGCAAAACAGGCATACGTGTTCTATTGTGGACCGTGCTACATAGCACAAGCTGTCTTCTGTTCAGTCTTTGCTTCATTACAGGTAGCTTTTGCATCAGTTTCAGTCAGTGGCCATGGCTGATAACAGCAATGATGTATTTCGCATGTTGTCTGGCTGATGAAGACAAACTGGATGGAGACAGCAACTACCCACTTTGGGCATACATGATGCAGCATGTTTTGGTTGCAAAAGGAGTGTGGAACATTGTGCAGGGTACGGATGTACGTCCAGTTCTGTGGATGTAGGATCTGTTGAGGATGTTGCAGGTTCTAGCAGCTCTACTGTTGCTGCTGTTTTACCCACTGCTGAACAAGCTCGTTGGGATGGTAAAGATGCGCAGGCTCATGCCTTGATTGCACTTTCTGTCAAACGTAACATCACCCCACATATTCGTTCAGCTAAAACAGCAAAACAGGCTTGGGATATTCTAGCTGGTTTGTATGCAGGTCGTAACAAGGCAAAAATTGCTTACCTGCGTAAAGAGCTAGAATTGAAGATTATGCAAGAAGATGATGACATGAATGTTTTTCTTGCTGAGATTAAAGATCTCAAAGAACAGTTGATTTCTGCAGGTGAGATTATTCCTGATCATTCTCTTGTGCAGACTGTTCTTGATGCTTTACCTGAGACATATCAGACTTTTGCTTCCACGTGGAGACTTCTTAATGAGGACAGACCTGATGCTGTCAAGTATGATACTTTAGTCAACAAGCTCTTGCAAGAAGCGCAGTCCAGGCAGCGTGCAGTTGATCAAGCATTTATTGCTACCCAGCAGCAGAGAAGAAGTGGTAAGGCAGCCCCTTCCACTGTTTCTTCTCCTATTAGTAGGTCTGCAACTTCTTCTCCTTCCACAGGTAGCAACAATAAGTCTGAGAAGGCTCTTGATAAAGGCAAGAAAAAGACCAGGTGCAACTATTGTAAGGCAAATGATCATGTCATTAAGAATTGCCCTAAGCTAAAGGCTAAAGAGGCAAAGAAGAAAGAGTCAAATGCAGCCACAATAGCGGATGCTTCTACAAATGCAGATTCTGCAAATGTTGTGCAGGATACAGAATGGGCGTTTAGCGTGTATTGCCAGTATGACCCATCTGTACATGATGCATGTTTGGCAGTTTCTGTTGACTCTCATGTATGGTATTTTGACAGTGGTGCTACAAAGCACATTACCTCGCATCGTGATATGTTCACTTCTCTTGAGGCTGTCTCTAATGGGAATACTGTCACATGTGCCAATAATGCTTCTTACCCAGTGAAGGGCATTGGTAAAATTATGCTTACTGCTGCAAATGGCAGCGCTTTCACACTTTCAGATGCTTTGTATGTGCCAGGGATAAAGAAGAATCTATTGTCTGTCTCTGCGCGGCTTGCTAGACTTGGACTTGTAGTCAAATTTGTGGATGACAGATGTACTGTTCATGATTTGACTTCTGGTGATACGATTATTGTATCTGGCACCTTGTTTCGTGGGCTGTATAGGCTCAATTCTTATGACAAGTGTGTGGAAGATTCAGCAAATGCAGTTTCTGATGAAAAGGCAATTTCAGATGCAAAACTATGGCATGCTCGTTTTGGTCATCTGAACTTTGCTAGTTTGCTGCGTTTGCAGAAATTTGATATGGTTGCTTCATTGCCCCCTCTTGAGGCACCATTGAAACATGTTTGTGAAGGCTATATTTTGGGCAAAATGCAGCGTTCTGCGTTTCCAAAGGATGGTTCTGTGCGGGCCACTCGCAAATTGCAACTTGTACATAGTGATGTATGTGGGCCTATGCAAACTCCGTCATTTGGTAAACACTTGTACTTCGTGACTTTCATTGATGATTACTCAAGGCATGCATGGGTATATCCATTGAAGGCAAAGTCCGAAGTGTTTTTGTGCTTCAAACAGTTTTTTCTTATGGTTGAAAATGTATCCAATTGTACTGTGGGCACCCTCCGTTCTGATCGAGGGGGGGAGTACATGTCTAAAGAGTTTGATGCATTTCTGGCTAGTCGTGGGATAAAACACCAATGTACAGTGCCGTATACCCCTCAGCAAAATGGTGTTGCTGAGAGGAAAAACAGGTCACTTATGGAGATGGCACGATGTATGGTCAAGAGCCAAGCTTTGCCACATGCGTTTTGGCTTGAGGCTGTCATGTGTGCTGCATATGTACTCAACAGGTGTCCCACTAAGGCTTTGCAGTCTATTACTCCATACGAAGCTTGGCATGGCAGGAAGCCTTCTATTGGTCACTTGCGTGTCTTTGGTTGCTTAGCCTATGCTTTAATGCCTGTGCAACAACGCAAAAAATTGGATGATAAGGCTGTCAAATGCATTTTTGTTGGTTACAGTGCTGAGAGCAAGGGTTACAGATTGTATCATCCGCAGTCCAAGCGTATCTTGATTAGTCGAGATATTGTTTTTGTGGAAGATGCTGTGCAGCCTTTGTTATCATGTACCAAAGAGACAGGTGTGAGCTCACGGGATGTATTTGATACATTGTTGCCTCTGTTTACAGGTGGGAATTCAAATGTAAGTCCTAATGAGACAAATATTCAGCCTATGCTGATTTCAAATGACATCATAGATCAGCCTATTTCTGATGCAGATTTACAGGATGTAATTTCTGAGGATAGGGCTGAAAATGAGCAGGCTAGAGGTATGCCTTAATGGCTGGTGCAAATCTTGCGTGATAGTAAAATTGATGCACCTATGTCTAGTCGTACTCGTTCAGGTTTTCAGCATGCCTCTTATGCATCAGATTGTTATGCTTTGGCTGTGTCTAGTATGTGTGAAGAGGAAGAACCTCTTTCATTTGATGAGGCACAAAATTCAAAAAATTGGTTGGTTGCAATGCAAAGTGAATATGATGTTATAATGAAGAATGGTACATGGTCTTTGTGTGATTTGCCTATTGGTAAAAAGGCCATTGGATGTAAGTGGGTTTTTAAATTGAAATGAAAGCCAGATGGCAGTGTTGATCGCTATAAGGCTAGACTTGTTGCAAAGGGTTATGCTCAAGAAAAGGGCATTGATTTTGATGAGACCTTTCCTCCCACTTGTCGTATGACTACCATTCGTAGCATTTGTGCATTGGCAGCTCATAATGGTTGAAATGTACATCAGTTGGACATAAAGACTGCGTTCTTGAATGGAGATTTGCATGAGGAGGTGTATGTATCGCAGCCTCATGGTTTTGTTCAAAGAGGGCAGGAAAACAAAGTGTGCAGGTTGAAAAAGGCTTTATATGGTTTAAAGCAAGCTCCACGAGCTTGGTATGAAAAGATACATGCATATTTGACTGCACATGGGTTTCAGAATAGTCCAACAGAAAGCACTTTGTATGTTAAACGTGTGGATGGTGTACATCTAATCATTGCTCTCTATGTCAATGACATGTTGCTCACAGGACCAAATGAGAGTCATATTGCTGATTTTAAGGCTGATTTGAATGCCTCTTTTGAGATGTCAGATTTGGGGCATTTGCATCATTATTTGGGGATACAATTTAAGCAGTGTGATGGAAGTATTACTTTGTGTCAGACAAAGTATATTGAGACATTGCTGCGGAGATTTGGCCTTGAAGACTGTAAGCCTATTGCTACTCCAATGGAGACAGGTTTGAAGTTGAGTCTTCATGATGCTGGAGATCACTTTGATGTCACACTCTATCAGACAGCTGTTGGTTGCCTCATTTATATATGCATTACGAGGCCAGACATTCAGTTTGCAGTCTCACAGGTGAGCAGGTTTATGCATAGCCCAGGGTCTCAGCATTGGAAGGTAGTTAAACGCATCTTTCGCTACTTGAGTGGCACCATACATCTTGGGTTGTTTTATCCCAAGGGGGGATCGTTGCCGCCAGTTTTACATGCTTTTTCGGACTCAGATTGGGCTGGTTGCTATGACACAAGAGTGTCCACAAGTGGTTTTTGTTTCATGCTCGGTAGGTCATGCATATCTTGGTTGAGCAAGAAGCAACCTACTGTGGCCACTTCTAGTTGTGAAGCTGAGTACAGGGCAGCTTTCACAGCTACGGTTGAGTGTGTGTGGCTCAGACGGCTTATGGTGGCTGACTTGGGTGTTGGACAGGAGTCTGCCACCTCTATCTTCATTGACAGTCAGAGCGCATTGGCAGTTGCGAGAAACCCAGTTTTTCATGCTCGCACAAAGCACATTGAGGTGCATTATCACTATGTCAGGGAGAGACTCTCAGCAGGAGAGATCAGCTTGGCCTATGTGCCAACACAAGACAACCTCGCCGATCTTTTCACAAAGGCGCTTCCTCATGAGAAGTTGGAAGCTTTCCGCAAAGCTTTGGGCTTGCTCCCCTATGTGGATTGATCTACTTCGGGCATGGCACTCCCCTATACATGAGTGCCAGCTCTCGTTCACACTCCCAGGGGGGATTTGTTGCTACATATATAGGCAGTGATGTGTTTGAACACACTTAGGACCGCCGGGGCACTTTTTCCCTCTTTAGGAGGTTTTTTCCCCCGGCTTGTATATACGCCCATCATTCTAGGGCTAACTTATCTTTGTACATTGACACAATCTAATACACTTTGTGTTGTGTGCATTCTTGCTTCTTCTTCTCCAAGCTTTGTGTGCTTTCCTGCAACCCTAATTCCAACAGGATACTAAGGCAAAGTCAAAAGAATGCAATGCAAGGTGATGCATCAACAACTGTGAAGCCAAATGTTGAGCTTTTATAAGTTGCAAGTTGAGTTGAATTGTGTCTCTAATACGCATGAATGAAACTATGGTTGAATTATTTGTTTTGTTGATGTTAGATATCTCTGTCCGTTGTTAAAAGAAAAAAGGATTTATGAGATGCCAAAGTAATGCATAGGATGGAAAGAAATATCTCAGCTTTTGACTTGTATGTATCCTAAAAGCATGCATGGTCTCTCCCAATGGGAGTTGGCCAATTGTCCTTGGTGGATAGACTTTACCCCAAGACAAGTGCTTATTTATAAGAAAGCGAGACATGTACAAGTTGCAGGCTACAAAGAAACGGGCTTTAATGGAAACTCATGAGAAAGTCAAGAGAAACAAAAGGGGGGAAGGGGGAAACAAAGAAGGACAAGATAGAAGGTATTGTGTGCATGCCATATAGTAATCCTAGGCAAGAACTTTAAAGTATGTTACATATATTCAATGTGGTGAGGAATGTTATATTCATTTTTCATGCATAGTTATTGAGGATGAGGATGACTCATCACCACCCCCGGCACATTAACCGCCCCCACAACATCAATAACTGCTACTCAACAAATCCATGGGAAAGGAGATGGTATGTGTTTTCAACCGAATAGTGTGTGTATTGGTAGCATTGAATTCATATTTTATTTGTTGCATAGGCTAAGGCTTTTATGTGATTCCCATTTTGCATTAGTTTGTGCAAATTGGCAAAGGTTGAGGTTTATATATTTATTGCTATATCCACCATTTCCATATGTTGTGTTGGTTCATGGATCTCCCATCAGATATGGTTGTGTGGTGGGAGACTATATTGAGATGGGGTGTGATTTCTCTATGGGCAAGAAAAACGATGTCTATGCCAAGACACATGAGTTCTTCTTATCCATTGTGCCTCCTGCAAATGAATACATAAAGATGGGAAGAAAGGTGAAATGGGCAGCAGACTTTGTTATGCTAGACTTCTCGAGTGGTGATGGCATGTAGACTAGAGGAGGGATTCCACCATGGAATAGATTAAGCGAGGAGCATCTCAAACATGGCATGACTATCATTGTAGCATGAGCATGGCATATAGTGGGTGGTTGGTTCTTTTATGTTCTTTATTCGGTGAGCATTAAACATGGATTATGTCTTTTGCTAAGTTTGAAAATGTTGGTGCATGCCAATCATAAATTGTGTGGTATTGTCTTGAAGGTCTTTGCCTCACTTGGGTGGAATGCTACATTAGAGTGCAGGACCTTGAGGTGGCTAGGCAAGTTATCACATGCACGACAAGCTCCCTTATGGATATGCCACATGCATTGGAGAAGCATTTGACATTGAGGACCCTAACCAATAAACAATGATTTGTTTGAAATACATTTTGTGTGATTGAAGCAATGTATTGTAGATGAATATGTTGAAGCAAGTGACCTATTTATGATTACATGGGACCCTAAGACATTGTCATGATCACTATATACAGTTGTGTGGTGCTTCATAGTTGTTATTTGTGAAGCGTTGCAAAGGGAGGCCCACCATGTTTATTGTAGAGTTAGTATCTATTTGACATGCATTAGATCATCCCATCAGATGATGTTTGGACACATTACATACTAGATGTCCATAGGACTATTGCACCATCGTCAATCATAGCCTATTCATGGTGGTTTGGAGCACTCTGCTAAGTTTGTTTCCTGCATCCTAGAGTTATTATGTGTGGCAGGTGGTCTTGTGTTGTATATGGAGTGTGGGACTCTGTAGGTTTATTTATTCTTTTGAAATCCCATTTTCATGTTTCTTCCATGTACTAAAAAAAAAACAAAAGGCAAAGCTGCCCAGCCCCAAGCATTCCAGTTAATCCTTTGTATGCTTATGGTCTTTACATACCATTGTTTTTGGAACCATTAAAGGCGTTGTTGACAAGGGGGAGAATCTTGATTTTCTTGAAAAATCTCCCCCGGCCGACTTGGTGGACTCCCCCATCCATCTCCCGGACTATGTATTTCAAGGAGACATTCTGAGATTTATGCTCATATTCTGTAAACCCCCTTAGCCAATTTGTTGAGGGTTTTAGGAACACTAGTAAACCCACAAGTAACACTTAAGGGTTTTAGGAACACTAGTAAAAAAAAGAAAAAAAGACACACACACACACAAGAATATGACAAATAAATAATGCGGCAAACAGAGAGGGTTTAACAATGAGCGAATTAAATGCCTAAAACTATTGTGTATAAAAAAAAGAGGGGACAGGTACACATCGTCTTCATTATTCTCTGTGTCTCTCTCTCTCTCGCTCTCACACACGCACACACACAAAACAGCTCGCCATCGCATGGCTATCCATAGGCATCAGACCTCGCGAGATGAATTTCCTTCTGATTTCGCCGTTTCTTCTCGACCAGGTATTTCAACTCCGTGGGCGCATATTTGCTTGCTTTTTCTTCTACATTTGAATCATCGATCCATTAGTTTGATCACTCTGTCTTCGCATCATCGCATGCGCAATTTATATTTCAAGTTCTTTGTAGATCTAGCGACATAAATATGCACAGATCGCCGATCCGATGCTTAGTATGGTTAATCCAACAGTTTTCTGCTAAATTTTCCGCCAGTCAAAAGGGTTTAGTTAAAGATTTCATGTTACCCCAAGGTTTTCCTGCATCTTATTTGTGTTTAAAACCGGGATTAATTTATTGCACGTAAGATTAGGGCACAATAATCTCCCTCCTTTGTGTTTTGCTTCAGTGTGCCTCTTTTATGTGGCCAGATCTGTTAAAGGTTTGATTCTAGAGTGTTTTATGTTGCCGATGCAGGGTGTTTTTACTGTGGACATCAATGAGTAGGGTTTCTTCTCTTCTTTAACTGATTTTGATTAGCACATTACTCGCTGTGGCTATGGAATCGTTTGCCACACCATATCCAGTTATTTTCCATGATGGTGAGCGTGATCATGATAAGGGCCAAATAGGTGTGCATTCAGTGCTGACCTTCAAAAGATTTCAGGCCCTTTTGAGTCATAAAATAGGGTTTCCAGCCAGTCAGTTGTCTGCAGTATTTGTCTGCAGACGTATTGGGAAAGAGGTTGACAACAAGCGTCAGAAGCTGCCTATCAATGATAACACTAACTTCAACATCATTCTCAATCAGCACAACCCAATCTGGGAAAAAGACTGCCACTTTTTGGTCTCCATGAAGAAGTCAAAGAAAGAAAGGAAGGGTATCCGACGAAGAAACGTCGACGCAGAGACTGGTGAAGAGGATGATTCGGTTTCGCCCCGGGGTGACTTATCCCCCCAGGAAGAAAGACCAAAGTGTGATGGCTCTCCAGATGAACCAGCACAGGAGGCATCAGTTATGAGGGCACCTGCGGTGTCTGTAACAAGCTCAACTGAGGGATCAGTGACAAGCACGCCAGAACCTCACCGGCTGCCTCCTGAAAGCACTCCACAGCATGTGAATCTAACAAACCAAAGACTCATCAGTACTTCATCCCCGGGTGGGAGGTCTAGTGGTGAAAAATTTTTGCTCCGGCGAGAGCAGAGGATCCCTGGAAACTTGGCATTCAGCCGGGAAAATAGGAGCCAGGTGGACCTGGTCTCTACGTCTCCCCCCATGGACAGTAGCATTCCACAAGGCTCACCCCCACACCAAGTTGACATGCGGCATGGGGATAAAGCATTCGGTCAAAGTGAACTTAATGAAGGAAGACAAATGGGCAGAAGCAACCATACCCTCCTGCTAAGGCAGCCCTCTCACCAGCAAGCTGGAGTGTCTCCAACTACTGAAGGGTTTCAGGAAAGATACCATGATGTGATTGCGGCAAGGTCTGTAGTTTTACTTCAAAGAAATGGGATTTTGAACCTTTCCGGCTCAGGAACATCCATCCCTCCATTTGCACCCAGTCCGGCTCTCCGGCCAGTTACATACCCCCCGACAGGGGGTACGTTACTCTCAAGGGTTCCAAATGGATTGGCATCAGGAACTACTGCAGCATTACAGCAGGCACAGGCGCACTATCTCAATTTACAGGCCCAGCATTCTGATCAGATGCAACTGAACCCCCAAGCTCTTTCTAAGATGAGGGGGGTGGTGCGGAATCTAGCAGCATGCGAGAACGAGAACCACAGACCCTCAGGTGTTTGTCAACATTGCTGTACCTTTCGAGAAAGAAATATTAATCCTACTCCCTTCCATTTATGTGTGCATGACAGAGTCACTCATGGGTTTAGGGGTCCTTCTCCAGCAGGACCCATTGAGAGACCTGCCAAAAGAGTGGAAGCGGCAGCGTGATGATAGGAAGTGTGAGTGGTCTAGGGGAAAGCATGTGTGGGTTTTCTTTTGATGGTGCTTTTGCAAGTTAGTGACGTGCTTTTTGAAAAGTTGGAGTGGGGAAGAGGTTGATTCTACTTATAATGTTGTGTACATATGGTGCTAAGTTCAAACGTATATCCGAATATGTAGGGTCAAGTAGATGTCTGCAATAAGATAAAGATTGTCTCAACTTTTGTGGAGAGAGATATTGTGCTTGGTGCTACATTTTATGTCTGCTTGGGTTTCATAGTTCAATGTAACTGTTTTGGGTTTTGAGTTTTCGTCTATGAAGTGCCCTATGACCTTTCTGTATTTTATATTTGTTGTCGTTTTCTCATATTTTTGTTGCAACAACTTGTTTATTATGGTTGCATAGAACAAGGTTGTGTAAAAAGAAATTGCTAATGAGGGTTAGTATGTGACCTCTCTCTCTCTCTCTCTCTCTCTCTCTCTCCCAAAAGAGTGAATCAAGTTGGTTTGAGGTTCATGGCTAGGCACTGTCTTTGGAGAGTGAATCAAGTTGGCTTTGGCCCTTGATCTGTTGTCGGGATTCTTGGCTGGACACTGACTCTTGTGCACGCGAGCATGTGGGTTTGAGGAAAGGGGAAAAGGGGCTGCCCTATAGGCTGGATTCACAAATGTCCGCTGCCCAAGAGTGAATGTGGAACCCTTCAGGCTGCTGGATGAGGCATCGCAGTTTGCCATGTTCACAATTGCAGATATATATAATGTCCGCAAGAGAAGCAACAAATGGGGAGAGGTCTCAATTCATAGAATGGAAATGTTAGTTGCAGGCAGCTTGGTAGGGGTGGAAATCAAAAGCTTGAGACCATGACCCAGCTTGGGTAGGCCAGAAACAAAAAACCCCAAAAGGATGTCTGTGAAAAGGTGGTGTGCAGGGTGCTGGCCTTGTAATGTGGACTTACAAAACATGATACACGTCCCTTATTAAAAAAAAAAAACGTTGGAGACATGGAGTAATCTTCTCAATCTAAGCTAGAAGGGAAGCCTTCCCCGATGGTGATGGCCACATGCTTCAAGGTGGCTTGTGGATGAGTCATGTGCAATGCTGCCACCTGCTGCTTAATGCCTAGCACTTTTGCATAGACACTTGCAAGTATTTCCTTTTTACTGTGTGTATAGAAGCTGGATGCAAAATCATTAGAACAGACAGAGTTTCAACACGTTAATGCAAATGGTTTGAAATATCGAAGAATGTGACTGGAAGAAATTTCTGGACGGACATCCTTAATGTCTCTCTCTCTCTCTCTCTACAATGGGGCTTGCGGGATCTCTTTTGGCACATCAAAAGGAGGTTTTTCTAATGTGAATACTTCTAGACGTACCAATCAACAACTAAGGTCTTTGGTTTTAGAAGTGCATGAATGCCTATGATTTTATGAGGCCATTCTTGGCTGCCCATGGCTGCATATGACATGTGATTAGAGGAAGAACAGGGTGGTGTTTAGAGTAAAGGGTCAAAGGATCAACTTATTTCTTGATGCATAAAACGTAAAGCCTATGGTGTTTAATGCCACGTGGTTCCATAAAAATATTGCGTAACACCAGAAGATACTTGTATATGGCTAGGTGGCTATAAGAGTGTGAACGATGTCACTCCATATATTACAAATACACTCCAAGGTCTCTTAGCATGTGGTCTTCCAAATATGCGATGCTATGATACTAGCAATAACCTCCTAGGTGGTGTCAATTCTTAGTGAAAGTGGTGTGTATCATTGTTGGCTATGTCTAAGAACTCTCCCATTCTAACAAACAATGAAATAGACAACTGTTGTCGTGGGATTTTTACCTTGCTTCCGGCCCAAGATCTCTTTGATCTCCAAGCACTACCAGTGGTTGCTAGCTCTAATCTTCCGAATCTCCTTGTTGTAACCTCCAAGAAGTTAGCTTCACTCCCTTGCAAGGACTCACCTTTGTCACTCTCATCCTCACACAACAAGCAAGAGGCACATGCCCCAAGAATCATACACACTACTCTCAACTCTCTCTCTCTCTCTCTCTTTCTCTCTCTCTCTCTCTCTCTCTCTCTCTCTCACACACACACACACACACACAAGACTAGAGCACAAGAGAACAAGTAGATAAGCTAGACTCCATTGGCATAAAGGGGGATTGTGTGTTTGCATTATGAGAAATCCACTTAAATATAATTGGTCCTTATTCACGCGGGTGTCCAAACTTAAACCCTAACTTATTAAGCTTGGTCATTTGCTAACTTTTCTCATAATATGTACAATTTTTATAGTGTTGTTACATAACACTTATTGTGATACTCATGTTTATAATAGGGAGTGCCTTTGTTAAGCCCAAAATTGGGTTAATATCCCTCCTTACCTCATGCATGTTTCGTCCTCAGAACATCTTCAAGGTCTAAACACCTTGTCGCCAAGCTTGAATCTGTAGTGACTTCTGCGTGAGTGTAACTTGTGCAATGTTCTTTTGTAGTACGGATCGGATGATGTATCAATCTTATCTTCAAGTGTGATGTGCATATACCCTGGCAAACACCCGAGACAATGACAAAATATGTTGCTTCTTTGGATCTTGGTTCATGTCAAAACATAATACCTCCTTGTTAAAATTTTCAACTGCTTCCTTTTTTTTGGTCAAGTAATACCACAATGAGCTTCATAAATTGGAAGGAGGCTACTATGGTCGGATCACGTATCCTTCTCTAGGCTCTGATCCACAAAAGAAGGCCTTTTCTCTGTCTCTTGATGGTATCAAATTGAGCTAGATGAAATAAAGGAAAATCATAGCATTCATGGGTTGTATGCCAAAATCTTTAATCTTTGGGTTAGCCTCATCTGTTTCTATCTTCAAATAACCACCTGTCGTGTTTCCATGGGGTGTTCTTGCTTCCAACATGTGTAATTATTTGCAATCATATATGTGACAAGTCTAATCTTAATCAAATCGTACAAATGAGGAGCTACAAGCTTTGTACACTGAAGGCCAGGTTCTCCCACAAAGTTTCCTCTCATGCCATCGGCATGAGCTCTTCCTACTCTGGCATTGGTGCCCTTTTTGGATATGGCATGTATGGGAGGCTACATGGAGCTGTACTGTAAGATTTGGGGAATAACCTTGTTGTTGGGTTGAAGGGTGTCACCTCAACACCTTGAAAAAAATCTTGGGTTGCAACAACATTGGGTTCTCACTCTTGATGAGATCTTCATATTCTGTAACAGTGAGTTGCCCCAAAAACATCTTGATTAGTATAATCTTTAGGTAAAGCAGCGGGTCGTGGTGTTACCTCAGTGACACTATCCGCAGTAGGCGTTGGTATCGGTGACTCCTCGAGTCAAGAGTGTTAGTAGGAAAGTCAAAGTGTAGAGAAGAAGAAGCTATGTTAGTAGGGGGTTCAATGTTAGTGGCGTTAGGTGCAAGCTCATGAGAAGGGAGGAGTTTGGAGGTGAGAAGTCTGTAAAGGGGATATGTATAATTATATGCATTCTCTCCCTGTTTATCCTCTTTAGATGATGGGGGTGGTGGGGGCTTAGTGCCGTTAATGAACATATTCAGATCATATTGATCTTCTTGTGTTATTATAGTATGGTACTCAATATGTTCAATGGAAAAATCATAGATAACGGGTACTAAGATTTGCTCTAGGTAGAGTTTTAGTATCTCGTATGGGTGATAGAGGGTGCTCTCATGTAAACTTAAATACTTATGGTTATCATAGGCTTCTAGCCACGTTGCGTTTGGAACTAGGCAAAAGAGTTAGTGAGGGTTTCAAAATTGGCTAGGGTTGAGGGAAGGTTAGGGGGCATAAATAAGTCAAGGTGTGGAAAAGAAAAGTTAAGAGTTTGAGGAGGGGCCCCTAAAGTCACTAGTAATGAAGCCAGTTGTGAAGCGTTCTCCACCAACTGCTTCATCCTGATGTTTGGCTTCTCTTATTGTCGCTTCAACTCCTGTTTGAACTGCTCCTCTAATATAGCAATATGTGTATCCTTGTGTGTGTGCAAAGCAATGGTCACTTCCCGTGCGTGCTTGCTCGAGTTGGGCATACTTGGCATCTTCCTCTTGTGCTTCCTTTGTCCTTCAAGTTGTTTTAAGGCCCTTTGAAGTAGCTCCTCCTTTTCTTGCATTTTTTCTTTCACATCGTGGATGGAGTTTGTTAAGTGTGCTACCTTTTGGTGGCTATTAACCGCCAACTCAAGGTGATCCTTGCCTAACTAGACTCTTGCATGTAGCAAATGGATGGACTGGTGGGCATGTGATCTATTCAGTTCCTCTTTTTCCTTTTCTAGATATTCTATTTGTAACTTTTAGCTCTCTTCTTCCTTGTGCAATTTTGTTTCTCCTTGGCCAGCCTTTTACTTGCTTGAAAGTGAGCCTCTGTTTGTTGGATCTTTGCCTTCAGTTCACTAGATTTCTCTGCCTCCTTTTGCAGTTTCTACTCATAATCCTCTTAGGTGTCTTGCATTTTCTTTGCTTGTTGGCTTACTTGCTCTCGTAGTCTCTTGGATTTTGTTCTTTGTCCTTGTAGGGCTTCCAAATTAACTTCAAAACATGATTTCATTACATTGAGATGAGAATTTATCTCCTTCATTGTAGCTTCATGTTTTTGCTGCTTCTCCTTGAGCTCTTGCTCATCGGCCTTGGTTCTTTTTCCATCTCTACTATCAACTTGTCCTTTGTTCTTTCTAGTTCCTCTTCACAAGCTTTTATTGTTTTCATGTGCAAATGTTTATTCTTGTCTAGTATGTAACTAGTTACCATGTGACAGTCAAACACTAACCCTTCATTGTCATCTTCCTCCTTTGATGGGCTTTCCGTGTAAGATTCCACATTTCCATACTTCTTCCCAAAGTGATGTTCCAAAGTTGCCATGTAACTCAAAAGGTTAGGCCATGTGTGGCACGGAGAGAAGAGTGGAAGATCTATGCGGAACCCTAGGGCTAGCATTTGTAAGGTAAGATCCTTAAGAGGGAATCACCGTTATACCTTGCTTGTTTTCCTCTGACTCTTATGTACTCTCATTGTCTGCTTAAGTGGGTATACCAGCTTTGTTACCTTTTCTGCAAGACGAGAGGAGTTGCTTCTTGTAAAACTAGCTTTATCTGTGGAATGTCTTCTTGTGGCACGTCTTTCTCTTGCAGTACATCCTAGCCTCTTCCTTTTCTTTAACCTCTCCATGCCTTACCCTCTCTATTGGTTGTTCTTGTTTTTCAAGGAGGAGGATACTTGGTTCTCTTCAAGGATTTTAGACTACACTATCTCCTCTAGCGGTTTCTCTGTAACTTTCACTATGGGGGATGAAACATTAATGGCTCTTGTTGTTGTACGTATTGTTGCGGAGCTTTGACAAAAGGTGTGGCTTGAGGATCGGCAAAAGTGACACATTCAATTCCTATGTCAAGATCGACTAGTTGGGCAAGGAGGTAGGTCTTCTTGTACACATTCTTCTTCTTCTAAAACTTCCTATTCCCCCTTGAGGGCATGGCCTTATAGGGGATTTTTTTGATCCTAATTCCTTTCATCTTATTCTCTTCCATACATGCCATAATTTCTTTTTCATTATTGCTTGCAATGAGAACGTCTGCTTCTTCTAGGTGTTCCATGAGATCCTCTAGTTGAACTTGGCCGGTTTTGTAAACACTTCCTCAGTGAGGTACCTATAATTTGGCTTAATTTTTTTGTGAGCAGGTGTACGGATTTACTACCTTGTTTTAGTGTTGTGGTAGGTATGAATAAAGCTCCTTGTTCAGGTAGTTGGCCCAATCATCCTTCAAATTCATGTGGATTTTTTACAATTTGTGAAGGTCTATCCTATTATACCTGTCCTCCACGGGCTTCCAGTGATATTGCCCTTCTATTTTGCTTATCTGCCCTCTCCTTAAAAACTGAATGGGGTGGTTTTGACCTCTCTAGAAGTTATTGATTTTGAGGACGCATAATATGAGTCCTTGCACTCCCTTTTGTGGGGAGTCCTTGCCCTCCTTTCTATGGGGAGTCATCCAGTAACAATGTGAATCAGATTTGCTAGGCCAAAACTAGCTGGTGGGGGAACTCCGCAATTGCCTTGCATATGTAAAAAAAAAAAAACTTCTTTGTAGAGTTAGGGCATTAATGTACAATCTATAGTTAGTGAAGATTTCTCCATGATTAGTAATGCTCTGGATCAATTTTTCCAGTTGTGGAAAACCACATTGGTTTTTCACGGGCCGTGAATATTTGGAGATATTCATGTCAAAAAAAGGTTAGAAATATGGAGCAAAATCAGTTAGAATGGTTCATCTATACAAATGGAGTTGAGATTAGCTACATTAGAACCATTTCTAAGAACTTCGATAGACGTGAAAAATCGGTATATGCTTTTTCTCATGGCATCAACATTTGAGATATTCACGTCAAAAAAGTGTTAGTGATGAAAGATAAAAAAGTGTTGGAATGATTTAGTTATGAAATTAGTAGGTAACATGTCAGTTCTAAATAATGTTTTTGATGTGAAAAACCAAATTGGTCTTTCACAGTCATGAATATTGAAGATATTCATGCCAAAAAATTATCTTTGGAAGGAATGATCCATATTAGTAATGTAGACTATGTACATTATGAGATGATGTCAATAACACATGCAAATTTTTGGGCGTGAAAAACCAGGGTGGTTTTTTAAGCATAATTTTCTAATAGATAATCACGTCAGCATAAAGAAGTCATTTATTTGATACAAGCATAAAAGGATGATGCTAGAAGTTAGTGGAGATGAAAGATGATATGAATGAAGATTTCTGAAGGGTTTCTTTTTCCTTCCTTGTTTAGTATACCTCCAAAGAAGAAGAAGAAGAAGAAGAAGAAGAAGAAGAAAAAGAAGAAGAAGAAAGTAGAGACGAAATGCAGTCAGCATAAAGAAGTCATTTATTTGATACAAGCATAAAAGGATGATGCTAGAAGTTAGTGGAGATGAAAGATGATATGAATGAAGATTTCTGAAGGGTTTCTTTTTCCTTCCTTGTTTAGTATACCTCCAAAGAAGAAGAAGAAGAAGAAGAAAGTAGAGACGAAATGCAGTCCTGAAAATCGTATTCTTGGTTGGGAAAAAAAATTCCCCACCCCCTTTTTCTCCACTCATTTCCTTTTTTTTTCCCTTTTCTAATCGCCCTTTGGGTAGTCCTCAAGCACCTTCCCTACCATGTCAGTTTTCATGCTAGCCTCTGTCTCGTCTTTTTTTTTTTTCATGCTCGCCTCCCCTCCAACAATATCTTCTTTTGCCTTGGTCTGGACCAATATCCTCTTAGCTTCTCACTCCACTTTTGCCAAGGCTTTGGTCCTCCTGTGTCTTTCTGATTTAGAAAGTAGTAGCTCAACTTTTTCTAGAGATTGGGGTCTTACTTGTGTTGTATCATGGATAGTGATTTTTTTTAAGTTCTTTGCGCCAATTTTTAGAGAACTACTCATGCACCTTTGTAGCATTGACATATTGTGCATCTTTCCATTGGCTTTGTAACATGTTGTTATGTCTAGCTTGATAGTGCTTTTGGGGGTTTTTTTTGAGCTTTGTATTGCGAAATTTTTTTGCCACTTTCAAATTTTATGACGAAGAGAAATTTTGGACACTTGTGTATTTGGCATACTATTTTTGTAATACATCTTTCTTGGCCCTGGATCTACGTATGAAACCAAAACCCCTTACTCTTATCCAAAATCACCCAAGCTAAGATAATAACCATCCAAACTACACAATAAATTTTAACTATTATCTAAATCAACACACGTTGCAGAATTATCATCTAAGCCCTACATAGTTTGAATGCTTCCAATCTACAAATTAGATTATGATACATTAACCAAATCATTTGGTTTGATTTTCTTTTAAGAGCACACATGACGTAGCCAAAATATTACAAAAAATGCAAGCTTATCTTTATTACTGTAGGAGAGATCTTTGTTTATGAGGGGTTTGAAAAAGCAATGCTTTTTAGTAAGTTTGAAATATCATCAATACATGAAAATCATTAACCTATGGCCAAATACATTTTATAATTTAACATGGTATAAGGTTAATTAACTATGAATATGCCTGCTTCCCTTGTTACCTATTTCCTTCTGTAAGATTCCTCCCCAGCCCCTCAAGATGTCCTGTTTTTTTCCCTGTAATCAATCCCCTTTTCAGAATAATAAAAGATCTTGTTTCTATTTGTTTTGACCTAGAGAGAGAAAATATTCTAAAGAGAGGTAATTCAGTTTTTAGATATCTTTAGATGAAAAAATATTCCTTCTTATTAAAATAAATTCTCTCGAAACAGAAGTTTAAAAAGAAATTCCTAAGGTGCATTAGAAATAAATTATAATGTGCACAAAAAGACCTTAGCCTAAGGGTCCTTGTTTTCAGAAGATTTTAGCTTAAGGTCCAAACAAAGGTTTGACAGGCCAATGAGATTAATCCAAATGTAAGGAGGAGATAAATTGAAGAATAAAAGAAACCCCCCCCAAAAATGAGTAAATGCTCACATAAGATGAAGAGTGGACTAAGGACCAAAGAAAAGAATTAAAAAATTAAATTTTGACACCTTAGTGTGGGGATCTCCCCTCATGAAGTAGGCACCTTTTTCTCATAATTATCCCCAATTTTTAATCAATAAAATGAGATATTTTCATCTCTCCTCTCTCCTGTTTCAAATCTAGATCCAAAAAGTAAGCTGAACTGACCCAAAAATGGTCAAAAATTGACCAAACTGATCTGGAGAATTCTAGAATCAGTTTGCTTGGTTAGAGGCTCACTTTTTCCTATAAATAGAAGCCTCTTCCTTTGTAAAAGCTTAATGGTGTTTATGCACTGTTACTCTACTCCTGTCCTGAGCCATCTATATTAAATTTTTTAATAATTCAATTATTTTTGGCCTAATCCTCTCCAAAGTGAATTGGTGGCCACTATTGCTTCAAACAAGAGTAGAACCCTCAATCCCTCAAGCCAAAGGAGAGCTTACAAGCTCCATGTGAGCTAATTTTCTTACTTGTTTATGAATTTTAATGAAAAATCTATGGTTTTCTTGATTTTTATGTTTTGCAAATGATTGAATTAAATTCTAATGCTATGCCTTTGATGAAAAGGCCACCCCCTTCTCTTCTTTACATTCCAACCTTTCTTAATTCTAGAAAGATTAACTAAGTGATTAATTAAAATCTTCTTATTATTTACTCTCTTGAATTTAGAAAATTATGTAGATTAGAGTTTTATAATTCTAAATTGGGTTAATTAAGTTAAGTGAAGAAAGATAAAAATGAGAAAAATGAGAAATGGTCAGCCATACAAAGGAGGTTATGGCAAAATTTTTCAGAATTTTGTGAAAAGAAAGTTTATTTTTATGTTATTCCAAAAGAGTAATTCCCACCATTTTTGCATCTAAAAGAAATATTGAAACTACTCCATGTACATATTCACCTATGAATATGCATGGATATCACTGATATTAATTATTAAATTTGATTTCTATGCATAGAAAGATGCATAAAGAAATTTTTTTATTATAAAAGTGTTATTCTTATTAAATTTGATTTCTATGCATAGAAAGATGCATGAAGGAAATTTTTTTTATTATAAAAGTGTTATTCTTATTAAATTTGATTTCTATGCATAAAGGATTTTTTTTAATTATAAAAGTGTTATTCTTATTAAATTTGATTTCTATAGATGCATAAAGAAATTTTTTTATTACAAAATTGTTATTCTTATTAAATTTTATTTTTATGCATAGAAAGATGCATAAAGGAATTTTTTTAATTACAAAAATGTTATTCTTATTAAATTTGATTTTTATGCATAGAAAGATGCATAAAGAAAAATTTTTATTACAAAAGTGTTATTCTTATTAAATTTGATTTTTATGCATAGAAAGATGCATAAAGGAATTTTTTAATTATAAAAGCGTTATTCTTATAAAAATTGATTTTTATGTAAAAATAGATGCATAAATATTTTTTTAATTTTAAAAGTGTTATTCTTATTAAATTTAATTTTATGCATAAATAGATGCATAAAAGGATTTTTTTAAAATTATAAAAGTGTTATTCCCATTGAAGTTGATTTTTATGTATAAATAGATGCATAAAAGGATTTTTTTAAATTATAAAAGTGTTATTCCCATTGAAGTTGATTTTTATGCATAAATAGAAGCATAAAGAATTTTTATATCAAAATTAGAATTCTCTTAAATTCTATGTTTAAATTCTATGAGTATTTGATAAATGAATAATTAAATACCCTAAGAGAGAAATTTCTATCGTTTTATATTCACACGGATTGTAAAAAGAAAATTCAAGAAATCTATCGAGATCAAAATATTTAAAAAAATGATTAATTTATTCCTCATTGGAATTCGTAACTAATTTAGAAATCAGTTAAGTGAATAGTCAAAGAAAGAAATTCAGTAAAATAGTAACTGAATTATCAAATCTTTTCGAGAGAGATAGTTCAGGAAAAATCTTATTCGACTCGAACCTTGAATCAGACTATGACCAAGACCAAACTCTTTCGTCAGTTTCGAGGAAAGAAGGTGTGACCAGTTTAGAAAAATACACTCAAAACTCCCGCCAAATCTGAAACTAAGTTTGAGACCCTTCGAATTGATCTGTGGATCAAGGTTATAGAATTCGAGGAATTCTGGTATGAAATTCAGAATTTGGATCAAGAAGTTTTGGGGATACTAATTCAAGAAATACTCCTTGTATTCAAAAGAAAATCAAACTGAAAACTTGTATAGAAACCCTGTTTTCTTAAAGGAATGTCTTACGCCAGAATGCTGGAGGGAGCATTTGGTATATGTTTTTCCAAGGGAAGTTTGGTTGCAACAGCTGGCGCGGGGAGTGTTCAAAGGACGGCTCATGCGGCAAAGCCTGCCCAGGTCTTGACTAGCCTCGGTATGGTTGAAAAATGGTGCGCTTCCGATACGATAGATGAGGTTCGACCAAGCGGTCCCTGAGTGAAGTGCCAGGACACCTAAGGAGGATCCTGGAGGGTTCTGACTAGGAGATGCACAGGGCTGGTGGTGCCTATGACACCCATGCATATGTCGTGGAAGATATGTATGATGGACGAAATGATTATTTGTAATCTGTTACTGGATCTCGTTTGCTGACCAGTTAGTATCAACGGAGAGTCCAGAGTGATACTATTTTTTGAGAAACAAGGGACTGGATGGAATTTTTGAGTTATGATATCTGTAACCAAAGGCTGGAATCAGTGGAGTTATGATATCTGTAACCAAAGGCTGGAATCAGTGGAGTTTTAATAATTAAATTGAAATAATAGGAATACGCTTAAAATTCGAGTAGTTAAATAAAAACCTGAAGAATTTCTCAAATGAGTAGATCAATGGCTATGCCTGACTTCGGTTAGGAAAAAAGCGTTGATTTTCTCAAATGATTAGATCAATGGCTGTGCCTGATTTCGGTTAGGAAAAAAAGCGTTGATTTCTTCAAACTAAGTCAGTGATAGTTTTCCTTCTATCTGGTTTAATCAGGTGAAGGATAGTTTAGTCTCTTGACCCCGTTAGAAAATTCGTTAAGAAAATAAAAAAGGTGGAATCGTCCTCGTTTTTCGGGCAAAGGAAATTTTTCCAGTTTCGGTTTCGGAATGACCACCAGATTAGTCTCGTGTCCGGACATTCGAGGGCGGGACCTAGAGTGGGGAACCCTACCCCGCGCGCAAGAGGAAGCTACTTCCACTCTGCTAGCAATCGGGAATCCGGTGCACAGAGTGCGCAGAGGGGGCAGAGGGGTCTCACAGCTGGTATATCAGAGCGCTATTGTAAACTTACGAAACAGCAGCAGAAATTGCCTAAAATTTTAAAGTAAATTTGGGAAATAATGTTTTCACTTGTTAAGATTATGTTTGAAATGAACTTCATAAATTGAAAACTCATAAATTTAACTGGATTTTTAGATGGATACCCCAAATCTATCTAGCATTCCTGGACTCTCCCAGAGTCAGGATATGATCGCCTTTGCCTTCGAAAATCTCATCAACTCCGCTACAACCCGAGGAAGTAGAGTGAGACTCGCTCGTCACTTTGAGGATCTATACTTTCCTGATCCAATAGAGCGACGTCAGCATATGTGGTTCTCTGGAGGGCGAAGTATTCGTGTCAATACCAATCAAGGACAGAGACTCAGACAGAATATCTCGCTAGCCATGATCTTGATAAGGCTAGGAGTTGTTCATTATGTACAACTCTATAATCTCACCCCGAAATTTTAGAATTTCTTGCCGTAATTTAAGACTTCTTAGCTGCTTTATTCCTAGGAGAAGAATTATAGCACCATTATTAGTGATGAATTGTGTATATCATAGCATGTCTCCATCGCAGTATTGCCTTTTTATGCATACGCGATTGAGGCGGTGACTTTTGGAGCCGAGACGCTCTATGTATACATCAAAAACTTTTAATAATAAATGATGTTTTGTAAAAGATTCCAAATTATTTTCGTGGTTGTGAATATTGGTTAATAAAATTATCAGAGTGAATCTTGTTTTCAAGAATTATGATGGAATATTTATTTGTTTAAGAAATAAATCTCAAAAATTAAATAGTCATAAATGTGATGACAAAGTTAAGTTGACAAAAATATCGTTTTGTCAGAATCATGAGGTGCGTGGCCCGTGGTATAGGCAGCCAGATCCTCTTACCGATAATGAAGAGTTAGATCCGGACGTTCGTAAAGCCCTGCACCGATCCCAACCTGGTCCCTTCAAGGGTGAAGGGGAACAGTTTGGAAAAATGGATCAAGGCAATGGAAGAGTATTTTGATGTAACCGGTTATAACGAGAAGAGCAAGATGCCTCTCGCCAGATTGAAAATTGTGAAAACGGCCAGGGTCGCATGGAGGAACCATTGTGAGACAAACCGTCTCGATCGAAATACCCAGACTTGGTCAGATCTTAAAGCTTACCTTAGGAAGAGGTTCTGTCCTCCGGGCTTCCTGGAAACCAAAATGAATTAGTTCCTTGGAACTGAAGCACGATAGCCGGACGATTGAAGAATACCATCAGGCATTTGCCCTTCTCCTCAAATATTCTCCACTTTTGGATGAAGAGCAGCTGATGGCCAGATTCATTCGAGGGATGAATGAGCCATTGGACATTTTAGTGAAAAATGCCAAACCAGTCTCAATGGCAGAAGCTGTCAGAATGGCAAAGGACTTTGCCAAAGCACTTGTTGTTAAGGTCCCACCGAAGCCTGCACCCTCAAACTTTAAAAGGTTCCGAACCCCGGGAAGTGCTTTAAACTTTCCACCCCCAAAGAGGCAGTAAGGCCCTAATCAGAATCAAGATGCGGGGAAATTCAAAAGTGAAGGAAGACCCTTCCCTCAGAACACTTTCTCTGGAGCCCCACCTCTTTCAAGGATTCAGAGGGATGAGCTTAGAACTGAGAACAGGTGTTTTGGGTGTCAGGGTTTCGGTCACTAGCTTAAAGACTACACCACTCCTGCCATGTCAAGAGGACAGGGAAGTCAAGGACCCAGAGTGCAGAGACCAGCCCCTTCGTATCAGTCAAATCAGGGTCCATCGTCTCGCCAAAATCAGGGCAATACCAGGAAGGAGGACTCCAGCTCAACGATCTGCCTCTGTTCAGAGTAATCTCAGAACACCATCCCAGAACTGGGGTAACCAAAGAGAGAGTTCCGCCCCAATCTGCAAACAGCCAGAGCAGTTACGATAGCACAAGTAGTGGAAGAGGAAAGAGGTTAGATCTATGCCGCGATTAAAAACCAAGGGCCAAATCATCAATTCTCTATCATCCATGCTCCAGCTGAGTATAAGGGTAAGCCATTCAAGCTTTTGATTGATTCAGGCAGTACTCATTCATTTATTTCCCCAGGATGCTTGCATAAGCTAGTCTTAGAACAGAAATCAGGGAAACCTATGCAAGTTGAATTGGCCAGTGGGAAGATTCTTTTCACTCATCAACCATGAGACAGATCGTATTCAGTTTAATCTAGATGGGAATGTAATTGACTGCCAGTTCAGAGTCTTACCTTTGGGAGTTTTTGACGGAATCCTTGGAATGGATTGGCTCCACAAAAATCAACTGACATTCACTGTCATAATGGAACCATTTCCTTCAGTGACCTTCACGGGAACAAAGTTCAAGGAACTGGAATTTTTGGATCCCCAAATCTTCAATTAGTAAAAGCTTCTAGGTTAATGAAATGACTTAGAAAGAAGCAGCTCATTTATGTTGTCAAAAGGAGTCCGGTAGACAAAAAGTTAAAGGCTAAAGAACCAAAATGGTTAAGTGAGTATGATGATTTATTCCCAGCAGAGCTAACTGAGATGCCTCCGATTCGGGAAAAGTAGATCATGAGATAGAATTGACCCTCGGAGCTCAGCCCCCCAGTAGCCCAGTGCACGTACAAAATGCCAGTCCTTGAAGCCATTGAACTCAAGGAACAGCTTAGGCAGCTGTTAGAACAAGGGTTTTTAAGACCCAGTGTTTCACCTTGGGGAGCGCTAGTTCTCTTTCAGAAAAAGAAGGATGGAATGTTAAGACTGTGTGTGGATTACAGAGGTCTCAATCAGCTGACAGTTAAGAATAAGTATCCTATCCCTAGAATTGATGAGCTTTTGGATAGGTTAAATGGAGCCCAGATCTTCACAAAGATAGATCTCAAATCAGGGTATTACTAGATCACGATTAATGATGATCAAGATATCCCGAAGACAACCATCAATACTCGCTATGGCCACTATGAATTTACTGTCATGCCGTTTGGATTGACAAATGCCCCAGCTACGTTCAGTCGCCTAATGCAGGACATTCTCAGAGAATACTTGGATGATTTTGTTCTTGTTTTCTTTGATGATATTCTGATTTACTCAAAGAATGCAGCTGACCATAAAGCTCATGTCCGTAAAGTTCTTGAGATTCTAAGGAAGCACCAACTCTGCACAAAAAGGGACAAATGCACTTTCTCTGTGTCGACCATGTTGAATACTTGGGCTTTCTGGTATCCAAAGATGGAATTTCTCCAGATTCCGTAAAAGTCCAAGCAGTCATAGATTGACTTGAACCAAAGACAGTGAAAAAAGTCAGGGGATTCTTGGGATTAAGTGGTTGGTATAGAATTTTTATACCTAAGTATGCTCTCATAGCTTCCCCCTGACTAATCTTCTCAAGAAGAATACCTCGTTTCAATGGTTTGCCAGGTGTCAGCGCGCTTTTGATAAGCTGAAGACCCCGACTTGGTAACCAATCCCGTTCTGAAGTTGCCAAATTTCTCTCTACCCTTTGAGGTAGTACAGTGGTTTTGCCCTGGGAGGTGAGTTTATGCAGGAAGGTCATACAGTGGCCTATGAATCCCGAAAACTCAGAACGCATGAGAGAAATTATGCTGTCCACGACCTGGAGCTACTTTAAGTAGTCTATGCTCTGAAGTTGTGGAGACATTACCTACTGGGTCAAAGATTCACTTTGATGACAGATCATCAGAGCTTAAAGTGGATCTTCACTCAGAAGGATCTCAACATGCGCCAAACAAGGTGGATGCAGACCCTGCAGGAATTTGATTTTGAAATCAAGTACTACCCAAGCAAAGAAAATGTGGTAGCAGATGCCCTCTCAGTAGAAAAGCCTCCTTGCTTGCAATCACAGTGGTGTCAAATCCATTGATTAATGAAGCAAGAGAGAAGATCATGCAGGATAGATTCTTTCGCCCTATTGCTACCCTACTTATGCAGGAAAGCAAAACTCCTCAAGAGTTGAACCGAGTTCAAGGGTACAACCTGGATGAAGGAATTATGTATTATAATAGCAGGCTATGCATTCCCAATGATGAGGGAGCTAAGGGTCAAATTCTGAATGAAGCCCATGATAGCCTTATAGAAAAGCAGGACATCCAGGTTTCATCAAGACCTACATGTCTGTGTAAAGAAAAGCTTCTTTTGGCCTGGACTAAAAAAGGATGTACTTAATCATGTATGTCAATGAAGCCCATGATAGCCTTATAGCAGGACATACAGGTTTCATCAAGACCTACATGTTTGTGTAAAGAAAAGCTTCTTTTGGCCTGGACTTAATCATGTACGTCAATGCCTGATATGTCAGAAAGTCAAAGCCGAGAGAGTAAAAATGCCTGGGAAGTTACATCCATTAGACATCCCCTAGATGAAGTGGAAATGTATCAGTATGGATTTTATTACTGGACTACCTTCAGTGGCTAAGTCACCTACTTTCTTTGTAATCAGATATGACCCACAGTATCTGGGGGATAACTTCTTATACTCTCCAAGAGATATAGAACTTCTTTTTTTGGGACGTACTCGAATGAAGACCATATCTGCTTCTTCGAATTTTCTGCCTGACCTCTTCTTATCTGCATACTGCTTTTGTCTATCCTGGGCAGCTTTTATATCCTTGCGGATTGACTGCATCTACTACTGATCCATGTTGTCAAGCATTTGTCTGGACATCTCGACCCTAATTAATGGGTCAGACCAAGTTAATGGTGTTAGGCAGTCTTGTCCATACAGAGCTTTGAAAGGGCTCATCTTGATACTTCGGTGATAAGAAGCATTGTAGGCGAATTCGACTAAGTGCAGATAGCTTAGCCACTTCTTGGGTCCCTGCCACCACAGCATGACCGAAGTATATCTTCGATTACTTGGTTCACCCTTTCAGTTTGACCATCGGTCTCAGGGTGGTAAGCTGTGCTAAGTTCCAAGAAAGTTCCTACTGCTTCGAAGAATGCAGTCCAGAATCTTGACGTGAATTTAGGATCTTGATCACTTACTATTCTCCTGTGGATAGGCCATGCAATCTGAAGATTTCCTTGAGGAAAACTCTGGCCACATCCACTGCAGTGTAGGTTTCTTTTACTGGAATCAGATGGGCAACTTTGGTTAGTTTGTCAACTACCACGAAGATGGAGTTGTAACCTTTTGTATGGCTGACCATTTCTCATTATTTTAAACTTATATTAACCCCAATTAGATATCTAGGATTCTAATCTACACAATTTTTAATTTCCAAGAGAGTAAACAATAAGAAAAGTTTAATTAATCTTTTTGTTAAACATTCTAGGATAACTTTAATCAACTATAAAAAACAAGAAGATCAAGAAAACCATAGATTTAAAATTAAAAAGTAAGAAGAATTTAGCTTACATGGAGTTTGTAAGCTTTCCTTTGGCTTGAGGGATTGAGGGTTCTACTCTTGTTTAGATCAAGAGTGGCCACCAAATACTTTGGAGTGGATTAAGTAAAAAACAATTGAATGATTTAAAATTGGGGAGTAATGATGAGAAAAAAGGTGCCTCCTTCATGAGGCAAAATCCCCACTCTGAGGTGTCCAAAATTTAATTTTTTAATGTTTCCTTTGGTCCTTAGTCCACTCTTCATCTTATGTGAGCATTTACTCATTTTTGGGAGGTTTTTCTTTATTTCTTCAATTTATCTCCTCCCTACATTTGGATTAATCTTATTGGTCCCTTAGAACCAAACTTCCCTTAGAAACCAAACTTTCCTTAGAAAAACATATACCAAATGCTCTCTCCAGCATTCTGGCATAAGACAGTCCTTTAAGAAAACAGGGTTTCTATCCAAGTTTTCAGTTTGATTTGAATTAGTATCCCCAAAACTTCTTGATCGAAATTCTGAATTTTATACCAGAATTCCTCGAATTCTATAACCTTGATCCACAGATCAATTCGAAGGGTCTCAAACTTAGTTTCAGATTTGGCAAGAGTTTTGAGTGTATTATTATTAAAAAATTCAATGTAGATGGCTCATGACAACAGGAGTAGAGTAATAGTGCATAAACACCATTAAGCTTTTACAAAGGGAGAGGCTTCTATTTATAGAAAAAAGTGAGCCTCAAACCAAGCAAACTGATTCTAGAATTTTCCAGACTAGTTTGGTCAATTTTTGACCATTTTTGGGTCAATTCAGCTTACTTTTTAGCTTACTTTTTAGATCTAGATTTGAAACAGGAGAGAGGAGAGATGAAAATATCTCATTTTATTGATTAAAAATTGGGATTAATGATGAGAAAAAGGTGACTACTTCATGAGGGGATATCCCCACACTGAGGTGTCAAAATTCAGTTTTTTAATTCTTTTCTTTGGTCCTTAGTCCCCTCTTCATCTTATGGAGCATTTACTCATTTTTGGTGGGGGGTTTTTCTTTTATTCTTCAATTTATCTCCTCCCTACATTTGGATTAATCTCATTGGCCTGTCAAACCTTTGTTTGGACCTTAATCTAAAAATTTTCTAAAAATAGGGACCCTTAGGCTAAGGTCTTTTGTGCACATTATAATTTATTTCTAATGCACCTTATGAATTTCTTTTTAAACTTCTTTTTCGAGGAAATTTATTTTAATAAGAAGGGATATTTTTCCATCCAAAGATATCTAAAAACTGAATTATCTCTCTCTAGAATATTTTCTCTCTCTAGGTCAAAACAAGTAGAAACAAGATCTTTTATTATTCTGAAAAGGGGATTGATTACAAGGGAAGAAACTGGACATCTTGAGGGGTTGGGGAGGAATCTTATATCCTCTCTCACTTGAAAAATGTGAGATGTCCTCATCTCGCAAACTAGGCGCATCAGTTCGGTTTCTTTCTCCTAGGTGGCGTCTTCAAAAGGATAGAACTTCCATTTGACTAATAATTCTCTCAGAAATCTATTCCTAAGAACCTTCTCTCGAACATCAAGGATTTCTTCAGGTTGGAGTTCCATCTGCCCTTGGGTTGAAGAAGTTAAGAGTTCATCATTAAGCACATGATTCGGGCCTAGTACACATACTTCTTAAGTAGGCTGATATGAAATACATTATGTACTTTGAGATGAGGAAGGTTATGTCAAAATTTTCTAGAATTTTATGAAAAAGAAAGTTATTTTCATTGAATTTAATTTCTATGCATATAGAAAGATGCATAATGGAAGTTTTTTTATTATAAAAGTGTTATTTTCATTGAATTTAATTTCTATGCATAGAAAGATACATAATGGAAATTTTTTTATTATAAAAGTGTTGTTTTTATTGAATTTAATTTCCATGCATAGAAAAAGATGCATAATGGAAATTTTTTTATTATAAAAGTATTGTTTTCATTGAATTTAATTTTCATGCATAAAAAGATGCATAATGAATTTTTTTAATTATAAAAGTGTTATTTTCATTGAATTTAATTTCTATGCATAGAAAGATGCATAATGGAAATTTTTTTATTTATAAAAGTGTTGTTTTCATTGAATTTGATTTCTATGCATAGAAAGATGCATAATGGAAAGTTTTTTATTATAAAAGTGTTATTTTTATTGAATTTAATTTCTATGCATAAAAAGATGCATAATAAAAATTTTTTTATTATAAAAGTGTTATTTTCATTAAATTTAATTTCTATGCATAATAGAATTTTTTATTATTATAAAAGTGTTGTTTTCATTGAATTTAATTTCCATGCATAGAAAGATGCATAAAGGAATTTTTTTTAATTATAAAAGCGTTATTCTTATAAAAATTAATTTTTATGCATAAAGAAATTCTTTTTGTTTTAAAAGTGTTATTCCTATTAAATTGATTTTATTCATAAATAGATGCATAAAAGGATTTTCTTTTATATAAAAGTGTTATTTCCATTGAAGTTGATTTTTATGCATAAATAGATGCATAAAGAATTTTTATATCAAAATTAGAATTCTCTTTAATTCTATGTTTAAATTTTATGAGTATTTGATAAATGAATAAGTAAATACTCTGAGAGAGAAATTTTTATCGTTTTATATTCACTCGAATTGTAAAGAGAAAATTTAGAAAATCCATCGCAGTCGAAATATTCAGATAAATGATTAATTTATTCCTCATCGGAATTCGTGATTAATTTAGAAATCAGTTAAGTGAATATTCAATGAATGAAATTCAGTAAAATAGTAACTGAAATATCACCTCTTTTCGAGATTTATCAAACTCGAACCCTGAATCAAACTATGACCAAGACCAAACTCTTTCGTCTATTTTGAGGAAATAAGATGTGACCAGTTCTTTTGGGTGTCAGGGTTTTGGTCACCAGCTTAAAGACTGCCCGACTCCTGCCATGTCAAGAGGACAGGGAAGTCAAGGACCCAAATTGCAGAGACTAGCCCCTTCGTATTAGTCAATTCAGGCGCAGTACTCATTCATTTATCTCCCCAGGATGCTTGCGTAAGCTAGTCTTAGAACAAAAATCAGGGAAACCTATGTAAGTTGAATTGGCCACCACCAGTGGAAAGATCCTTTTCACTCACCTTGAGATAGATTGTATTCAATTTAATCTAGATGGGAATGTAACTGACTAGATGGGAATGTAACTGACTGCTGTCAGTTCAGATTCTTACCTTTGGGAGTTTTTGACGGAATCCTTGGAATAGATTCCACAAAAATCAAGCTGACATTCACTGTCACAATGGAACCATTTTCTTCCGTGACCTTCACACGGAAACAAAGTTCAAGGAATCGGAATTTCAGGATCCCCAGGTCTGCAATTAGTAAAAGCTTCTAAGTTACTGAAAGGACTTAGAAAGAAGCAGCTCATTTATGTTGTCAAAATGAATCCGGTAGACACAAAGTTAAAAGCTAAAGAACCAGAATGGTTAAGTGAGTATGATGATTTATTCCCAGCAGAGCTAACTGAGATGCCTTCGATTCGGGAAGTAGATCATATGATAGAATTGACCCCCGGAGCTCAGCTAGTAGCCCAGCGCACGTACAAAAATGCCAGTCCTTGAAGCCATTAAACTCAAGGAACAGCTTAGGCAGCTGTTAGAACAAGGGTTTGTAAGACCCAATGTTTCACCTTGGGGAGCGCCAATTCTTTTTCAGAAAAAGAAGGATGGAACGCTGAGACTCTGTGTGGATTATAGAGGTCTCAATCAGCTGACAGTTAAGAATAAGTATCCTATCCCTTGAATTGATAAGCTTTTGGACAAGCTAAGTGGAGTCCAGATCTTCACAAAGATTGATCTCAAATAAGGGTATTACCAGATCAGGATTAATGAGCAAGATATGGGCACTATGAATTTATAGTCATGCCGTTTGGATTGACAAATGCCCTAGCTACATTCAATTGCCTAATGCAAGAAAGCAAAACTCCTCAGGAGTTGAATCGAGTTCAAGGGTACAGCCTGGATGAAGGAATTATGTATTATAATAGTAGGCTATGCATTCCCAATGATGAGGGAACTAAGGGTCAAATGAATGAAGCCCATGACAGTCTTATAGCAGGACATCCAGGTTTCATCAAGACCTACATGTCTATAAAGAAAAGCTTCTTTTGGCCTGGACTAAAAAAGGATGTACTTAACCATGTACATCAATGCCTGGTATGTCAGAAAGTCAAAGCCGAGAGAGTAAAAATGCCTGGGAAGTTACATCCATTAGACATCCCCCAGATGAAGTGGGAATGTATCAGTATGGATTTTATTACTGGACTACCTTCAGAGCAATCAGGTTACAACTCCATCTTTGTGGTAGTTGATAGACTAACCAAAGTTGTCCATCTGATTCCAGTAAAAGAAACCTACACTGCAGTGGATGTGGCCAGAGTGTTCCTCAAGGAAATCTTCAGATTGCATGGCCTACCCAGGAGAATAGTAAGTGATCAAGATCCCAAGTTCACGTCAAGATTGTGGACTGCATTCTTTGAAGCAGTAGGAACTTTCTTGGATCTCAGCACAGCTTACCACCCCGAGACCAATGGTCAAACTGAAAGGGTGAACCAAGCCCTTTCAAAGGGTGAACCAAGCCCTTTCAAAGATTGTGGACTGCATTCTTTGAAGCAGTAGGAACTTTCTTGGATCTCAGCACAGTTTACCACCCCGAGACCAATGGTCAAACTGAAAGGGTGAACCAAGCCCTTTCAAAGCTCTGTATGGACAAGATTGCCTAACACCATTAACTTGGTCCGACCCATTGATTAGGGTCGAGATGTCTAGACAGATGCTTTGACAACATGGAGCAACAGATGCAGTCAATCCGCAAAGATATAAAAGCTACCCAGGAAAGCCAGAAGAAGTATGCATATAAGAAGAGGTCAGACAAAAAATTCAAAGAAGCAGATATGGTCTTCATTCGAGTACGTCCCAAAAATAGAAGTTCTCTATCTCTTGGGAAGTACAAGAAGTTATCCCCCAGATACTGTGGGCCATATCTGATTATAAAGAAAGTAGGTGACTTAGTCTATGAACTTCTTCTGCCTCCTCATCTCAAAGTACATAATGTATTTCATGTCAGCTTACTTAAGAAGTATGTATCGAGCCCAAATCATGTGCTTAATGATGAACTCTTAACATCTTCAACCTAAGGGCAGATGGAACTCCAACCTGAAGAAATCCTTGATGTTCGAGAGAAGGTTCTCAGGAATAGAATTCTAAGAGAATTATTAGTCAAATGGAAGTTCTATCCTTTTGAAGATGCCACCTGGGAGAAAGAAGCCGAATGCGAGATTACCCCCAGTTTGGGAGATGAGGACATCTCGCGTTTTTAAATGTTCTAGAGAGAGATAATTCAGTTTTTAGATTTCTTTGGATGGAAAAATATCCTTTCTTATTAAAATAAATTCCCCCGAAACAGAAGTTTAAAAAGAAATTCCTAAGGTGCATTTGATATAAATTATAATCTCCTCAAAAGACCACACCCTCACGATCCAGATTTTCTTAAAAATTTGGATTAAGGCTCTAAGGGACCAATAAGATTAATCCAAATGTAGGGAGGAGATAAATTGAAGAAATAAAGAAAAACCCCCCAATAATGAGTAAATGCTCACATAAGATGAAGAGTGGACTAAGGACCAAAGGAAACATTAAAAAAATGAAATTTTGACACCTCTCTCAGAGTGGGGATTTCCCCTCATGAAGGAGGTGCCTTTTTTCTCATCATTACTCCCCAATTTTAAATCAATTAAGTGAGCAATTTCATCTCTCCTCTCTCCTATTTCAAGTCTAGTTCCAAAAAGTAAGCTGAACTGACCCAAAAATGGTCAAAATTGACCAAACTGATCTGGAAAATTCTAGAATCAGTTTGCTTGGTTTGAGGCTCACTTTTCTCTATAAATAGAAGCCTCCCCCTTTGTAAAAGCTTAATAGTGTTTATGCACTGTTACTCTACTCCTACCCAGAGCCAATTACATTGAATTTTCTTGATAATTCAATTGTTTTTGACTTAATCCTCTCCAAAGTATTTGGTGGCCACTCTTGATCCAAACAAAAGTAGAACCCTCAATCCCTCAAGCCAAAGGAAAGCTTACAAACTCCATGTAAGCTGAATTCTTCTTACTTTTTAATTTTAAATCTATGATTTTCTTGATCTTCTTGTTTTTTATAGTTGATTAAAGTAAATTCTGATGCTATGCCTTGATGAAAAGGCCATCCTCTTCTCTTCCTTATAATAAATTCAACCTTTCTTTATCCTAGAATGTTTAACAAAAAGATTAATTAAAATTTTCTTATTGTTTACTTTCTTGGAAATTGAAAATTGTGTAGATTAGAATCCTAGATATCTAATTGGGGTTAATATAAGTTTAAAATATAAGGATAAAAATGAGAAATGGTCAGCCATACAAAGGAGGTTATGGTAAAATTTTTTAGAATTTTGTGGAAAAGAAAGTTTATTTTTATGTTATTCCAAAAGAGTAATTCCCACCGTTTGTGCATTCTAAAAGAAATATATTACTCCATGTACATATTCACCTATAAATATGCATGGATATCACTGATATTAATTATTAAAATTAATTTCTTTGCATACATAATGGAAATTTTTATATTATAAAAGTTTTATTTTCATTGAGTTTAATTTCTATGCATAGAAAGATGCATAATAGAATTTTTTTAATTATAAAAGTGTTATTTTCATTGAATTTAATTTCTATGCATAGAAAGATGGATAATGAAAATTTTTATATTATAAAAGTGTTATTTTCATTGAATTTAATTTCTATGCATAGAAAGATGCATAATGAAAATTGTTTTATTAGAAAAGTTTTATTTTCATTGAATTTAATTTCTATGCATAGAAATATGCATAATGGAAGTTTTTTTATTATAAAAGTGTTATTTTCATTGAATTTAATTTCCATGCATAGAAAGATGCATAATGAAATTTTTTATTATTATAAAAGTGATATTTTCATTGAATTCAATTTCTATGCATAGAAAGATGCATAATGGAAATGTTTTTATTATAAAAGTGTTATTTTCATTGAATTTAATTTCTATGCATAGAAAGATGCATAATGAAATTTTTTATTATTATAAAAGTGTTGTTTTCATTGAATTTAATTTCTATGCATAGAAAGATGCATAATAGAAATTTTTTTATTATAAAAGTGTTATTTTCATTGAATTTAATTTCTTTGCATAGAAAGATGCATAATGGAAATTTTTTTTATTATAAAAGTGTTATTTTCATTGAATTTAATTTCTATGCATAGAAAGATGCATAATGGAAATTTTTTTATTATAAAAGTGTTGTTTTCATTGAATTTAATTTCCATGCATAGAAAGATGCATAAAGGAAATTTTTATTATTATAAAAGCATTATTCTTATAAAAATTAATTTTTATACATAAAGAAATTCTTTTTTGTTTTAAAAGTGTTATTTCTATTAAATTGATTTTATGCATAAATAGATGCATAAAAAGATTTTCTTTTATATAAAAGTGTTATTTTCATTGAAGTTGATTTTTATGCATAAATAGATGCATAAAGAATTTTTATATCAAAATTAGAATTCTCTTTAATTTTATGTTTAATTTCTATGAGTATTTGATAAATGAATAAGTAAATACTCTGAGAGAGAAATTTCTATCGTTTTAATATCACTCGGATTGTAAAGAGAAAATTCAGAAAATCTATTAAAGTCCAAATATTCAGATAAATGATTAATTTATTCCTCATCGGAATTCATGATTAATTTAGAAATCAGTTAAGTGAATATTCAATGAATGAAATTTAGTAAAATAGTAACTGAAATATCACCCCTTTTTGAGAAAGATAGTTCAAGAAAAATCTTATGAGACTCGAACCTTGAATCAAACTATGACCAAGACTAAACTCTTTCGTCTGTTTCGAGGAAAGAAGATGTGACCAGTTTAGGAAAATATTCTCAAATCTCCTGCCAAATTTGAAACTAAGTTTGAGACCCTTCAAATTGATCTGTGGATCTGGATCATGGTTACAGAATTCGAGAAATTCTGTTATGGAATTCAGTATTACGATCATGAAGTTTTGGGGATATTGATTCAAGATATACTCATTGTATTCAAAAGAAAATCAAACTGAAAACTTGCATAGAAACCCTATTTTCTTAAAGGATTGTCTTACGTCAAAATGCTGGAGGGACGGGGAGTGTTCAAAGGACAGCTCACGTGGCAAAGCCTGCCCAGGTCTTGACCAGCCTCGGTACGGTTAAAATGGTGCGCTTCCCCGGTACGATGGACGAGGGCCGACGAAGCGGTCCCTGAGTTAACTGCCAGGACACCTAAGGAGGATCCGGAGGGTTCTGACCAGGTGATGCACGGGCTCGTGGTGCCTAGGACACCCATGCGTATGTCGTGGAAGATTGTATGATGGACAAATCATTATTGTAATATGTTACTGGATTTCGTTTGTGCTGACCAGCATGTCTCAACAACGGAGAGTCTAGAGTGATATTGTTTTTTTTGAGAAACAAGGAACTGGATGGAAATTTTGAGTTATGACATCTGTAATCAATAACTGTTTGTCAATGGGTTGTTTTAAAAGTTAAAGTTTTAAAGAGGAGTGTGTGCGTACCTGTATTCGAAAGCAAATGTTAAGAAAGGCATTCAATTATGGGTGGGTGAGTAATTGTCTGGTTCTACCGATTCCAGTGGTTGGGTGGTGGCTAACCCATGGGCTGGATGGGGTTAGGCTGGAATCAGTGGAGTTTTAATAATGAAATTGAATAATAGGAATACGCTTAGAACTCGAGTAGTTAAATAAAAACCTGAAGACTTCTCAAATGAATAGATCAATGGCTGTGCCTAATTTCAGTTAGGAAAAAAGCGTTGATTTTTTTAAGTCAAGTCTGTAATAGTTTTCCTTCTTTCTGGTTTAATCAGGTGAAGGATAGTTTAGTTCTCTTGACCTCGTTAGAAAATTCGTTATTAAGAAAATAAAAAAAGGTGGAATCGTTCCCATTTTTTGGGCAAGGAAATTTTTCTCGGTTTTGGTTTCGGAATGACCACCAGATTAGTCTCGTGCCTGGACATTCGAGGGCGAGGCCTCGAGTGGGAAACCTTGCCCGCGCAAGAGGAAGCTACTTCTGCTCCTAACAACCGGGAATCCGGTGCGCGGAGGGACAGTGGGGTCTCACAGTTCTGACCAGGAGATGCACAGGCTCGCGATGCCTATGACACCCATGCGTATGTCATGGAAGATATGTATGATGGACGAAATGATTATTGTAATCTGTTACTGGATCTCGTTGTTGCTGACCAGTTGGTCTCAACGGAGAGTCCAGAGTGATACTGTTTTTTGAGAAATAAGGAACTGGATGGAATTTTTGAGTTATGACATCTGTAACCAATAACTGTTTGTAAATGGATTATTTTATATGTTAAAGTTTTAAAGAGGAGTGTGTGCGTATCTGTATTCGAAAGCAAAAGTTAAGAAAGGCATTCAATTATGGGTGGGTGAATAATTGTCTGGTTCTACCGATTCCAGTGGTTGTAAAACCCATGGGTTGGATAGGCTGGAATCAGTGGAGTTTTAATAATTAAATTAAAATAATAGGAATACGCTTAGAATTCGAGTAGTTAAATAAAAACCTGAAGAATTTCTCAAATGAGTAGATCAATGGCTGTGCCTGACTTTAGTTAGGAAAAAAGCGTTGATTTCCTCAAATGATTAAATCAACGACTGTGCCTGATTTTGGTTAGGAAAAAAAGCGTTGATTTCTTCAAACTAAGTCAGTGATAGTTTTTCTTCTATCTGGTTTAATCAGTGAAGGATAGTTTAGTCTCTTGACCGTGTTAGAAAATTTGTTAAGAAAATAAAAAAGGTAGAATCGTCCCCGTTTTCCGGTCGGGCAAGGGAAATTTTCCCAGTTTCGGTTTCGGAATGACCACCAGATTAGTCTCGTGTTTGGACATTCGAGGGCGAGGCCCCGAGTGGGAAACCCTGTCCCGCTCAAGAGGAAGCTACTTCCGCTACTAGCAACTGCGAATCCGGTGCGCGGAGGGGGCAGAGGGGTCTCACGACTTCCAATTGAATTGGCATCCTTAGCAAAACCATTGACACACATAATGAATTGATCCACCTGCAAAGTGCCAAATAACCTGCAACAATGAAATTCTTTTTCAAACACAGATTTAAAAGACCTCAAGGTCTATTTGTATAACCTGTACACAAGGTGACGTGAAGATTCCTCCATGTCTGGTTGCTTTTATCAACATCAAGAAGACTCTTCATGTCATCCCAAAGTTCTGGAAAGGCATCATTAAGGTATAGCTTCCTTTGGTCTTTGAACCAACTCTCAAATCCAATGCATAGAAACAACCCTTGCTCACACAAATCCTCTAACTCTCTTGCCCCAGTAGTTCTCCTTGTCTATATACAACCGTAATCTCTTTATATCTTTAAATTTAGCCACTGCACTAGGAACCTTGAAATTTATGACCATATACCTCTCCTTTGATAGAAAGGTAGGCCCTCTTCCCTTTGAAGTCCAGTAAATATTATACAATAATTGAGGAAACCATCTCCATTCATTGGGTTTGCAATGGGAGCCATCTTATATGCCCGGTCATGAAATTGTGACTTGATGATTTTCACGGCCTTTGTGTACTATCTAGTATACTCCTTAAGAGAAAGGGCCTCTCTATCTAAAGTAGTAGTTACCTTTTGTACGGTAGTGGTGAAGTCATCCTGGAAGTAAGGACCCAATGACATTCTTGTACTCACGTATGATAAAAATCCAATATATTATCTTTTCTTTCAACTTACTTTCCAAACAAGCGAAGCTAGCACACTTGCAAGAATGGTGTACCAAGGGTTTCTAGTTTATCTCTCTAGAGCCATCTCCACCCATTTCTTATCACATCACTCAAGTTTACAAGCAAATATGCCTTGTCTGCTACCCAAAACTTTTGAAATAGAAAGATCTCGTGAGTGAGAGTCGGGGCCAAGTGAGTATGAGTGACCGTATGATCCATAAAATCAACATAAGATGAGACCATTATGAAGAACCTCCTCAATAGAGATATGAAGACTGTATCTTACTCATTTGTTACTCCTCACAAACACAAGAAGCAGCTCCCCTTCTCTATGCCTGTCTACCTCAATGAATACACATTTGACCCTTATGTGTCGAGATGGGTAAAGCTCATAGGCTGACAAAAGCATATCCATGTCACAAACCAATGCTAACCATAGAACCTTTAGAAGTTACTCTACAAAACATACCTTCTAAAATTTGTGACAACCATGCCTTAAGCCTATTGTTGCCATCCCAAACCATGAATTTTTTTCCCTTCAAGTCACACCACTCTTCATTCAATTCATCTTCAAATTGTGCATCTTACCAAATTCCACATGGGTCCCCATTCTTGAAAATCTAAATCTATGACATTCAAGTATTCCTCATGTGTCCTATGCATAGAGACTAGGAAATGTGCACTAGAGAACACATAACCATTTATGCCAAAACTTTTTCTGAGGTTGGCAACTTGACTCGAGGTCATTTGAATTTCCTTGTTGTTTGGGAGCAAGCCTACATAATGGAATGAGGGGTGGCTCTGTCTCATCGGTTAATGTGAAATTCATTTAACACACCTTGAAGAGGCCAAGCTAGATTTCCCTCCCCAGGATTCGAGGATGAAGCTTTTCTCTTTCCTTCTCTCTATCACTTGACTCACCTTGCTCACCTCTACCCTCAACATTAGGTCCTCTAAACCTGCTCATTTTCCTCATGCTCAACATGGGTCTCCTATTCACCCCCAACTTCACCTATAGTGTTCACATTTATTAAAGTAGGATCATCTTATGACTCAAGTTTCCCTGTGCTCTTGTTTTTAGAAGTGCATTCTTCACTTACTGCCTTCCCAAATGGGCCAAAACGCAACGAATATCTCTTGGTAGAGCTATAACAAGAAAAACATACAAAGATAAGTTAAAAATAAGAATGAAAGAATAACAAAGACAATAAGGCAACCTTTAAACAAGTGTTCCCCTTTCCCCTCCGCGCCCATCCTACCTCTAAAAACTATGTTTTGATCAATCATCAACAAGTGAAGTAACACATCCAATCAAGATATAGGTAAGCATAATGATTATCATAATGCTTGGAGCTACCATTGTAATGTTTATGACATGGATGGCATTGTGGGCATGGTGGCATTGCTAACATTGATGTGGAAATGGATGCTTTTTGTAACGATATACATGTGCATCATGCATCATACACACATGCATGCATGCACATTTGAGTCTTCCTTTACCATATGATCCATTTCAAAGAGAGCCCAATTGAGTAACACTTACACCTTATCTATACTCACATTTAAACTCTCTTCCCAAAAGTATAAATATTTCTAATGTTAGATTGTAGAGACATTTTTGAAGGAAGGTCGTCCTTTCTTTTAAATTGGGAAACCCAATTTTGTGGAGCACCACCAAGAAAAGCAAAAGATAGGAGCATCTCTAGCTTGGGAAGTAACATAAAAAAAGCAAAAGAAAATGCAAAGATATACAGAACAAGAAAAGGGAGGAAAATGCAAAGATATACAAAATAAGAAAAGGGAGGGAATGGATTTGGAAACAACTAAGCAGGATATACGAAGAGGAACAGAACCACATTGAAGAAGTAGGTAGCAAATCTTAGTAAGCAAATGGTTGCAATGGCTTAGAATAGCACATAAAGTCTTGAGGTGAAATGTCAAGCTGCGGTAAAATGTACATGTTACCAGGCATGTTGGTAGGCCATACTGCAATGTGGCTAGAGTGAGTAGCTTACTAGTTATAAAGATGGAGGAGCTAGATGTGAAAAAAATAACACAAGGAGGAAATAACTCACAATAGGAAAAAAGGGAATTCAAGATCAGAGTAGTAAACTTGAAAAGCTCTTGAAAGCATAGAGGAGCTACCTAAGTGCTCATGGATGGTGGAAAGCCAAGAATAGATAAAGATAAATAAGAATCTACTAGAGTAAGAAGCACCAATGATTAATTTCAAAGACTTAGGATAGAAGAATCCAAGAAGACAGCACAAAATTCTAGGCTAGGCTAAAGAACCACATAGCATAGCCCAAAAACAAAAGCAATAAAAGAAGCCCAATGAAGCTCAAGAAAGCAAATGGTTGCAACGGATCAAGGAAGGTTAAGAGATCAAAGAAAAACATGTAAGGCCTCCCCGCTCCCTCCTTGCCACTCATAAGCACATGGGATGTTGGCATTGATGCGCCAACCTCCCATGTGTTCATGGGAGGTTGGCATTGATGCGCCAACCTCCCATGTGTTCATGGGAGGCCTTCTTTGGCTTTTGGGAGGGCAAGCATGTTCATAGGAGGGCTTCTTTAGCCTCCTTGCCCCCTGATTTGCAAGCAATAGAAGGCATGTCCCTTTGATAGACCAATCCTCCCATGACCACATGGGAGGTTGGCATTGACGCTGACCTCCCGTGTGTTTATGGGAGGCCTTATTTAGCTTGTGGGAGGGTAGGCATGTTCATGGGAGGGATTCTTTAGCTTGTGGGAGGGTAGGCATGTTCATGGGAGGGATTCTTTAGCCTCCTTGCCCCTTGATTTGCAGAGTAGGCAACAGAAGGCATGTCCCTTTGATAACAATGAAGGCCTCCCATGAGCACATGGGAGGTTAGTGTTGATGCTGACCTCCCATGTGCACATGGGGGGCCTTCCTTAGCTTATGGGAGGGCATGCATGTTCATGGGAGGGCTTCTTTAGCCTCCCTTCCCCTTGCTTCATAGGAAATGAAATGCATGTCCCTTTGATAGCAATGAAGGCCTCCCATGAGCACATGCCCTTGTTCTTCAAAAGCCAAGAGTAGCCCAAGAATGGACCAAAGCACAAGCATGATCAAATGCACTCATGTGAGAGAAGGACTTACATCAGATAATCATCGAAGTCAGAGTAATGTTGTCAGAGTTACAAGAGTATTAGAGTTGCAGTGTGTCGGAGCAACAAAAGTGTTGTGTCAGAGCAACAAAGCTTTTGGCACCTTGTCTCGACAGTGCAACAGAGGAAAATCGTGATTAGGTTTAGAGATAGGAGGTGAGGAGAGAGGAGGTTAGGTTAAAAGTAAATTAAGCTATATACATATTTATCTATACCTATACATATATTTATATATTTATGTATAGGTAAATTTATATGTATATATACTTACATATTTATATATTTATGTATAGGTAAATTTATATGTATATATACTTACATATTTATACATACCTATACATATATTAATACACCTATATATATATTAATATACTTTTACATATTTATACATACCTATACATATATTAATATATGTAGATGTAAAGATATACCTATACATATTATAAAGCCTACACATATTTATATATACCTATACATATTTATCTATACCTATATATATTTATCTATACCTATATGTATTTATCTATACCTATATATATTTATACATACATACATATATTTATACATACATACATATATATATATATATATATATATATGTATGTATGTATATATATATATATATATACATATACATATTATGTATACCAATACATATATATACCTATATATATATACCTCTATATATATATTTATACATATATATATATTATATATATACATATACATATTATGTATACCAATACATATATATACCTATATATATATACCTCTATATATATATTTATACATATATATACCTATACATATTTAAACATTTATATATACCTATACATATATTTTTATATATTTATATAGACTTATACGTATATTTATACATATATAATTATGTATAGGTATATTTATACACCTATACATATACACCTATACGTATATTTATACATATATGTGTAGGTATATATAAATATACCTATACCTATACCTATATTTATATTTATATATAAATATATGTATAGGTATATATAATTATATTTATGTATAATGACTACCACCTATTATATATTTATAACTATATATATGGGCATATATACATATAAATATGTAAATATGTAAATATGTGTATATAAATATATAAATAGGTATTTATTTGTATATATATATATATATGCCCTGCCACCATTGCCACACCCTTATGGCCTCATTCCATTATTGTCTTGAAAGGTGCATGCCATGAATAGGGGCATGTGAAAATGATTGCATATCTCTCTCTCGATTTTCTCATTCAAAGATGATTATGATGTTTCTAGAATTTGGAGCCTGTAGCTAATTTTGACCTTTCTCCCACCAACAAACTTTATCACCAACCATCTTTACTCTATTTTACACCCTTCTCTTTCTGACTTTCATGATTGTCTTTATCCACCTATCTCTTCTAGCTTTATAAAATGGATACTGTTGGGACAAAGGGTGGATGGATGCTATTGCAAGGATTGAGTGGCAGGTTGTTAGAATGTGTTTGCTTTGAAATGTCCGCTTGAGTGATGGGAGAGTCATTGTGAGTTCAAAATTTTTGCAAAACATCCTCCCTTTCTTGCATAAGTTTGTAGAAAGGTCAAGCTTTTGATACTGTGTATATTTAAAATCTTTGGATGTGTGTGGGTCTGGTGTACAATGTTCACAGGGTGAAGAATATCCATGCCTCCACTATCACTAACAATGATGAGCACAATGTTGATCCTGAAGAAGCAAGACCATCCTCACAATCCTATTCAAAGAGTGCTCACAAGGTGGACCATTTTGATGGTGGGAACTATCTCATCACATCTCATCTATTCACATCTATCCTGATTCACATCACATCCATCCTCATCATAACTCATCCATTCACATCTACTCTGATTCACATCTATCCCGATTCACATCACATCACATCACATCTATCCTCATCACATCTCATCCATTCACATCTACCCTGATTCACATCACATCACATCACATCACATCACATCACATCACATCACATCCATTTCACATCACATCACATCACATCACATCCATTCACATCTATGCCGATTCACATCACATTCACATTCACATCTATGCCGATTCACATCTACTCTGATTCACATCTACTCTGATTCACATCTATCCCGATTCACATCACATCACATCACATCCATCCTCATCACATCTCATCCATTCACATCTACCCTGATTCACATCACATCACATCACATCACATCACATCACATCACATCACATCACATCCATTCACATCTATGCCGATTCACATCACATTCACATTCACATCTATGCCGATTCACATTACATCACATTCACATCTATTTACATCACGTCACATTTACATCCACTCACATCTCATTGCATCTATTCACATCCATCACATTCATTGCATTTCCATCCCATCACATACATTCTATCCACATTACATCACATCCACATCTATCCACATCATATCTCATTCATTCCATCCACCTTTCATCACATCCACATCCAACCATATCTCATCACATCCATACACATCCCATCTCATTCATCCACATACATCTAGACATTCACATGCACGTCTATTCAGATCCATCCATTCATTCACATTCACATCACATCACATTTCATCCACATCTCATCACATTCACATCCACATCCCTTTACACCACATCACATCTCATCCACATCCCACATCTATTTACATCACATCACATCCTTTCACATCCACATCCACATCCATTTACATCACATCACATCCTTTCACATCCACATCCACATCCATTTACATCACATCACATCCTATCACATCCACATCCACATTCATTTACATCACATCACGTCCTTTCACATCCACATCCACATCCATTTACTTTACATCTCATCCTTTCACATAACCTCACATCTCATTCTCATCTCATCATTCACATCCACATTCATTTACATCACATTCTTTCACATACAGATTCGCATCCATTTACTTTACATCTCATTCTTCACATAACCTCACATCTCATTCTCATCTCATCATTCACATCCACATTCTTTCACATACACATCCGCATCCATTTACTTTACATCTCATCCTTTCACATAACCTCACGTCTCATTCTCATCTCATCATTCACATCCACATCCACATTCATTTACATCACGTTCTTTCACATACACATCCACATCCATTTACTTTACATCTCATCCTTTCACATAACCTCACATCTCATTCTCATTTCATCATTCACATCCACATCTATTTACTTCACATCTCATCCACATACATTTACTTTACATCTCATCCTTTCACATAACCTCACATCTCATTCTCATTTAGTAGCTTTTTCTACTTCGATACTGAACGATGGGACTTTTTCTAAATTTCTGCCAATTGCTTGGCCTAGGTAAAGGTTCTTTTTCTCGAGACGGCTATTTTTCATATTCTTTCTAAAATTTCTCCAGTGAAATATGTTCAATATTCTTCTTTTGAATAAAAGAATTCATGGGATTTACAAAAATCAATTCTACCCATATTTTCACTTTTGAGATAAATATTCATAAATTGAATTATACTAAAAATTTCTCTTTTTCCCATTTAATTTCTTGGATCTCAAATATCATGGGAATTCCTCTTTTTACATTTAATTGCTTGAGTTCTAAATGTCATGGGAATTCCTCTTTTATCTCATCAAATAAATTTATCTAAAATTTCTCTTTTCTTTAATAAAAATATCCATTAATTCAATATGCCAAGAATTTCACTTTTACTATTTAAATGATTGAAGTCCAAATGTCATGGGAATTCCTCTTTTATCATTTAAATATTTCTCATAAAATAAATTTATCTAAAATAAAATATCCATTAATTCCAATATGCTAAGAATTTCACTTTTAGTATTTAAATGATTGAATTTCAAATATCATGGGAATTCCTCTTTTATCATTTAAATATTTCTCATGCATAAAATAAATTTATTTAAAATTCCTCTTTGAATTTAAATAAAATATCCATTAATTCCAATATGCTAAGAATTTCACTCTTCCTATTTAAATGATTGAATTCCAAATGTCATGGGAATTCCTCTTTTATTATTTAAATAAAATTACCATAGTTTTCTCTTTTCGTAATTATTTAATTATACATAAACCTTAAAAATTAGTTTTCCATTGAATGTGATGAAAATCATTCTTTTAGCCTAGGATATTCAATCCTAGAATATGGTAGGAAGTCCTCTTTTCACTTTATGAATAAGAATGAATTATGTGTCAATTTCTTAAATTTTTTTGCCATAGCTCCGCTGCTATTACTGATAATTTTTAATATTTTTGAAAAGAATAAACTTAGTAATATAATTATGATAGTATAACTATCTTCTAAACTTAAATCTAATTTATGGATTTAAGTCATAAGATTATCATAATTTTAGAAGCATTAAAGTATAAAAAGCTACTTTCTTAACCTCTAGCTTCACAAGCTTAGAGTTTGATTTGTGAATTGAGAATTTATCAATGAGAAGCATCATTTGAATAGAGAATTGGTCATAGGAATGACCAATTCTTTTGGGGAGAGAGAGATATATATAAAAACATCCTAAATTAACCATAAAGATAAATCTTTTTTAATTATTCATTAAGAAAAGCTTGATTTGCATTATAAACACTTAATTTAGAAACTTCTCAAGCTTGAGAGGGGTTAAGTGAAAACATTGAGAATAGTAGAGAAAAACCATGAAATTACACCTTACCTCTTGATTTTGATTGCTTCTCTATCTTAGAAGAAGCCCCCAACCAATCAATTGGTTAGTGTATTGAGAGGAAAGCTCCAAGGATGGTTGAAGAGAGAGAGAAGCTCCACTCTTTCCAAAAGTAGTGGATAATAGAAAATATGAGTATTTTAATGTAATACTGGGATGGTATAGCTCAAAGATGAGAATACAAAAGAATGAGGATCTATTTATAAGTGAGGGAGGCCACTAACTGAGTCCAACTAAGTTCTAGAATTTTCCAACTTCAGTTTGGCTGAATTTGGACAAGATTTGGACCAGTTTAGCTCCCTTTTTGATTTGGTTTGATCCAAGAGAGAGGAGAGATAAAAATATCACAAATTTTTTGAATTAAAAACTCATCCACATGTGTGAAATATGCACCTACCTTAAAGGTCTCCCCTTCCTTACCAAGGTGTCAAAAATTCATCATTCCTCCAAAATATCTCATTTTTTTAGTAATATCTCATAGTTTTTAACAAATAAATCTTGTACTTAGTCAACTCTTCATCTTATGTGAGAATTTACTCATTTTTGGGTATTTTCTTTTATTCTTTGGATTTATCTCATCCAAACACTTGGATTAATCTTATTGGCTCATCATAGGAACCTTAATTGGACCATAATCTAAAATTTTCAAAAAATCTTGACCCTTAGGCTAAGGTCCTTTATACACATTTTCAATTAATTCCAAATGCACATTGAAAAGTTCTTTTTGAATTTATGTTTCAAGGGAAACCATTTTAGACACTAGGAGGATTTTTATATCTAAAAATATCTCAATTTTGGATTATCTCTCTCTAGACCAAAATAGGGTAAAACAAGATCTTTCTTTTATTTCAGAGAGGGGAATAATTACAAGAACAGAAGGGAAGGTTCTTACACCTTTACACCTCAAAAGTTGGAGGGAGGAATCTTACAGAATGTATGTGATGTAATGTGGATGCAATGAATGTGATGGATGTGAATGGGTGTGATGGATGTGAATGGGTGTGATGTGATGTGAATGGATGTGATGAGATGTGAATGGGTGTGATGGATGTGAATGGGTGTGATGTGATGTGAATGGGTGTGATGAGATATGAATGGATGTGATGAGATGTGAGTGGATATGATAAAATGTGAATGGATGCGATAAGATGTGAATGTGATGATATCTGAATGGATGTGATGTGATGTGAATATGAAATGATGAGATGTAAATGGATGTGAATGTGATGTGAATGGATGTGATGAGACGTGGATGGATGACATGTAAGGTGGATGAATGTGATGTGAATGGATGAGATGTGATTGGATATGATAAAATGTGAATGGATGCGATGAGATGTGAATGGATGTGATGTGGATCGAGGTAGATGTGAATGGATGAGATGTGATGTGAATGGATGTGATGTGGATCGAGGTAGATGTGAATGGATGAGATGTGATGTGAGTGGATGTGATGTGATGTTATGTGGATATGGGTAGATGTGAATGGATGAGATGTGATGAGGATAAATGTGGATAGATGTGATGAGATGTAATATGATGTGATTGGATGAGATGGACGAAGATGATGAGAATACATATGACTGGATGAGATGTGATGTCATGTGGATATGGGTAGATGTGAATGGATGAGATGTGATGAGGATAAATGTGGATAGATGTGATGAGGATAAATGTGGATAGATGTGATGAGATGTAATATGATGTGAATGGATGAGATGTGATGAGGATAAATGTGGATAGATGTGATGAGATGTGAGATGAGGATAAATGTGGATAGATGTGATGAGGATAAATGTGGATAGATGTGATGAGATGTAATATGATGTGATTGGATGAGATGGACGAAGACGATGAGAATACATATGACTGGATGTGGAATAAGCAACGTGAATTGATGTAGAAGAATGTGGAATAGCGAGAAATGACGCTGTCACATCCTAGCACTTCTCATACACATCTTATCACATCCTAGCACTTCTCATACACATCTTATCAGACATAAAGACAACTTTAGTAGGAATAACACTTTTATAATAATCCTTTTATGCATTTTACTAAGCATAAATTCTATTTTTATGAGAATAAAACTTTCGAAATAAAAATAATTCTTTTATACATCTTTCTATGCATAAATTTCCATCTTAATGAAATTAACACTTTAAGAATAAAAATAAATCTTTTATGCATCTATCTATGCATAAAATCAAAATTGATAAGAATAACTCTTTTGAATTAAAAATAAAAATCATTATGCATCTTTCTATGCATAAACCCAATTTAGTAGGAATTACACTTTTAGAATAAAAGAATTTCTCTTATGCATCTAATTTATGCATAAAATCAAAATTGATGAAAATAACTCTTTTGAATTAAAAATAAAATTCTTTATGCATCTATTTATGCATAAATCCAATTTAGTAGGAACTACACTTTTAGAATAAAAGAATTTCTCTTATGCATCTAATTTATGCATAAAATCCATTTATGATGAAAATCATACTTTTAATATAAAAAAAAATCTTTTATGCATATGCTTATGTATACAAATCATTTATGATGAAAATCACTCTTTTAATATAAAAGAATTTCTTTTATGCATCTAGTTTATGCATAAAATCAATTATGATGAAAATCACACTTTTATAATAAAATATTTCTAGTATACATTTTCTATGCCTAGAATGAAAATAACCCTTTAAGAATACTCATACGATGGGGATTACTCTTTTTAACATAAAATTTAATTACTAGAAATACTCTTTTTCTTAATTCAACAATTATGCATAACATAAAAATCAATTTCTCCATGATTACAATGAAATTCTTTCAATTAATCTAGGATGATAATTCCTAGAATATGGTAGGAAGGCCTCTTTTCATGCTTTGAATGAAATTATTTTATGTGTAATTTTTACATAAATTTTGCCATAGCTTTGCTGCTATGACTGATAAATCTCAATTATTTTAAATGATAAAGCTTAACATTAAGGGAATGATTAGAATGATCACTAATTGGATGATCAACCCTTAATGGATTGAATCATCAATTTTCATGAAATACATAAACTAAAAGCATAGAAAAAAGCCATTAATTTGGCCTCAAGCATAGATTAATCTTGGATTAAGGAAAAGCTTTATGAGAAGCTTCATTTGGATTGAGAATAGGTCATGAGAATGACCATTCTTTGATTGAGAGAGAGAAGTTACATAAAAACCATTAAAATTAAGCATAAATAAAAATTTATGTAATTCTTTACTACCATTCATCAATTAACTTCAATAGCATTCAAAAACCATTCCAATTAAGCTTCTCAAGCTTGAGAGGGTTGAGAAGAGAGAAACATTGAGAAATTATAGAAAAGATCAAAATTCTCCATTTACCTTACAAATTGCTTGATTCTTTGCTCACGGTAGAGGCCCCTAACCAATCAATTGGTTTGGTGTGTTGATGGAGTCACCAATGGAGATTGAAGAAAGAGGGAAGCTCCAATTTCTTCAATTTGAAGAGAATTTTAGAGAATAGTAAAATTTGCATAATTCTGGTATAGTAAAATTCTCCTATTTTTTTACAAAGACTCAGGTTCTATTTATAGGAGAGGGAAGCTCTAACTAAGACCAACTGATTTCTAGAATATTCCAGATTTTAGTTTGGTTGAATTTGGACTAGATGTGGACCTAGTTTGGTTCCTTTTTGATTCGGTTTGATCCAAGAGAGAGGAGAGATAAAAATATCACATTTTTTTTGAGTTTAAAACTCATTCAAGCATGTGAAATAGGCGCCTCCTTGAAGGGACTCCCCTTCCTTACACATGTGTCAAAATGGAATCATTATACCCAAAATATCTCATTTTTTAAAGTAATACTCATAGTTTTTTACTAATAAACCTTGTACATAGTCAACTCTTCATCTTATGTGGGCATTTACTCATTTTTGGGTATTTTTCTTTTACAAATGGGATTTATCTCCTTCCCACACATGGATTGATCTAATTGGCCCATAGGAACCTTAATTGGACCATAATCCCAAAATTTCTGAAAATCTAGACCCTTAGGCTAAGGTCCTTTATACCCATTTCTAGTTAATTCCAATTGCACATTGGAAAGTTCTTTTTGAATTTCTGTTTCAAGGGAATTCATTTTAGACACTAGGAGGATTTTAATATCCAAAAATATCTCAACTTAGGACTATCTCTCTCTAGACATTTTCTCTCTCTAGGTCAAAATAGGGTAAAACAAAATCTTTCTTTTATTTCAGAAAGGGGAATAATTATAAGATGAGAAGGGGAGGTTCTTACACCTGCACACCTCAAAAAGCTGGAGGGAGGAATCTTACATCCTACCCCACTTAAAAAACACGAGATGTCCTCATCTCGCAAAACTAGAGGACAACTCTTTCCCTTAAGGTCCAATTGATTCTGGGGTTCCTTATATTCTGGTCAACCCAACAGAATCCTGGGATAAAGATCCCTTATATAGAACTCATCATCGGATAATGATTCATTCAGATCATAACATTCATACTTTTAACACAATAATGGTCCATTAGACCAAAAAAATTTCTTTCTGAGCATTCCTCCACGGGAATTTCAATCAAAGAAGTCCTGAATTTGTCATCCAATTAACTTGATCCACCGGGTCAAGTGTTAATAGTAGCAATCTGACAGCACAATCCACTAATCTCATAGTAGTGATTTGCTGAAGTTACTATCATCATTCCAGTTACGAATATTAGCACATGGACTTGTCCCGTTCATCCTCATTGTGGTTTTGCTCGACTTATTACATTTCAACCAAATTTCAAGAATCATCATTTTTCAATCAGAATCCAAATCAACTTATCAATTCACAACCAAAATTTAAAAATCATGTCAACCACATTCGAATTCATCATCTGGATAGCATTTTAGCTTATAATTTCAAGGTCTTAGATTTACTCGTATATACTGCCAGTAAAGAGCTGCAGCTATACCCTTGGTATATACGGGTAGTCACGATCCTTGTAACTATAAGGTAAATACCATCAAGTCTAGGCCTCAAGCAAGTCAGGGATTCCAAGCAATTGCGGTACTTCCATCTGAAGACCCAATTACCAACTTATGAATTTCAGTCTGAATACCAATTTGTATGAATTTCAGTCTGAATACCAATTTGTATGAATTTCATCACACAATTCCAACCTTTTACTGTTATTTCATAAATTTTTGACATTTTTGGCTTCTCAGTTGATCCTCATTAGCCACTTTGCTCTGATACCAATTGTGAGATCCCTGTCCCCACCGCACAACGGATTCGGGGTGCTAGCAGTGGAAGTAGCACAGCTTGCGCGGGGCAGGGTCCCACACTCGGGGCCTCGCCCACCCCACGGATATCCGAACAGGTGACTAATTCCTCGGTTCTTCCAAAACCGAACTCGGAAAAACTTCTCTTGCCCAGGAAAGCACATGCGATTCCTCCAGGATAGAATTTTACTCTAACGTAGTCAAGATCATTTACTAACCAAACTGATCCGACCGCAGCTATAAAGATACTCGACCAGATCAAGGAAGAAACTTGCACTTGGATCATAGAGATCAATGCTTTTTTCCCCATCAAAAGGTATAGCCGTTGATTTCTATCCATAGAACAATTACTATCCGGGATTTACTTCATCTATCGTAATAACTGAAAGGAGTCTCATTTTATGGATCCATCAGTCCAGCCTGACCCCATCCAGTCCCGTGGGTTAGCCAACTGCCCAACCACTGTAGATAGTGATGGGTCCAATTTAGAATTTGGTTAGGTTTTGTCCCGGGTACCAGGGAAAAGAGTTCCCAGGTCCCCTATCCGGATATTCATGCAATTTAATACCAGTCATACCACTTATACACCCAATATGAAATTGCCTTTTTCACAGATTCAGCCATCTTTAAAACATTCATTTAATTAAACCATAGTATTACTGATCACAATCCTCCAAAATATCTAGTTGAATCTTAATTTCCAATTCCTTCATCGGAGTACCTATGGCATCATTGGCAAAACCAGAACGCTCACCACCTGTCCATTCAGGGGGGCCTTTTCAATAGTTCCTAGCTCATAGTATCCGACAATATAATCACTTATAAAAATCAAGATGGAATCTCCGTTGAAGATCAGCAAGATCAACCAACAGATCCATATAAAAGAGCCATGGACTCATCCATTGCGAGACGTCCTCCGTTGACTCTCCGTCAGTTATTGCAACTTTATCAGGTAGGTCTCCACGACCACATTCTCAAGACAGTCAAAATGCTTCCCCAGCATTCTTGACATAAAACAGTCATTTACAAATAGTTTACAAATACAGTTTCTACAATGAACTCGCATCTTTCGAGATTGTTCCACATCAATCCATATTACTTAACCCAATTCCAAATCATATGTATATCCATTCTTGACCAGATATATCATTTTCCATCCCATCACATCAGATTCATTCACTTCACATAACATCCATTCTTATCTTTCTTAATTTACATTACGTCTCATCACATCCATTTCTCATTACATCTCATTCGTTCACATCTTATATTATTCATTCACATTCTGATTCACATGACATCTCATTTCATCCATTCACTCATATCGACTTCATATCCATTCACATACATATTCGCATTCATTATTCCACAAATACATCCACATTCGTACATCCACATTCACATTTACATCCATACATCCACTTTCACCTTCACATTCATACATCCACATCCACATCCACATTCATACATCCACATCCACATCCACATCCATACATCCACATCCATATCTATGTCCATACATCCATTTTCACATCTACATTCATATATCCACATCCACATCCACATCCACATCCACATCCACATCCACATTCACATCCACATTCATACATCCACATCCACATCCACATCCACATCCACATCCATACATCCATACATCCACATCCACATCCATACATCCACATCCACATCCATACATCCACATTCACATCTACATCCATGCATCTATTTCTACATCCACATTCATACATCCACATCCACATCCATACATCCACATCCATACACCCATATCCACTCCACATCTACATCCATACATTCATTTCCACATTCACATCTACATCCATACATCTATTTCCACATCTACATTCATACATCCACATCCACATCCACATCCACATCTACATCCATACATTCATTTCCACATTCACATTCACATCTACATCCATACATCTATTTCCACATTTACATTCATACATCCACATCCACATCCACATCTGCATTCATACATCCACATTCATACATACACATCCACATCCATACATACACATCCATATCTGCATTCATACATCCACTTCCATACATACACATCCATATTCATACATCCATATCCACATCTGCATTCATACATCCACATCCATACATACACATCCATATTCATACATCCATATCCACATCTGCATTCATACATCCACATCCATACATACACATCCACATCTGCATTCATACATCCATTTTCATACATACACATCCATATTCATATCCACTTCCATACATCCACATCCACATCCATACTTCCACATCCATATCTACATCTACATCCATATCTACATCTACATCCATATATTCATTTCCACATTCACATCTTTATCCATACATCTATTTCCACATCTACCTTCATACATCCACATCCACATCCACATCTGCATTCATACATCTACTTCCATACATACATCCATACATACACATCCACATCTGCATTCATACATCCAAATCCATACATACACATCCATATTCATACATCCATATCCACATCTGCATTCATACATCCACATCCATACATACACATCCACATCTGCATTCATACATCCATTTCTATACATACACATCCATATTCATATCCACTTCTATACATCCACATCCACATCTATACTTCCACATCCATATCTACATTCCCATTCATATATCCACATACGCCTTCACATCTATTCTTTTACATCACATCCATTCTCGCCCTATCACAACCCATATACATCTTATCCCATCAGATACACTTCTTATCTCATCCCATACACATCTTATCACATTCTAACTCATCTTATCACATCCTAACTCATCCCATACGCATCTTATCACATCCTATCACATCTCATACACCTCTTATCACCTCCTATCACATCTCATACACATCTTATCACATCCTATCACATCTCATATGCATTACGCATCTTATCACATCCTATCACATCTCATACGCATATCTTACCACATCCTATCACATCTCATACACCTCTTATCACCTCTCATACACCTCTTATCACCTCGTATCACATCTCATACACATCTTATTACATCCTATCACATCTCATACGCATCTTATCACATCCTATCACATCTCATACGCATCGCTGTCACATCCTAGCACTTCTCATACACATCTTATTACATCTTAGCACTTCTCATACACATCTTATCAGGCATAAAGATAACTTTAGTAGGAATAACACTTTTATAATAATCCTTTTATGCATTTTACTAAGCATAAATTCCATTTTTATGAGAATAATACTTTCGAAATAAAAATAATTCTTTTATACATCTTTCTATGCATAAATTTTTATCTTAATGAAATTAACACTTTTAGAATAAAAATAAATCTTTTATGCATCTATCTATGCATAAAATCAAAATTGATAAGAATAACTCTTTTGAATTAAAAATAAAAATCATTATGCATCTTTCTATGCATAAACCCAATTTAGTAGGAATTACACTTTTAGAATAAAAGAATTTCTCTTAAGCATCTAATTTATGCATAAAATCAAAATTGATGAAAATAACTCTTTTGAATTAAAAATAAAATTCTTTATGCATCTATTTATGCATAAATCCAATTTAGTAGGAACTACACTTTTAGAATAAAAGAATTTCTCTTATGCATCTAATTTATGCATAAAATCCATTTATGATGAAAATCATACTTTTAATAAAAAAAAATTTCTTTTATGCATATGCTTATGTATACAAATCATTTATGATGAAAATCACTCTTTTAATATAAAAGAATTTCTTTTATGCATCTAATTTATGCATAAAATCAATTATGATGAAAATCACACTTTTATAATAAAATATTTCTAGTATACATTTTCTATGCCTAGAATGAAAATAACCCTTTAAGAATACTCATACGATGGGGATTACTCTTTTTAACATAAAATTTAATTACTAGAAATCCTCTTTTTCTTAATTCAACAATTATGCATAACATAAAAATCAATTTCTACATGATTACAATGAAATTCTTTCAATTAATCTAGGATGATAATTCCTAGAATATGGTAGGAAGTCCTCTTTTCATGCTTTGAATGAAATTATTTTATGTGTAATTTTTACAAAAATTTTGCCATAGCTCTGCTGCTATGTTGCCTGATAAATCTCAATTATTTTAAATGATAAAGCTTAACATTAAGGGAATGATTAGAATGATCCCTAATTGGATCATCAACCCATAATGGATTGAATCATCAATTTTCATGAAATACATAAACTAAAAGCGTAGAAAAAAGCCATTAATTTGGCCTCAAGCATAGATTAATCTTGGATTAAGGAAAAGCTTTATGAGAAGCTTCATTTGGATTGAGAATAGGTCATGAGAATGACCATTCTTTGATTGAGAGAGAGAAGTTACATAAAAACCATTAAAATTAAGCATAAATGAAAATTTATGTAATTCTTTACTACCATTCATCAATTAACTTCAATAGCATTCAAAAACCATTCCAATTAAGCTTCTCAAGCTTGAGAGGGGTTGAGAAGAGAGAAACATTGAGAAATTATAGAAAAGATCAAAATTCTCCATTTACCTTACAAATTGCTTGATTCTTTGCTCACGGTAGAGGCCCCCAACCAATCAATTGGTTTGGTGTGTTGATGGAGTCACCAATGGAGATTGAAGAAAGAGGGAAGCTCCAATTTCTTCAATTTGGAGAGAATTTTAGAGAATAGTAAAATTTAGCATTATTTCAGCATAATTCTGGTATAGTAAAATTCTCTTATTTTTTTACAAAGACTCAGGTTCTATTTATAGAAGAGGGAAGCTCTAACTAATACCAACTGATTTCTAGAATTTTCCAAATTTCAGTTTGGTTGAATTTGGACTAGATGTGGACCTTGGACCTAGTTTGGTTCCTTTTTGATTCGGTTTGATCCAAGAGAGAGGAGAGATAAAAATATCACATTTTTTTTGAGTTTAAAACTCATTCAAGCATGTGAAATAGGCGCCTCCTTAAAGGGACTCCCCTTCCTTACACATGTGTCAAAATGGAATCATTATACCCAAAATATCTCATTTTTTTAAGTAATACTCATAGTTTTTTACTAATAAACCTTATACATAGTCAACTCTTCATCTTATGTGGGCATTTACTCATTTTTGGGTATTTTTCTTTTACAGAAAGTGCGGTGAATTAGCCTACCCTAGTGCGCAGACATCCCTCTGAGGGGCAGGAGGATTGAGCGATGGAGCCTGAGAGGGCGACAGGCCGGCTTGAGTTCTCGCCCCAGTGCAGCCGACGATGAGATGTATGGTCCCGTAGGGTTTTGCCCAGCATGTAGAGGCTGGAAGGCCAAATTCTAGATCATCGGCGGTATAAAGGAAAAGAATAAGAGAGCCGGTTTGGCTTGTATGAAATTGATTCATGTATAAACTTTTTTTTTAAAATCTTGTCTTGGCATTATTGTATTGTGTAAAAAGGCTGTTTTAACAAACCTTGTGAAAAGGGCCTTAATTAAGGAGCATGTTTATTTATGTCAAACAATGTGGTAGGATTAATTAGAAAACAAACTGACGTGTGAGTAGGGTGGAAAGTGGGAGGATGGCACCATCCTACTACAGACGGGTGGACCCGATTAGTCGGGTAGCTTTCCAACATATTAAGTGAAATCCCTACGTTAGATAAATAGGTTCTTGGGCAACTCTATTCTAGAAGACTAGGCCAACGGCGGCTGTGCCTTGCATGGATAAGGAAAAAAGCATTGCCTCTAGAAATCAAGTCTAGTAGTTGCCCAATTTATGATCAATTACCCTATGGGTGATTGATTTTTAGAAGATCACGCTCCCCCTGCGGGATAGGACTAGGTCTTACCTATGAATCGTATCCTTGAATCTTTACATGGTCAAGGTGTTGATGAATAGGAAATTTTCTCCAAGTTAAGACTTAGTGGACTATCTTAAGTGTTTCCCCTATTTTAGAAGGAGGGGAACCTTACAAGTGATATCAGAGCCGATCTTAGTTCCTAGGATTTGTTTTTCAAAGGTTAACTGTCAAGGGACTAAAAAAGTGATTGTTTATCATATATGAGAACGAATCAATTATCTCTACTGGCCATAGAAGTGATTTGAATATCCTCACATGTTGAGACAATCATCCTATGAAATTGTGCTTGTATCTTGGGGGTGCACACGTAGGATATTTGTACACTAAATTTGAGAAATAAGAGTGGGGAGGAAATCTTTTGAGGAAAAACATAGGGTGATCAAATTAAGAAACTAGTTGGAGACTGAATAGAAGGATAGACCGAAACTTTGTTTAGGATATATCTCATTAGTTTGCATATTATAAATTATTAAGATTATAACTCCATTAAGGTTTGAATAGTTGACGTGTGAATGCCAACTATTTTGAGGAAAAACATAGGGTGATCAAATTAAGAAACTAGTTGGAGACTGAATAGAAGGATAGACCGAAACTTTGTTCAGGATATATCTCATTAGTTTGCATATTATAAATTATTAAGATTATAACTCCATTAAGGTTTGAATAGTTGATGTGTGAATGCCATCCATTGGATTCTTTACACTAGGACAATCATCCAAGATTTTTAATCCATCTCAGACAAACATGGGTCTCGGATGTGTAATTCCTAGAGGATCATGCTCTTAGATGTGTTAATCCCAAGATACTAGATGTGTAATTTTCAGAAAACTAATCATCTCAGATGTGTCAATCCCAAGGCACCAGATGTGTAATTCTAAAAAAAATGAAGATCTCAGATGTATTAATCCTGACTGCCTTCAAATGTGGTGCTATGATAAGTATTTGATAGTTTTGAACTTTTAATCGATACAATGAAAGAAGCAAGCTCACCCTTGCTTGCATCTAAAAATTGTAAGAAATGCCAAATTAGTTGGAAGCATTGTTGTCAATCTAACCACTAGATCCAGAATCAGTTATGGGATGCCATGAAATTACACCTTCGTGAAAGGTTTTGTCCTCTAGGATTTCGAGAGGATAAAATGAATGAATTTTTGGAGCTAACCCAAGAAAGGAAGACCCTAAAAGAATACCACCAAACTTTTGTTAAACTTCTCCGATTTGCTCTAGAGATGGATGAGGTAACTCTTCTCTATCGATTCATTTGGAAGCTTAATCTACCTTTGAATAACCTCATCAAGAATGTAAAACTATCCTCTATTTCAGAAGCCATAATTATAGCCAGAGATTGTGATAAAGTTTTTATATATAGAAAGTGTCGAGAAGGACATGAGTCCTTCCATGTTAATCAAGAAGAGGTCTCCTAATTCAAGAGGAACGTCAAGCCCACCCCTGGCTATAAGGAATCATGAGCTAGAGCAAAAATTAGGTCAAGAAAAAGGGATAGCAGGGTTAAAGATAACCGAATTCAACAAGTATTTCTATGAGTAAATAACCGAATTCAACAAGTATTTCTATGAGTAAATAGAAGAGGATTGGTGCAAGATTCATGTGAAGTAATGTGCATGATGAATAGAGGTATTCTACAAGACGATACTAAGATTATGAAATTGCTATCATAGGTTAGATTGCGTAAAGGATTGATTCCCTTACGTTTCTCCATGACAATTTGTTAAGTACCATATTACATGGGGGTATAGAATAAGGAATCCGAAGGTTCATAGCATTTGAGAGGTATATGGATGCATGAACTTAGGATAACAAGGCCAATTAACTTTAGAATAATAGACCTTTTGGAGGTACAACAAAACAAGCCAAACACATGAAATAAGGGACTCGGAACAATGTATAGATAAAAGAAGATTTCTACCTAGTGGGGACACCACTTTGAAAGAGACGGGAGGATTTACTTAGATACTACCCCAGCTCGTGAGATGAGGACATCTCGAATCTTTTAAGTGGGGGAGATCGTAAGGTCCCTCCCAAGCCATATATGTATGTGTCTCTTTTAATATAGATTTCAATAAGGAAAGAGAGTGTACTTAGAGAAGAGAGACAATAAGGCTAGAAACATTAGGAAAGTGTTAGAATAAAAATATTAGCTCAAAAAATCCTAAAAGAAATAAGAAGACAAGAATAGTTCTATTAAGAGATAAGTATCTCTAAAAATAGAAATTAAAATTTAGGTGATAAGAGGTCATATTTAGAGTACTTTCACATATTTAGAGTCCATGCATACTAAAAATATGAAAAAGTAACGCGTTTCTAAAGATGGCGCGTTTGTGGGTATATACAGACGTTTTTGCCTATTCTACCCGCATTGGCTTGTAGAACAAATAGCTTCCAGTTCTTTTGACTGGTTATATGACCATATTCTAAGTTTTTATCAGAGAGTTATGGCCGAAATAATTTTTTGATTATGTCAGGGTCTCTACAAAGGGAAAACTGTAAGAAGGTAGCAAGTAGCCTCAAGGTAATCCTAGAGCTTGAGATGTATATATCCCTTAATTCTTATCTAATATCTTAGAAAAGAAGCTTAGATTGCTATGGTCTTTCGGAGGAAGAGACCAAAACTCCATAGCTTTTCTTTTAAAGAAAGAATAGTATGCCGTAGCCCTGCAAGAGAAGGCTATTTTGCCATAGACCTTCGAAAGAGAGAAAAGTCATAGTATGAGTAAGAGGAGATAAAGCTTGGGGATGATTGGATGATTTCAATCGTAAGAGAAGGTATTAGAAGACTCTATTCTCATATGTCAAGTTCTAAAGCTCTTGTTATCGAGCAAAGGTAACGATAAACGACAAATTTCTATAAGGTATATACATATTTTGTTTTTCAATTATATATCATTTTTAGGAGTTGAGGTATGGCCCCGGCTTCTCTATTAATTGTTAATAGTGATCTATTTGATTGATTTACTATCTAAAGATTGTATTCTTTTAAACAACAGCATATGTCTTAATAAAGAATGTCTTATCGCAATCTCAAGTTGAAATGCTAAAATCTTTGTGAAAAGGATTGTTTTCTTAAGAAGGTAACATGGATTCTAGTCCTATGGTTTAGTGAGTAAATGGATTGTTATCTTGGTTAAATTAAGATACAGGTACAACTCTCTCTACCTTGACGCTGCCCCGTCTTGTGCTTGTATAGCCGGACGGCGGAGATGTTAGTAAGGCCCGGAGTTGGCCCATGGTATCCCTCATACCATTGGGAGAATGAGGTTTGCCGATTGAGACGAGTGATTGTGATGCTGCCTAGTTCTGAGGGCCCAAGCTAGTGCGGTGAATTAGCCCACCCTAGTGCACAGACATCCCTCTGTGAGGGGCGGGAGGATCGAGCGATGGAGCCTGAGAGGGCGACAGGCCGGCTTGAGTCCTCGCCAGCGGCCGACGATGAGGTGTATGGTCCCGTAGGGTTTTGCCCAGCATGTAGAGGCTGGAAGGCTGAATTCTAGATCATCGACGGTATAAAGGAAAAGAATAAGAGAGCCGGTTTGGCTTGTATGAAATTGATTCATGTATAAACTTTTTTTTAAAAATCTTGTCTTGGCATTATTGTATTGTGTGAAAAGGCTATTTTAACAAACCTTTGAAAAGGGTCTTAATTAAGGAACATGTTTATTTATGTCAAAGAGTGCGGTAGGATTAATTAGAAAACAAATTGACGTGTGAGTAGGGTGGAAAGTGGGAGGATGGCACCATCCTATGGACGGGTGGACCGGATTAGTCGGGTAGCTTTCCAACATATTAAGCGAAAGCCCTACGTTAGATAAATAGGTTCTTGGGCAACTCTATTCTAGAAGACTAGGCCAGCAGAGCAGCTGTGCCTTGCCATGTTTGTTTGATAGTTTTCAAGGTGTTGATGATATGCATGTTGCTAATGATGTTATGGAGGGTAGTGCATATGTGACCGGAAGTCATACGAATGTTGTTTCAGAGGATGTTTGCTTTGTAGATGGTGGTTTTTGTTTGGAGTTTCTCTTTCAAGACAAGGAGGTCCATTTCCTTTGTGTAATTGTGCAGGTACTTTGTGATGTCTTTACCATCAAATTGATCCACCTTCTTCACGATTGACTGCAGTGCTTTAGTCGTGGAAATTTGCCCCCTCTTAGCCGCTTGCTGCTGTTGCATATACATAGTAAACATCTGAAACATTTGCATAACCCCGGGGTCAAAATGAACCCCCTGTCCCTCAGGGATCTCAGCCATAGCTTGCACTGTGTATTTCACCACTAGCTCTCACCCCAGTCGGGTTCACCAAAGCTGTCGTGACGTGGGCGGTATCGCTGGGCAAGTGCGAGACTTCTGGCTGTGAGAGTAGCTTCAAATCCCAGCAAATCCTTTTACTCAAAAAGAAGTATATTGAATATATTTCACTTGAGAAAATTGAGAAAGAATATGAAAATATCCGTTGAGAAAAATAACCTTTACCTAGGCCAAGCAATTGGCAGAAATTTAGAAAAGCCCCAATCGGTATCAAAAATAGAAAATGTTACTAAATGAGAATAGATGTAAGGTGTGAATGCGATGTGATAAGATGTGAACGAGATGTGAATGGATGTGAATGGATGTGAATGGGATGTGAATGGATGTGAATGGGATGTGATAAGATGTGAGTGGATGTGATAAGATGTGGTGTGACGTAAATGAATGTGGATGGGATGTGAGGTGGTGTAAATGGATGTGGATGTGAATGATGAGATGAGAATGAGATGTGAGGATATGTGAAAGGATGTGATGTGTGTAAATGGATGTGGATGTGATAAGATGTAAATGAATGTGGATGTGGATGTGATAAGATGTGATGTGATGTAAATGAATGTGGATGTGGATGTGATAGGATGTGATGTGATGTGATGTAAATGAATGTGGATGTGGATGTGATAGGATGTGATGTGATGTAAATGAATGTGGATGTGATGGGATGTGATGGGATGTAAATGAATGTGGATGTGATAGGATGATGTGATGAAAATGTTACTAAATGAGAATAGATGTGAGAATAAGGTGTGAATGCGATGTGATAAGATGTGAACGAGATGTGATAGGATGTGAATGGATGTGAATGGGATGTGATAAGATGTGAGTGGATGTGATAAGATGGGATGTGAGTGGATGTGAGTGGTGATAAGATGTGGTGTGATGTAAATGAATGTGGATGGGATGTGAGGTGGTGTAAATGGATGTGGATGAGATGAGAATGAGATGTGAGGTGGTGTAAATGAATGTGGATGGGATGTGAGGTGGTGTAAATGAATGTGGATGTGGATGTGAATGATGAGATGAGAATGAGATGGGAGGATATGTGAAAGGATGTGATGTGTGTAAATAGATGTGGATGAGATAAGATGTGATGGGATGTAAATGAATGTGGATGTGGATGTGATAAGATGTGATGTGATGTAAATGAATGTGGATGTGGATGTGATAGGATGTGATGTGATGTAAATGAATGTGGATGTGGATGTGATAGGATGTGATGTGATGTAAATGAATGTGGATGTGATGTAAATGAATGTGGATGTGGATGTAAATGAATATGGATGTGGATGTGATAGGTACACCGATGATGTCATAGGTACACCGATGGTGTAAATGGATGTGGATGTGGATGTGAATGATGAGATGAGAATGAGATGTGAGGATATGTGAAAGGATGTGATGTGTGTAAATGGATGTGGATGTGATAAGATGTGATGGGATGTAAATGAATGTGGATGTGGATGGGATATGATGTGATGTGATGTAAATGAATGTAGATGTGGATGTGATAGGACGTGATGTGATGTAAATGAATGTGGATGTGGATGTGATAGGTTGTGATGTGATGTAAATGAATGTGGATGTGGATATGATAGGTACACCGATGATGCCATAAGTACACCGATTAAGGAATGATTGGAAATTAGAATTCAACCGGATATTTTGGAGGATTATGATCAGTGATACTATGGTTTCATTAAAAGATTGTTTTAAAGACAGCTGAAGGTAGCTGAAACTGTGAAAAGATTGTTTTAAAGACAGCTAGTTTTATTAAAAGATTGTTTTCACAGCTGAATCTGTGAAAAGATTGTTTTAAAGACAGCTGGTTTCATTAAAAGATTGTTTTCACAGCTGAATCTGTGAAAAGATTGTTTTAAAGACAGCTGGTTTCATTAAAAGATTGTTTTCACAGCTGAATCTATGAAAAGGCAATTTTATATTGGGTGTGTTAGTGGTGTGACTATCTTGAAGTTTGCTTGAAGCGTTGGCTAGGGGGCGTGGGAATTCTTTTCTCTGGTACCCGGGACAAAACATAACCAAATTCTTAAACGGATCCTATCACTACAGTGGTTGGGCGGTTGGCTAACCCATGGGAATGGATGGGGTTAGGCTGGACTGATGGATCCCTAAAATGAGACTCAATTTTGCTATGGTACGATAGATGAAGTAAATTCCGGATAGTCTTGTTCTATGGAAAAGAATCAACAGCTGTGCCTCTCGATGAGGAAAAAAGCGTTGGTCTCTATGATCCAAGTGCAAGTTTCTTCCTTGATCTGACTCCATGAGACTTATGGGTTCAGTTGGATCAGTTTGTTTAGTTAAGTATCTTGACTACGTTAGAATAAAAAATATTTTGGAGGATTCGCTTGTGCTTTCTGGGCGAGGGAAGTTTTTCCGAGTTCGGTTTTGGAAGAACCGAGGGATTAGTCTCTTGTTCGGATATCCGTGGGGGCGAGGCCCCGAGTGAGAGGCTCTTCCCTATGCAAGAAGTGCTACTTCCGCTGCTAGCACCCCCAAATTCGTTGCGCGGAGGGGGCATGGATCTTTCACCATCCGTGCATCCCAATCAATGTCTCATCGAACCCCTTCCAAGGAGTATCTCTTCACAAATTGTTCCTGCAGGCATCAAGTAGAACTTCCCTTCCAAGGGATTATTTTCAATGTTTAACAAAAGTGTAACTGTGCCTACGCAATGAACATGCCGTCATGCCACAATTGTAACGATGGCAAGGGTCTCTTTGAGTGAGAGTTCCCTAAGGGAACGCCAAGTTCATATGACATTAAATTATAAATATCCCCTGTATCAACAAGAGCTAATTTTTGGATGAAGCTTGTCACGGTGGTCATTCCTAACCACAACCAAGCTGGCTTCACCTCCCAATCGTCTTCTTCAAGGTAGACCACTTGGGACATATTAACCATGATATGTCTTTGCCTAAGCTTAGTTTTCCTTGCTTTGGCCTCTTGTTGTGTGGCTCGTTTCATATCCTCATGGTATTTCTTTCGCTTTTTTTATTGTAAATAGCTTTTAAGGTGGCCTCTGTGAGAGGGCCATAGTAGCGTTTGAGTTTACTACCATTGAAGTAACCAGCCATTTCCACACCTTCCAGTGTTTTGATGTGCACTGTGCCTTGTGGTGTTATCTCGGTGTCTAGGAATGGTCCTAGGCCTCTAAACTTGAGCTTCTTTTTATGTGTTTTGGTACTGAATAAGAGGATCATGTCACCCTCATTCATTTGTTTATCTATAAGTTGGTCGTCAAACCATTAATCATGTTGTATAGTTGTATACTGCTAAAAGGCGTGTTTCATCAAGCTTTTCAAGCTCGAATAGGCGATAGCCTAAGACGTTTCCAGTGAGCTTTTCTTGCAATGCGGCACGTAAGCTAGTGAAAGATCCCTGCCCCCACCGCGAATTTGGGGGTGCTAGCAACGGAAGTAGCACTTCTTGCGCAGGGCAGAGCCTCTCACTTGGGGCCTTGCCCACGGATATCCGGACAAGAGACTAATCCCTTGGTTCTTCCAAAACTGAACCCGAAAAAAACTTCCCTCGCCTAGAAAGCACGGGTGATTCCTCCCGGAAAATTTATTCTAACGTAGTCAAGAGCCTTAAATTTACCCATTGACATTCCGACCAAACCCACAGGTCACATGGCTAGGTCAAGGGAGGAACTTGCACTTGGATCATAGAGACAAACGCTTTTTTTCTCATCAAGAGGCACAGTCGTTGATTCTTTTCCATAGAACAAGGATTATCCGTGATTTTACTTCAACTATCGTAATTTAATAGAATTGAGTCTTATTTTAGGGATCCATAAATCCACCCCATCCAATCCCATGGGTTAGCCAACCATCCAACCACTGTATTGATAGGATCCATTTAGAAATTTGGTTATGTTTTGCCCCGGGTACCGTGGGGAAAAGAGTTCCCAGGCCCCCTAGTCGGCGCTTCAAGCAAAATTTAAGATAGTCACACCACTTTCACACCTAATATGAAATTGCATTTTTTACAGACTCAGCTATCTTTAAAACAATCTTTTAATGAAACCATAGTATCACTGATCTTAGTCCTCCAAAATATCTAGCTTGAATTCCAATTTCCAATCATTCCTTCATCGGTGTACCTATGGCATCATTGGCAACGAGAACACTCATCACCTGCTCGCTCAGGGGCCTGTTCAATAGTTCCTAGCTCATAGTACCCAAAAATATAATCACATAAGAAAATCAAGATGGACTCTCTAATGAAGATCAGCAAGATCAACCAACAGATCCATATAAAAGAGCCATGGAATCATCCGTTGAAGACCAACAAGGTCAATAAGCTAGATCCATGCCCGTGTCCAGAAAACAACTCCAACTCATTATTCCATTTTCTTCCTTGATGCACGCGTGGGTATCTTTGGCGACCCAGAGCACCGTATGGTCAGCACCCTCTAGGCTCCTTCGCAGCTCACCTAGCGCTTCACTCATAGGCCGCTTCCTTGGTCCCTCATCCACCGTACCGGAGCTTACCATTTAAATCAAACCAGGGCTGGTCAAGACCTCGACCTTGCCACGCGAGACGTCCTCCATTGACTCTCGGTCAGCTGTTGCAACTTTTTCACTTAGGTCACCACCACCATGACCTCATTCACAAGATGGTCAAAATTATTTCCCAGCATTCTTGACATAAAATAGTCTTTTAAAAACAGGTTTCATAAATACAGTTTCTAATGAACTCTCATCTTTCCACATTGTCCACATCATTTCTCGTTATTCCACATTCTTTTACATCAATTCACATTGCTTATTCCACATCCAGTCATATCTACTCCCATCATCCTTCATCTATTCTCATACAATCACATCATATACATCTCATCACATCTATTCACATCACATCACATTCATCCACATCCACATCATATCTCATCACATCCATTTACATCACATCACATCTATCCACATCCACATCACATCTCATCACATCCATTTACATCTATTCAAATCCTCATCACATCACGTCACATCCATCCTCATCACATCTATCCATATCCATGGACATCACATCACATCACATCCATTCACATCTCATCTCATCCATTCACATCTCATTCCATATCCATGGACATCACATTCACATCACATCCATTCACATCTCATCTCATCCATTCACATCCATCCTCATCACATCTATCCATATCCATGGACATCACATCTCATCACATCCATTCACATCCATTCACATCCATCCACATCTCATCACATCCATCCACATCTCATCACATCTGTCCATCTACATTCATTCAGATTCACATCACATCTTATCACATCCATCCACATCGCATCTCATTCACATATCATCATATCACGTTCACATCCATTTACATCATATCACATCCATTCACATCCATTCACATCTTGTCACGTCCATTCACATCTCATCACATCCATTCACATATCATCACACCCACTCACATCTCATCACATCCATTCATATCTCATCACATCCAATCCATTCACATTTCATCACATCCGCTCACATCTCATCACATCCATTCATATCTCATCACATCCACTCACATCTCATCGCATCCACTCACATCTCATCACATCCACATCTATTCAGTACGGTTACTCTACTTTTGATACTGATAGAACTTTTCTAAGTTTCTACCAATTGCTTGGCTTAGTTAAATGCAACTTTTTCTCGATCCCATTAAATCAAAGTATCATGAAGGTTTAAAAAGGGAAAATAAACCTTACCAAAATTTTATAGTAAAAACTCAAAAAGAGCATTTACGTATTGTGTTTTCATTCCTTAAGGTTCATTAATGAGGCTTAAATCTAAACTTCCGTCTTCTTATTGGATCCTTGATCCTCCCAGGGATTCTAGATTCCCTTTTCTGATTAAGAAATTATCCAAATTTTCTCGATGGATATTTTCACATTCTTTCTCAAATTTCTCAAATAAGACATATTTAATAATCTTCTTTTTGAATAAAAGATTCATGGGATTTACAAAAATCAATTCTATCCATATTTCTTAATAAAATGATAATACTCAGAATTTCACTTTTGATAAATACTCATTTTTTTTGAATTATGCCAAAATTCCTCTTTTAACATTTAATTGTTTGGATCGCGAATATCATGGGAATTCCTCTTTTTGCATAAAAATAAATTTATCAAAAATTACTCTTTTCTCTTAATTAAATATTTATGCATAAATACTAAAAAGTATTCTTTCATGAATATGATAAAAATCATTCTTTTTGCATAAGATCTCTAATCCTAGAATATGGTAGGAATTCCTCTTTTAGCATTATGCATAAAAATAAGATATGTATTATTTTCTAAAAAATTTGCCATAGCTTCGCTCGCTATTACTGATAATTCTTATTTTTTTTAAAAGAATAAAAGCTTGTAATGAAAATATGATAGAAGCACTTCTTTTAAGCTTAAAATCAAACTATGTATACATATCATAATTTTAGCCATAATTATAAGCATAATTATGATTATTCCCTTTGATTAGGCAAACTTAAACATTCCTCTTTTTCCAATTTGTTGGGATAATTCTTTTCTCATTTCGAATGAGTTAAAGTAACTTTTTATCTACTCATAAACAATCTAAAAAGAAATAACAATATTTTTACTAACTCAAAATCATGAAAACATCAATTCTTATTCTCTAGCTTATCGAGCCTAGAGTTTAGATTTAAAATAAGAGACTATCATTGAGAAGCATCCTTTTCCAAAAGATTTAGCCATAAAGATGACTACTCTTTTTAAGAGAGAGATTTACTTAAGGAAAGCATTACAAATAAGCATAAGATTAATTTAATTCTAATTAAACATTAAGAATCTTAGGGAAAGCTTGATTTGAATAAAAACCCTCATTTTAAAAGCTTCTCAAGCTTGAGAGGGGTTGAGAAGAAGAAAGTCATTGAGATAATTGAAAAACCATAAAAATTAGTTTTACCTCCAAGTTTGGCTTGATTCTTAATTAGCAGTGAAGCTCCCAACCAATCAATTGGTCCACCAAGAGGAGAAGAGCAAACTTCAAGAGTTGTTGGAGAGAGAGAAGCTCCAAGCTCCCAAGAGAAGAGGAAAATTAAGGGATAATAGAAATATGATTATTTTAAGATAATACTGGCATGGTATAGCTCCAATATGAAAATACAAAGGAATGAGGGTCTATTTATAGGTGAGGGAGGCCACTAATCAAGTCCAACTGGGTTCTAGAATTTTCCAGCTTCAGTTTGACTCAATTTGGACAAGATTTGGACCAGTTTGGCTCCCTTTTTGATCTAGTTTGTTCTAGGAGAGAGAAGAGATAAAAATATCACATTTTTTTGAATTAAAAAACCCAACCACATGTAAAAAATGCACCTACCTCAAGAGTCTCCCTCTCCTTACCAAGGTGTCAAAAATGCATCATTTCTCCAAAATATCTTTTTTTTTAAAATTGTTATCTCTTAATTTTTAACTAATAAACCTTGTACTCAGACAACTCTTCATCTTATGTGAGCATTTACTCATTTTTGGGTATTTTCTTTTATTCTTTGGATTTATCTCATCCCAACACTTGGATTAATCCAATTGGCCCATTGGAACCTTAATTGGACCATAATTGGAACCTTAATTAGACCTTAATTGGACCATAATCCAAAAATTTATGAAAATGTAGATCCTTAGGCCTTTAAGGTCCCTTATACCATTTTCAATTAATTCCTAATGTACATTGGAAAGTTTATTTTAAGCTTTTGTTTTAGGGGAATCCATTTTAAACACTAGCAGAATTTTTGTATCCAAAGATATCTCAATTTTGAATTACCTCTCTCTAGGCCAAAATAGGGTAAAACAAGATCTTTCTTCCATTTCAGAGAGGGGATGATTACAAGAATAGAAGGGAAGGTTCTTACACATTTACATCTCAAAAGCTGGAAGGAGGAATCTTACATCCTGCCCCACTTAAAAAATGTGAGATGTCCTCATCTTGCAGCTAGAGGAGGATAATCTTCTTCTTCTTCTTCTTCTTCAATCACTTCGAGCATTACTGCCTTGGAAGAAGTAGATGGTCGATTTGGGAACATCTCTCTTTGAATTCCCTTATTCTGAGGCAGAGGTCTTGCATTACTTTGGATTGAAACTGAGGGTTGGTTAGAGGGTCTACCTCTGGGATTTCCTTGATTTTGACGGAAAGGAACTTGATTACTCTAGAAGGAAGGAGCTGGAGTCTGGAATCTTGGTCCCTGACTTTCCTGCCCCGAAAACCTTGATCTATGGGCAATCCATACTGCGATGTCCAAATCCTTGATAGTTATAGCATTTAACTTCTTTGTTCAAGGGTGTAAATTTTGAAGTTGAATTCCAGGGGATTAAGTTCCAGGAAAAGGACCTTTCTTCCATTCTGGAACTTCCCATATCCTGAGATTGACCTTGTTGTCTCTTAGGCGGTGGAAAGTTGGAATCACTTTTCGGAGCTAGAAATCTTTTGAAAGATGATGGTGCTGGATTTGTCGGAACCTTGACAACAAAGGCCTTGGCACAAAATCCTTCACCATACATTTGTCGGGACCTTGACAACAAAGGCCTTGGCACAAAATCCTTCACCATACATTTGGCTTCAGCTATAGAAGCTGGCTTGGCGGCATTCTTCACCAGGGTATTCAAGGGCTCGTTCATTCCCCGAATGAACCTGGCCATCAGCTGTTCTTCATCTAGTGGTGGCGAGTACTTGAGGAGGAGAGCGAATGCTTGGTGATACACTTCAATAATTTTTCTCCCCTGGTTAACTCTAAGAATTCATTCATCTTGGTTTCCAAAAAGCCGGGAGGATAGAATCTCTTCCTTAGGTAAATCTTGAGATCATTCCATGTCTGGGTATTTTGATCCAAACGGTTTGTCTCGCAGTGGTTTCTCCATGCCACTCTAGCTGTTTCTACTATCTTCAGCCTTACAAGAGCCATTTTACTCTTCTTGTTATACCCGGTGACATCGAAGTATTCTTCCATTGCTTCAATCCACTTCTCCATAGCCTCACCTAAGTTTTTCCCTTCTCCCTTGAAAGGTCCACACTGCGATCTATGAAGAGTTTTATGAACATCCAGGTCAAGCTCTTCCTCATCGAGTTGGGGGTTAACATTCCCACCACGAGACGACCTCGATCCATGATCCTATCAATACGAAAATTCTTGTTAAGTCCTTTTTTTTTCAATTTAACCAAGACACTCAGGTGAAAAGACCACTTTATTTATAATTCAAATCCGACTTTAGATCCAACTGATTCTAGAGTTCTTTATAGATTGGTCAGCCCCCCACAAAATCCTGGGATAAATATCCCTTCTACAAGAAGAACATATAGAACTCATTATCAGAGAATAATTCATTCATATTCTTAACACAATAATGGTCCACCAGACCGGAAGTTCCATCTGAACATTCCCCCCACGGGAGTTTCAGCTATGCAGATTCTCAATTTGTCATTCCTTAATTAGGTCCACGGGGTCAAAGGTCAAACATCAACAATCTGTCAGCAAAATTCACTAATCTCATAGTGATCTGCTGAAAGTTATAATCGTCTTTTAGTTACTAACATCATCACTGGGATTCTCCCCATTCATCCTCATTGTGGCTTTGTTTAACTTATCTTCTTTCAACCAAAATTCAAAAATCATCATCTTTCAGTCAGAATCCAAATCAATTCATCAATTCTCAACCAGAATTTTAAAATCATATCAACCAACATTCGAATTCATCATCTGGACATCATTTTTGCTTATAATTTCAAGGTCTTAGATTTACTTGTATATATTGACAGTAAAGAGCTACAGTTATACCCATGGTATATACGGGTAATCACAGTCCTTGGAACTATAAGGTAAATACCATCATATCTAGGCCTCAAGCAAGTCAGGGATTCCACACAATTGCGGTACTTCCATTTGAAGACCCAATTTCCAATTTATGAATCTTCATTCTGAATATCAATTTGTATGAATTTCATCACATAATTATAATCTTTTACTAGTACTTTATAAATTTTTGACATTTCTTGCTTCTCGGTTGATCCACTTTAGCCAATTCGCTCTGATACTAGCTGAAAGATCCCTACCTAGTAGCAGAAGTAGCACTTCTTGCACAAGGTAGAGCCTCTCACTTGGGGCCTCACCCACATATATATGGACAAGAGACTAATCCCTCGATTCTTCCAAAACCAAACCTGGAAAAAACTTCCCTCGCCCAAAAAGCACAAGCGATTCCTCTAGGAAAATTTATTCTAACGTAGTCAAGAGCCTTAAATTTACCCATTGACAATCCGACCAAACCCACAGGTCACATGGCCTGGTCAAGGGAGGAACTTGCATTGGATCATAGAGACCAACGCTTTTTTCCTCATCAAGAGGCACAACCATCGATTCTTTTCCATGAAACAAGGATTATTCGTGATTTTACTTCAACTATCATAACCTAACAGAATTGAGTCTTATTTTAGGGATCCATAAGTCCAGCCTAACCCCATATAATCCCATGGGTTAGCCAACCGCCCAACCATTGTATTGATAGGATCCATTTAGAAATTTGGTTATGTTTTGCCTCGGGTGCCGGGGAAAAGAGTTCCCAAGCTCCCTATCAAGTAAAATTTAAGATAGTCACACCACTTACACACCCAATATAAAATTACCTTTTTTCACAAATTCAGCTGTCTTTAAAACAATCTTTTAATAAAACCATAGTATCACTGATCTTAATCCTCCAAAATATCTAGCTTGAATTCCAATTTCCATCGGTGTACCTATAGCATCATTGGCAACCAGAACGCTCACCATTTGCTTGCTCAGGGTCCTGTTCAATAGTTCCTAGCTTATAGTACCCAGAAATATAATCACATAAGAAAATCCAGGTGGACTCTCCGTTGAAGATCAGCAAGATCACCCAACAAATCTATATAAAAGAGCCATGGACTCATCCCTTAAAGACCAGCAAGGTCAATCAACCAGATCCATGCTCGTGTTCAGAAAACAAATCCAACTCATTACTCCATTTTCTTCCTCGATGCATGCGTGGGTATCTTCTCGGTGACCCAAAGCCTGAGCACCATATGGTCAACACTCTCTAGGCTCCTTTTGCAGGAGGTCACCTAGCGCTTCACTCATAGGCCACTTCCTTGGTCCCTCATCCACTGTACTTGGAAGCTCATCATTTAAATCGAACCGAGGCTGGTCAAGACCTCGGCCGACCTTGCCACACGAGACGTCCTCCATTGACTCTCGTGCTGTTGCAACCTTTTCACTTAGGTCACCCCACGACCTCATTCATAAGATGGTCAAAATGCTTCCCCAGCATTCTTGACATAAAATAGTCTTTTAAAAATAGATTTCATAAATATAGTTTCTAACAAACTCTCATCTTTCCACATTGTCCACATCATTTCTCGTTATACCACATTCTTCTACATCAATTCACATTGCTTATTCCACATCCAGTCATATCTATTCACATTCTTCTACATCAATTCACATTGCTTATTCCACATCCAGTCATATCTATTCCCATCATCCTTCATCCATTCTTCTCATCCAATCACATCATATTAAATCTCATCACATCTATCCACATCACATCACATTCATACACATCACATCTCATCACATCCATTTACATCTATTCAGATACTCATCACATCACATCACATTCATCCTCATCACATCTCATCACATCCATTTACATCTATTTAGATCCTCATCACATCACGTCACATCCATCCTCTCATCACATCTCATCCATTCACATCTACCCATATCCCCATCACATCACATCGCATCCATTCACATCTCATCTCATCCATTCACATCTCATCTCATCCATTCACATCTATCCACATCTCATCCATTCACATCTATCCACATCTCATCACATCTGTCCATCTACATTGAACCCTCATAGGGTTGGCCAAATGCAACTCTCCGTACTCAACTCTTGCATGCATCTTTCTTCTCTTCTTTCTCTCTTGTGTGCAAGGTAGCATGTTATCCTTAACATTCTTCAAATCCAAGTACCCATAGCTTTGATACCACACTGACACGGGACCTCATGTACTACTTGAAGGAATTAATCAAACTCACAAATACATCAAGGAATAAAACATAGACTCGAACCAAATTGGCAAGATTGAGCATAAAATAAAAACATGAGATTGAGTAGACATTACCATCAACACACTATTGGGTGCAATCTCACCCCCCCACCAAGAAGTGGTAGCCTCCTCCCACTACTTGGGTATTTATGTCTTTATTAACAAAAATAGCCCACGTGCCAAAAATAGTTGCACACTCTTGCATGGGCTTGCCCTTTACAAAAAAATAGGAGTTACTTTTACCAAAAGCTTAAATAAATCCTTCTTATCCAAATCACTAAGGGAAAATACATATAAACCCCCAAGGGCTAGTTTATGTGCAACCAAATTAATAGGTCCACGCACATGTATAAAAAAAGTGGACAGCTAACAAAATGCAAAAATATCTTGTAGTAATACCAAAATCATTGACTATCTCACAAGAGCCAAAACACTAAGAGCAAAACCTTCTCGGTAATTGCTCACGCCAAATGACTGCCATCATGTCCCAGCCATACCATCTTACAAGCACAAAGCTCGTCAATCTCACCAACCTATAATTTTTCCATTCAAACACATTACACATTAGCAATACCTGCTAAAATTACACAATAGCACACATAAGCATTAAATTTAACACTTTGTTCCAGCCATCCCTAAATTCATATGTCGTACACATGGAATATTCGAAATCACACAAGTGCCATGCTACGAACACAGTGGTAATTAGGCATCCCCCAATTAACCACAGAGGGATGAACAGACAAATCATTAACAACATCCTTAAGTGCTATTAGCCACATCATAATCTGGATTAGAAGATCTTCTTTCTTGTTTTGTCTTTGGAGAAATGTCCTTGGGGTGACCTTGTGTTGATGCAATGGAATATATCTTCTCAAGATTTGATCTAAACCCATTTTATATCGTTAACTTGTTATCATCATGAATGATCTGCTCCTTAAATCCCATCCTTTGATATATGTTACATTCTTTTACAAGCACAAGGATATCTTTAAAGTGATGTTGGCCACACTGCTATCTAGCTTGGAAGATCTTCTTTCTAGTTATATCCCTCAAGAAATGTCCTCCACTAATTTCTTGGTGTGCTTCTGCCAACACAGCATGTTATTCATGCTTCAAAACATATCTTCTCACAATTTGATCTACACCCATTATATATTGGTTTCCTCCTATCATCATGATTGATCTGCTCCTTTAATCCAATCTCTTTATGTGATTTTGTTCCAAAAATATTAGGTCAGTCAAGAATTGCATAATTTATTTAAAACATTGACTCTTATCTTAATTAATCACAAATAATTGTGCGTCGGCGATGCCTCTCTTGATTCCATTACTAATAGGAAACCTGCCACATGGCATGGTCTTTTCCTTGGTTATACTTTGCTATCTTGGAGTACATGCTTCTTGCTATCTTTTTTTATTCTTGCGAGATCTAACTTATTCACCAAATACAAAATTAGTTAACATCATGGAAAGTCATCTCTACACATAACAAAACCTCTTATTAATAGGAAATCTACCACACAACATGATCTTTTCATAGGGTATGCTTCATTGTCCTGGAGTATATCCTTCTTGCTAGCTTTTCTGATTCTTGCTAAATCTGACTTATTCACCAAATACGAGAGTGGTTGACATGGAAATCCAAAGATTTTCCCAATAAGTAATGCCTAAATTCCTTGATGGAGTATACCATTCCCATTGCTTCCTTTTTTGTTGTGTGGAGTAGTTTCTCTCTACTTTAATTAGTCTTTGGCTTGCATAGTACACTAGCTTAAATGTCTTGATGGAGTATATCATTCCTAGTGCTTCCTTTTCTGTAGTGGAGTAGTTTCTCTATTCCTGAGTCAGTCTCTAGCTTGCATAGTGCACTAGCCTGAACCAACCTTCTGGGGATTCTTGCATTAATAAGGCAGTTCCAATGGCCACATCTGACACATCCACAAACACATGAAAAATCAAATCAAAATTGGATTGCTATAGTATTAGTGCAAAAGCAAGCATTCTTGTCAAGTTTTGAAATGCTTCCTAACACCCTCCAAAGCAAACATATTATACATTATGTAAGCAGAAAATAGAATGATGTTGCTTATATCAACCAAGAATCTAAGGAGTCTACTATGCCATTTGATCTCTTGCAAGCTATCTTACATTCCTCGGTGTGCCTACAACTTCACAATTACTTCCACCTCTTGAGTGAGTCTACTGCCAATCCTTCTTACACTAAGAGTCCTAACATGGATCCACTTATAAAGTACAAATGCATATTTGAGTGAATTTGGACTCGGTCTCACCTTCCTTCCTTCTTACACTAAGAGTCCTAACATGGATCCACTTATAAAGTACAAATGCATATTTGAGTGAATTTGGACTCGGTCTCACCTTCCTTCATTTCTCCAGACACAACATTAACTGTTGCAGATGTTCTGAAGGAATTGCAAATGTTCTTCTTTAGAAAAATTACAATGGTGATAGCCATTTTACTTCGTTTGTGGAGTAAATGAATCCCACTTTTAGCAACTTATATATCTCTTCCTTCACTTACTTTACATAGTTAGGGTTTACTTACTTTACGTAGTTAGGGTTTACTTACTTTACATAGTTAGGGTGGTTCATACAGTATATGTTCTGCTTAATGGTGATGGCATCTTCCTTTAGGTTAATTTTGTGTTAATAAAAACTTGGCTCTATTGCTTTCATATGTGTGTACCTCCACACAAATATGTCCTTGTACGGTTGATTGACCTTGTTGGTCCTCAACGGCGGATGAGTCCATGGCTCTTTTATATGGATTTGTTGGCTGAATCTTGCTGGCTGATCTTGCTGATCTTCAACGGAGAGTCCATCTGGATTTTTATAAGTGAATATATTTTCGGGTACTATGAGCTAGGAACTATTGAAAAGGCCCCTGAGTGGACATGTGGTGAGCGTTATGGTTGTTGCCAAATGATGCCATAGGTACATCGATGAAGGAATGATTGGAAATTAGAATTCAACCGCATATTTTGGAGGATTATGATTAGTGATACTATGGTTTCATTAAAAGATTGTTTTAAAGACAGCTGAATCTGTGAAAAGGTAATTTCATATTGGGTGTGTAAGTGGTGTGACTATCTTGAAGTTTGCTTGGAGCGCCGGCTAGGGGGCTTGGAAACTCTTTTTCTTGGTACCCGGGAAAAAACATAACCAAATTCCTAAATGGATCCTATCACTACAGTGGTTGGGTAGTTGGCTAACCCATGGGACTGTGGATGGGGTTAGGTTGGACTGATGGATCCCTAAAATGAGACTCAATTCTGTTATGGTGCGATAGATGAAGTAAATTCCGGATAGTCTTGTTCTATGGAAAAGAATCAACAACGGCTGTGCCTCTCGATAAGGAAAAAAGCGTTGGTCTCTATGATCTAAGTGCAAGTTTCTTCCTTGATCTGACCATGAGACTTACGAGTTCAGTTGGATCAGTTTGTTTAGTTAAGGCTCTTGACTACGTTAGAATAAAAATATTTTGGAGGATTCACCTGTGCTTTCTTGATGAGGGTAGTTTTTTGAGGTTCGATTTTGGAAGAACCGAGGGATTAGTCTCTTGTCTGGATATCCGTGGGTGAGGCCCCGAGTGAGAGGCTTTGCCCTGCGTAAGAAGTGCTACTTCCACTGGTAGCACCCCCAAATTCGTTTGCTGCGCGGAGGGGGCAGGGATCTTTCAGCTGGTATCAGAGCGAATTGGCTAAAGTGGATCAACCGAGAAGCAAGATATGTCAAAAATTCATGAAGTACGAGTAAAAGATTGTAATTGTGTGATGAAATTCATACAAATTGATATTCAAAATAAAAATTCATAAATTGGTAATTGGGTCTTCAGATGGAAGTATCGTAATTTTATGGAATCCCTAACTTGCTTGAGGCCTAGATATGATGGTACTCCAACGAACGTGAGTACCCATATATACCGTGGGTATAATTACAGCTCTTTACTAACAATATATATGAGTAAATCTAAGTCCTTGAAATTATAAGCAAAAATGCTATCCAGATGATGAATTCGAATTCTCGTTGTTGTGATTTTAGAATTCTGGTTGAGAATTGATGAGTTGATTTGGATTCTGATTGAAAGATGATGATTCTTGGATTCTGGTTGAAGGAAGATAAGTTGAACAAAGCCACAATGAGGATGAATGGGAGGAATCCCAGTGATGATGTTAGTAATTGGGATGACGATTATGACTTCAGCAAATCACTATGAGATTAGTGGATTGTGCTGACAGATTGCTGTTGTTAACCTTTGACCCAGTGAATCTAATTAAGGGATGACAAATTGAGAACTTGCATAACTGAAATTCTCGTGGAGGAATGTTCAGATGGAATTTTCGGTCTGATGGACCATTATTGCGTTAAGGATATGAATGATATGTTCTGAATGAATTGTTCTCTGATGATGAGTTCTGTGTGTTCTTCTGAATGAATTGTTCTTTGATAATGAGTTCTGTGTGTTCTTCTTGTACAAGGGATCTTTATCCTAGGATTTTGCGTGGGTTGAACCAGACTATAAGGAACCCCAGAATTCAGTTGGATCTAAAGTCGGATTTGAATTATAAATAAAGGGACTTAATAAGAATTTTCGTATTGATAGGATCATGGATCGAGGTCGTGGTGGTGGTAGGAATGATAACCCCCAACTCGATGAGGAAGAGCTCGACTTGGATGTTCGTAAAACTCTTCATAGATTGCAGCCTCCTGGACCTTTCAAGGGTGAAGGGGAAAACTTGGGCGAGGGTGTGGAGAAGTGGATCGAACCTCTGGTATCTCACCACGCCTCTGCTCTGCGCTTGTAGACGACCACCACCTCTCTGCTCCTCTCCCCGCAGTATTACCAGCCCCCCTGCTTCTTGTACCCCAGGCCGCCATGCATCACCCGCACTCTCCATGCTTTCGCCACCTTCCAGAACTCCTTCACTGGCGGCTACTTGGCAACCAAACAAGCAACCATGTGGCCTCTCACATTGGCGGCCACGTTTATATGTATTATTTTTTTATTTTATTTAAAGCCCAATGTGATGGCCACCATCACTCTTTCCACACCAATGCTCAAGGCAACACCGGCCCCTTCAGTCTTTCTTGTGCCTCCGTGAAGATCAAAAACTGCAACTAATCCCTCTTTCTTGTCAGCCCCATAAGAAAGTGATGCTGCTTTTGGTTCATTGATAATTCGTGCTACCTCAAGCCATAAGCATAAAAACTCCATGATTCACACCACATTTATGTACAGAGGCTTCGAGACCTGGCTCAGCCTCAGCTCGTCTTATTGAACCTCATTTACAATATGAACATATGTACATAGGCATCATAAAATGACTCAAGTCATGGCACTTAATCCCATGCATCTAGATTTATATTTAATGGCCTCACATGCATGGTTTCACACCATAGACGTGCCATGGCACGACAGCGGGATAGGACTAGGTCTTACCTATGAATCGTATCCTTGAATCTCTACATGGTCAAGGTGTCGGATGAATAGGAAATTTTCTCCAAGTTAAGACTTAGTGGACTATCTTAAGTGTTTCCCCTATTTTAGAAGGGGGGAACCTTACACTCAACCTTGTGTTGGAGAAAGAGAGAATGAAACAAAGCCCAAGAGAAAGGTACACATTGAACTAGAGCTATTGTTAGAGCAAGTGGTCGAGGAATACTAACCATGCCTAAGCATATCCTAGACCCTGTCTTAGAGCTAATTATAGAGCCTGTAGGGATCCTTAGAGTTTGTCCCCAAGGCCTCATGTGCAGACCTGTTTGAGGGATCCTCAGAGTTTACCTAGAACCTGTCCTAGAGCTAATTATAAAGCCCATGAGGGATCCTCAAAGTTTACCCAAGGCCTCAAACAGACCCATATCCATTCTTAAGAGATTGTTAACAAAACTAGTTTTGGAGCCTCTACCTCTGGAACTAATCCAACCAAGCTCCATATTATTACTAGATCAAGTGAGGAAGGACTGAGTGGGAGGTGAAAGATGGCCCTCCATGGGTTAGCATAGCCAACATAACATCTTTTTTGAGGTGATTTAGTGATGACTTTATCTCATCCCCTTTATAGGCACCACCTCCTAGGGAAGGATCAATGCACATACCTTACACATTAGTAGGTCCTAGCCCACCTCTCAGAGTGAGTATGAGCCTATTAAGTGCAAATATTTCTCATGGGACATCCTTCTTGTCCTCAGAGTTTTCATATGTTCTCTTTTATAAGGAAATTATCAACTTTGGAGAGACTTATCAAACTAGATGAATGGGAATTTAAGAGCCCATAGAGCTAAACCTAAGCCGAAGGAGAAAGAAGATGAACCATGTCACATCCAGAGCCCATAGAGCTGAACCTAAGCCGAAGGAGAAAGAAGATGAACCATGTCGCATCCTCCCTCCATAGCCTAAACCAAAGGGTAGCCTAAAGTGCCCATGAACAAGCTAGGACAATATTTTGAAAGTGACAAAATGAATGCAGTGTTACCTATTATGTACAAGGAACTTATGGTCTCTGCGATCTTGGATGGTGGTGCTAGCGTCAACATAATCACAAAGGATTACTAAGAAGCTTGGGCTAGCCCATACTCACATAGGCATAAGGAACTTATGGTCTCTGCGATCTTGGATGGTGGTGCTAGTGTCAACATAATCACAAAGGATTACTAAGAAGCTTGGGCTAGCCCATACTCACATAGGCATAAGCCTCATAGTAAATCTTACTAATGGAGACACAACCAAATCTATAGGCATCCTGCAAGATGCAAAAATCATGACTTTTGTATTAAGTTTCCACCACACATTTGTGGTGATAGATTTTTAGAGAAGAGGATCCTCACAAGGCCTTACATGAGAGAAACAAGGTTGGTTCATGATTGGGAAATCAATCACATCTATATATGCAAAGGCATCCAATCCTTAAAGATAAAACCTAAAGACATGGAAGACATCCCATGGACTGAGGTATTCTTGCCCTAAATGAGTCTGGACATGCCTATCTTGCTACAACAAGTTGTTGGATAGTGAAGATGAGAACCAAGATTATGAACCTCTCTGCCAAGAGACTAACAATCTGAGGATTGTGTCCATGTCTTGGTATCCATGGACACTCTTCCACAAAATCTTGGAACAAGGTTTTCACAATTGGACGGGATAGAGATCACCTCCCTATTCATGCTTAGTGTAGCATCCCTATTGGTAGGCCAATAGCATTCGAGCCTAGAGTAGCTTAGTGATTCATATAGAAAGGCATCCTCTACAAAAGGACCACATTATGCATTACCCACAATCACCTAGCCAAGAAAAAGGAAACCATATAAAAATCCTAAGAAGTATCACCTCCCCATGGAGACCGGTCTTTATAGGCTTTACTATCTTGAGGCCATGGATTCACAAAGACACCTACACTTGACCTAAACAAGGTCACCATTTAGACCAAGATAATGGTCTATAAAAGCTGACAAGGAGACCAAAAGCTTTAAGCAAGTGAGGCTCTACCGAGAGCTACCAGTGTAAGGTCAATCAATATGGTCAAGGCCTTGAGGCAAATAAGGAAGAAATACTCATAGAGCTCATTGAGCCTCAAGACAAAGATTTGAGGTAAGTGCCCAAGTACTTCAAGTCCTACAACATCGGGGGGAGGATAGAGTGGTAACATGGTGAGAAGGAAAGGAGCTCATGTGGAGAACCATGTGCCTCATATGATGATGGCCTTGCCCAAGGTCAAGGAAATAAACCTTGTTGGCCCAAGTGAAGAACCTAAGCTAATGTTGCCAAGGACCATAAGGAGAATTCATTGCCTTGCTCAAGGAATTTCAAAATGTTTTTCTTAGAAATACACTAGCATGAAGGGTTTAGGAGTGGTGAAACACACCATCCCTTTGCATAAAGGTGCAAAACCATCTAAATAGAGAGCCTACCACATGAATCACAAGTATGGTCAAATGGTTAAAGAAGAGATAGAAAATATTTGTGTAGGAGATCAAGTACACTGAGTGGGTGTCACCAATAGTGATTGCTCCCAAAAAAATAAAAAGTGATCATTACCAATAGTGATCATCACCGATAGTGATCGTTCCCAAAAAGAACAAAAAGCTTAGAGTGTGCGCTAACCTTAAAAAGGTTAATGTCATTAGCATCAGTTTGTGATCACTACCCCTTACCCTACATAAAGAGTCATCCAAAGTAGAATCTTACAACTTCTTGGATGGATTCTTTGGCTATCACTAAAAGTGACAATTGACCTAGTCAACCAATACAAGATGGTGTTTTCTATGGAATGGGGGAGCCTACGTGTACTGCATTATGTTATTCTCAGCTTGACTAATGCTCTCACCACCTTCTAACACTTGTGTATAGCCTTCAAGGATCTCCATTGGAAGATCTTGGGGGAGAGATATTCATTAATACACTCCAAGTGGAAGGACCATCTTACTCATCTTGGCTAGTCTTGGAAAGGTGAAAACTCTACTGCATCTCATTAAACCTACTCAAATGTCAACTTGGGTTAAACACGGTGTCATCCTTGGGCACATCATCTCCAAGAACAACATCTCCATGGATGAGAAAAAGATACACGTGATCTTGGAGTTGCCACCACCTATCAACTACAAGGGGGTGAAAATCTTCATAAGGCATGTAGGATATTATAGAAGATTCATCTTCCTACATGCCATATATACTAGACCTTTATATAAGTTGTTGACTTTCTTCAAATGGATAGACAAATGCCAATGGGTATACGAGAAACTACAAAAGGTATTAGCAAGCACACCCATCTTGAGATCCCCTAATGGGATCTAATTTTTCATGTGCACAAAGATTCTTTAACCTTTGCTACAACATGGACTTTCTTGTGCTAGTTTTCAACTTAATGACCTTGAGCACAACTACACCACCATTAAAAGAGAAGGGTTAGCCATGTTATATGCCGTGAAGAAGTACATGCATTACCTACTAGTTACCAAATTTGTGTTATTTGTCCAAACATCAAGCACTATCAAGAAGGGTTAGCCATGGTATATGTTGTGTGAAGAAGTACATGCTAGCTACCAAATTTTATGGTCTTTGTCAACCCATGCACTACTACATTTGGTTAATAAGACTTGCACTACATGACACATCACTACATGATTGCTTATTATTTTGGAGTTTGATTTCACACCACCACGATGCGAAAGGCGTCTGTGCATGTCCATGGTGACCATCTTTCCAAATTTTAAAGCCCCAGGGGTGGAAGATGATTGTCGATACTCCACTATTTCACATTGACCATGTATTGGAATGGGGTGAATACATTGCCCATTTCTTGACCAATGGATTTCCCATTGATCACCCCATCAAAAAGGATAAAGCCAGATACCTCATTAGGAAGGCAACCCCCTATCAATTGATAGTAGCAGAGGAATGCTTTATAAGAAGGAGCAAGATGGCATCACCATCATGAGGAAGTGCATCCATGAAGAGGACTTTGTTGCCGTTCTTGATGAAGAAGCCTATTTTGGCATAGGTGGAGGACACTTTGATGACGACTACCCACAAGGTTCTCTAGGCCAAAATTTGGTGGTGGCCTACACTCTTTGGAGACGGATCTCACAAGAACTACGAGAATAATGTCAAAGGTTTGCCATAGTCCATGAGAAGGAGTGAATGACTAGCCCTAGTATTTTGGGAACAATACTTTGAAAAATGGGGTTTAGATTTTGTGGTTCCCATTAGCCCTACTAAGGAAACCCAAGCATGTTTTATCATCATCGCCCATAGATTATTTCACAAAATGGACCGAGGCCAAAGCAATGCAAAATAATAATGTAAGAGCTACTGCCAAGTTTCTTTAAGAGAATGTGATTGCCCGTTTTGGTTGCCCACTAGAAATAGTGAATGATTGCAGTACATATTTTATTAATGAAGTGGTGTTCTTACTCAAAGAATTCCTTATAGTGTGTACACAAAAAGTAGACACCTTCTTACCCACAAGAAAATGGCCAGGTTAAAAGGAAAAACAAGATTTTATACACTATGATGATAGAAGCATTGAGGAGCATTTGAGAGCACAAGATGCACTCAGCTCTATGGGGTCTACTGTACGACATATGCAAGGTGGTTGTTAATAGTACACTTTTCTAGCTTGCATTTGGGATTGATGTAGTTATGCCAATGAAACACTTGGTTCCTAGCCTTCAAATTGTAGGCCAACCATAAACTCAAGGGAAATTCTCTCATAGTAGAGAGGTTAATTATCTCATAGCAACTTAGTGGACAAAGATTGTGATCTGCTTATAAATTGAGGTTGAGAAACTAAGACACAAGAAATGGTTTGACGACCAACTTAAGGAAAAGTGTATGGAGGTAGGAGACATAGTGCCAATATAAAATGCAAAGAACACCAAACAAAAACTCAAGTACAGAGATCAAGTTCCCTATCGAGTGATGTAGCTCAAAATGCAGATAGAGACCTCGGATGGGATTAAGATGGAAGGTTACTTCAATAGTAGTAAGTTGAAATGCTACTATGAACCTCTCACCTAGGACATGCTCTTACAAATCCACAAGAAAAAAGAGAAGTGACGACATGACAACAAACAATAGTGGGCATATCTTGAGGCGGGACCACCCTAAATAAGAGCCAAAGAGGCTGTAGATCCCCCAACCTATAGATCTTTGTACATGCAATCGATCTCCATGATTTAGCTGAAATAGAAACAACCATGAAACCTACTTACCTTGAGCTAGGGAGTTACCCTAAGAAGACCATCTAGCGGTGTGTCTAGCCTTGGTTTACACCAAGGCTAGCACAATGTTTTTTCTTGGGAGACGTGGACCTCGTTAGGCCATCCACCCCTAACACTTTCTATTGGAACCGCACCATTATCATTAGTAAATAACTCCCAATCCATGATCCTAGTAAGGTGATCGAGAAGACATGGGTACCTTAGTGTACCCTAGCTAACTAGGGAAAATACAATGCCCCTGCAAAAACCTAGTAGCCACCATTTAGCCCATGCCCAACCATGAGTGGGGGTCCCTAAGCGAGAGCCCCAGTGCAATAGTAGTGTTCTACCCAAACCCTGAGCCCCATTGGATCCCCATCAAGATACAAGCTTCTACATGGGGAACCCATTGTGTCTAGGTCCCAAAACCTTACTGTCTCTACAAACCTAGAAACCAAAAGATCCCCAACAAGTGATAGTCCCATGCAATAGTGTTCTACCCAAACCCTGAGTCCCATTGGTTAGTTGAGGGCTTCTACATAGGGAACCCGTCTATGTCTGGGTCCCAAAACCTTATCGTCTGCATAAACCCAGAAACCAAAAGATCTATGTGATGGCCTCAGTATATCTAGTACCACCCAAAAATTGACTTCATCTTGTTAGATCTTGACTAAATGCTAGAATCACAAGGATTCTACAAAGGAAACCCCCACATATGGGTGCCAAAATTAAAGGACACCATGCCTTGAATGCCCATAAATGCACCCTCAAACATTAACTCTAATGGGTGTGGAGACCTAAAGACATACCTCAATGTCACCCCCTAAGTTTAAGAATGGAGGGTAGAAGCTTCCACTTTGACTATTGTGGTAACACCATCTTTAGAAAAGTTAGAAGAGCATGCGGACTTTGAGCCAAGAGGAAACACCTAGCCCATGTGTACTAGCCCTACCCATCCTTATTCCCTCAAAACCACCCATGGTGCCAACCCCCAATGCAAATTGTGCACACACTATTATTACACTGTCAAGTAGCCCCCTAGAGCTCAAAATGATAACCATGACCCACAACATGAGCTCACCAGCTAGAAGGCCAAAGTTCATATAAGCATACCATCCAAACTATCCAAGCTTACATCGTGGATGGGCAAGTGACTCTCCACCATTTCCCAATGAGCATGCTTAAGTCATTGTGAAGTTGACAAGGGCTCAAGATTTTGCAAGATCAGAAAGGCCACCTCTGACTGTTCACCAACATAAACCCCAACCTCTGACTGTTCACCAACATAAACCCCAGCCTCTTCAACTGTAAGCCACCACCTAGAACACGCCAACACTGATATCAAAAAAATAAGGCATAACCACCATTGTGATAAGAATCCCTCAACATGTAGAAGACCTTAACTGACTGCTCTATGCACACTTTGGTTCAATGTGACATTGATGTTTGCATCTTCCTGATAACCTAATAAGTGTAGGTAACCCCTCCACCCTTCTTTACTGCTTATATTGGCTCCCCACACTAAGTGGGTAGAGCACTTCCCATGGAGGGTAGAGCTAGTACAAATGGATGTTTACAGATACTTCAAGAGAATTTAAATGCATCTTTTGATATAGTGCAACACACTTCCCAAACATGCAATCTCACTAGATAAAAATTTTCAACTTACCCAAAATCTAAGGGCTTAATCCATTCAACACAAGGAACCTTTTGTGCACACATCATGGTGGTGGCAGCACATCCACCCCTCCATTGGGAGCCCCAAAAGAAGCCTTTGGATCTTTTGGATCCATTTTACATAAACTATCCCTCAACATCAAGCATGAGGAGACCCAAAAATGCTTTGATCCATCCAAGATTGCCTCCTCCATGCCCAAGTTAGAACACCCCTTGCTAACCTTTTTAGGGTCACCTATCTATCAAGTGCCATGCCATACCCAATTACTTGAAGTATCCCCTTTCCTAGACAAGGTTGGATTCACGGACTTCATAAACCTATCCTCATGGGGCCTAGATCTCCCTCTTACCCTCCACCATTACATCAAGTCCTACCATAATACATGTAATTTTGGGGAGGTTGAGATGTTGGATGGGTCCCCCCTGTTGAGATGTTGGATGGGTCCCCCCTGTTGAGATATCAAGCTCATCTAGTGAGGCGGTGGACACTGATGACCCGCCTGGGGGATAGGCCCCACACTTACACCACTGGCATGGTTGGTGAGATCATGGGTGATATGCGGCCAGTGGGATGACAGGCTGTGTGACAGCCATTCTACTGGCATAGTTATAACACCAGCTCATTTAGTTGGGTTCACACTATAGAGAACCCTAGTATGTATTTGGTTGAGTACCTTTCATATTGAGTGTACTCTTATCTTTGTATATGGTGTGTTGAGTGTTGTGTGAAGTAGAAGAAGATTTTCAGCCTCTCACCTTGTGTGTTCTCTTTTAGGGTTTTGTGAGTGTGTGTGTGCTTGCAAGAGCTCAAGTTCTCTTCTCCCTTGCATCTTTTCATGGTATCAGAGCCTGGTTCATGCTAAGGGCTGAGTTGCAAGCAAGAGAAGTACAAGAAGCGGTATAAGGGTAGTAAGAGCTTCATTTACTCTTCCCTATTTGTGTTGGCGACACCCTTGTCGGGAGCTCTACGAGAGGTATCGGCAAACGATCTCTGATTGAGGAGCTTTCTTCGCGGGAGTAAAGCTATAGGGCAACTATACTTTCCTATTGGGACAACATTTTTTGGGGCAAAAAAGCGTTTCGAGCGCGTTAGGACCTCCGTTTTTCGGAAAGCAGGCGATTTCGAGCATTGCGGGTAAGTCATCGATTCTGTGCAGAACTCTGTTTTAAAAATTGCAGGAAGACAGATTGGTTGTGCAAACATTGTGTGTGCTGCAAGGAGGTCAACAATTTCCATTGGGTGTATGTATGCACATTGAGGTCACACTGGTTGTGACATTTGAGTGTAATACAGTACCGCTACAGAAAATACAGCACTTTGTGCAGGATAAACCAGAGTTCTATTTCTGGTAAATTCGTGTGTCTGGCAAGATGTCAAATGATGGCATAAACCAGATTGTAAGAACAACGACCATGCTTGGAGGTTCAAGTTGACAAATTTCCTGATGGGAAAGGGTTACTGGGACTACATAGAAGGTGAGCATGAAGAGGCACCGGAGATACCACAGCAGATCAATTCGACTGCTGATGTGAAAGAGTTCAAGGATTGGAACTAAGGAGCCAGAAAAGTTATGTATTGGCTCTCTATTAGTATACAGGACACCATGATTGGGCACATACAGGATGCCAAGTCCCCCAAGGAGGCATGGGACACCTTGGTAAAACTCTATGAAACGAATACCAAGGCATGAAAGATATAGTTGAAGAATGAACTTCATACTTTGGAGAAAAAGAGTATGTCTGTGAATGACTATGCATTGAAGATCAAGGGTATCGTGGAATCCCTTACATCTATTGGCGTTTCAGTAGTAGATGATGAGATGATAAGGTGGAAGTCTGTCTACGTGGTCTCGGGCCACAATACAAGGCGTTCAAGATGTCTATTTAGACTCGGGAAAACATTCCCAATTTCACAGATTTGGTGTCTATGTTGATTATAGAAGAGAAGAGCTTGGGTGAAGACCAACAGTCTTCACAAAACAAAAATAGTTTAGAGCAACAGGCCTTCTACACAAGTTCAGGAAGAAAAGGATGAGGTAGAGGAGGCCGTGGGGACGCGGCCAAGGAGGTGGCCGAATAGGTAATTAGAATTATGGCCCAGTAACAACAACAGTCCCAGATCACAACAGCAGCAACACGCACGTGGAAGAGGCCAATTCAGAGGCAGGGGGAGTCAAAGAGGTCATGGAAATTGGCAAAGGAAGTATAATGATACACGTGGATGCTTTTATTACGGTAAGCCTGGACATGTGCAGGCAGATTGTTATAAGAAGCAGGCTGACATGCAAAAATGGGAAATTACAGCAAAACAACTATGCATCCTCGAGCATAAACAATGAGGATAATGAAAGGTTGTTTGTTATGTAGCATGTCGTTATTGCCATGTCTGAAAATGTTGAGCAGCACATAAAGATGATGTATGGTACGTTGATTCAGGTGCTTCGAGCCACATGACAAGTCATGGGGAGTGGTTCAAGGAGATGAAAAACCTTGAAAGACTAGGTTTTGTGGAAACAGGGGATGACACTGCTCATCCAATTGCCCATGTTGGAGATGTGCCATTGTCTATGCAGATGTACTTCATGTTCCGAACATAACAAAGAATCTAGTTTCAGTTGGCCAGATGATTGAGCAGGGTTTGCAGGTTCGATTTAACCCTGATTGAAGAATTTAAAGAAAAGTGCAGGTTGGTTGCAAAAGGCAACAGAGTGGGCAGAATGTTTACATTGAATGTAAACATGCATGAAGTGAGTGCTGCGATGTTTGCAAATGGTTCAGGAATTGTTGCAGACATAGACATTTGGCATAAAAGAATTGGACATGTGAATGTGCAGAGAATGAAGTCTATGCAGACTAAAGGAATTGTGACAGGGCTGCCAAAGTTTAAAGTTGAAGGTATGTAGAAAATATGTGAAGCATGCCAATTTGGAAAGCAAACAAAGCATGTATTTCCACGTGACAAAAATGTGAGCAGAAATGCACTAGATGTTGTGCATTCAGATGTATGGGGTCCTACTACGAAGACCATGTCTATGGGAGGCTGCAGGTATTATATGTGACATTTATTGATGACCACACAAGGAAAGTGTGGGTATACTTCATGAAGGAGAAGGGTGAGGTGTTCACTCATTTTCAAAATTTCAGAGTTATGGTTGAAAAGCAAACAGGGAAATATGTAAAGTGCCTAAGGTCAGATGGAGGGGGAGAGTACTTCTCCAATGAGTTCTCTGAATTTTTGAAGAAGAATGGTATTCGGAGATAGTTTACATGCAGATACACTCCACAGCAAAATGGAGTTGCTGAGCGGAAAAACAGGCACATTGCTGAGATTGCGCGAGCATTGATGGGAGAGAAGAATATGCCACATAGCTATTGGGCTGAGGCTGTTTCTATAGCAGTTTACATCATGAACACGACTCCAATTGCAGCCATACATGATGTAACTCTAGAGGAGAGGTTTACTAGAATACCTGATTTGTATCATCTGAAAGTCTTTGGATGTATTGCATATGTGCATGTGCCAGATGAGCTGAGAACTAAGCTCGATCCAAAAGCTGAAAAATGTGTGTTTATTGGGTATTCCCTTGAGAAAAAGGGATACAGGTGTTATAACCCTGCTACACGTGAGTTGAGAGTAAGCAGGGATGTTGTTTTTGATGAGATGAGCAGCTGGTATACTATTTTTGATGAGATGACTGCTAAAAAAGAAGCTGTTGGGGCTGATGTGAGTGGAAATGTGGTTGCACAGAATGCAAGTCAGCAACAATTACAGTCTTTGAGTAGACCAAGAGATTCCTCATCTAGTGGTTCACAGTTGATAGACCATGGAGTGGCAGGCTACGTCATAATACCAGTCCTGCAAATGTGATTAGTACATCACATAAAGACAAAGAGAAAGTGATTGAGCCCCTTAGTATGCCTGACATTTCTGCAGGGCATTCTCATGTTGATGGAGAGTCTAGTGGCTCAGAGATGAGCTGTTAGGGGTTAACTTTACCTAAGTGGGAATATCCGAATTCTATATATGTGAATGATCCTTTTGGGTAGTTGCTTAGGAATTCGTGAGAAGGGAGAGATATGAAGAGATATAGTTAGTTGATCATGGGAAGGCGCATAACTGATATTCAGAATTGTAGAAGATGAGGAAGCGGAAATGTAATCCCTTACATGATTATGATGTCAATGAATTCTGATCATCTGTTCAGGATTATTGTGTGTAGTGGATTTTCTGCATGATGTTTCGTATTCCGTTTTACTGTTATGATTTTCTGCTAAAGGGAATGTCTTTGTGCTAGTGTTTGTTCCTTTATGATATTTCCATTACCAAGTATCAGGCATTTAGTGCCCAGATACACATTGGCGATCCTGCGGTGTTCGCATACTCAGCATTGTCTTGTTTTGTTGGGTATGGGGTTGTTTTGTGCTGTGCTGTTTGTGTCTCGCCTGAATGTCAGATCGGGAGCGGCAAACTAGTCCCATTCATTTCACGAGGGCACAAGCCAGGAAGCGCAGATATGACAGGTCGGAAGCTTCTAGCAGTGGAAGCGGTGATGCTGCGGAAGGGCCACCTGTGGCGGTTATGTCGGTTTCTGCTGGCGTAATTGAGGGCCACTTGGCGCAGACCGGCGTGGACGAGGCGGACGCTGTCGAGCATACGACACCACTTGCAGAAGGGCCGGGGCAGCATGTCGCTAGCCCGGAGCAAGCTCGGCGTCATTTGCATCAATTTGTTGGTGCCCTATTTCTGTCCAGACCGCCTGTTCGGAGTCAGAGACGGTTGCAATTTGATCCATTGAAAAGTCTGCCACTAGCTAATCCGCTACCAGGAGTTGTGAACATGGCTGCACCACCACCCAATCCAACGGTTAAGGCGGCCAAATTTAAGGCAAAGCCTAAGGAAGACCCAGACTGTCACGTGGCTCAATTCGAGACCCGATGGCAAGCCAGTGGGTACCCTGCCCATTTTGGAGATCCGGTGAAATTGCAGCAGTTTGCCGCAACCCTGGAGGGGGTAGCAATGAGTTGGTTTAGCCAATATGGCTTGGCCCACTTTGCAGATTTCAATGCTTTGAAGGATGCGTTTTTGGCCCGGTTCAGGAAGGAGAAAACTCCTACTGATATCGTCAAAAAGATCAAGGCCATGGAACAGAAGCATCTGTTAGTGGAGGATTATGCTCAGAAGTTTCGGGGATTGGCTGCCAGACTGCAGGGTAATGAAAGACCCTCGGATGAAATGCTTGCCAGTTACTTTGTCAAAGGACTGCGGAGGAACTTGAAGAGTGCTGTCGCAAATGTGGATATTGCCGGCGGCTTTGATAACCTCGTGACAGCTGCCTCTCGGGTGGAAAAGCGCCTGGGCATTCAGAAGGACAAACGGAAGGGCAGGAAGCAGGATGGCTCAGAGTCGGATAGTTCGACTGAGTCAGACTCGGATAGTGAGGCCGAGTCGGCATGCTCATCTGATGAATCGGAGGATGAGGGGCAAAGTGAGAAGAAAAAGGCCTCAAGGAAGGCTAAGCTGAAAAAAGATAAAGAGAAACAGGTTAGGGCGGAGAAGGAGAAAAAGCTTCTTCACAAACTTAAAGCCTTGGGGTATGCAGCTGTCTTGCCCAAGGAGAAACAGTACTGCCATATCTGTGAGAAGGACGGCCATCTTACGAGTGCCTGTTGGTACAACCCCAACTACAGAGGCAAGGTGCCACCCAATGTGGTTCAGCGAGCACCACCTCAGCAAGTTGCAGAGGCTAATCCGGTGGTTCCGACCGTTCCGCATGTTCCCTATAATCGGCCTCCGAGACCATATGCTCCAAGACCTAATTGGCAGGGGCAGCAAGGGTTTCAGAGGGGACCTCAGGGTGTGCCACTGTGTGATTACTGTGCGAAAGACGGGCATCGAATTGGTCCGGCCTGTGAATTATGGTGTAAGCACAGGGAGGAAAGAGGGAAACCTGTCATTCGATTCAATGAGGGGAATCGGGGTCAGGGACCTCCCCAGGACCAGCAGCAGCAGCGCCCTCCAGCTCAAGCAAATGCCATCCTGATAGAGATGGTGGGAGATCAGGCAGGAGGGGCCAGCGCGGGGGTTTCACATCTTCAGGGTGTGCCGCAGCAGTTCCACTCTGTTGATGCGCAGGGGGAGTGCTCCACGGGTATGCACGTTGGGGATTGTAAGGGGCAAGATTTAGTGGACACTTTGGCTGTTACCCGTGCAAAGGGTAAGGGACCTATCAGTTGGGAGGACCAGGAGGTGGTTCGTAGAAAAGTTTCCAGTCAGGTTCAGAAACTCCAGCAGAAGCAGCTCTCGGTGGAACCAATGGAGCCACTGCTAAAGGCACAGTTGTCGGAGGAACCGATTCCAGCCCAGCCACTTTGTGATCCACTTCCAGGGAAGATTCCGGTGGTTCATTCTGATCCCGTTCCTACGGTAACTGAAACAGTACCAGGTTCTGGGGATCTATTTGATGTACTAATGCATGCGCCTATTCAAATTTCCTTGGATCAGCTGTTGAGCATGGTACCGGCTTTCCGGGAACAGCTGTTGGGGAAGCTGCAGGAGCCAGTTCCAGCCAAGATGGTGGAGGATCAAGCCCCGTTTGTGGGGGTTTCTCAAGCTGAGTCCGCAGATGTGGATTTTCAAGTCCCTGTGATTAAGGTGGCATTCCACGGGCACAAGTTTGAAGAAGTTTTACTGGACGGGGGTTCCGGAGTCAATATTCTACCGGAGACCGTTTACCTCCGTATGAAGTTGGGGGCATTAGCACCAGCACCTTTTCAAGTCAGGATGGCAGATCAGAGGCGACTTCAACCTTTGGGGATTCTTAAGAATCAATCTATTAAGGTGGGTGGTCTGTCGTTTCTTGTGAATTTTGTGGTGCTCCGGATGCAGGATAGCGGGTCTGCTTATGCCATGTTGCTAGGCCGCCCCTGGTTTAAAATTGCCCGTGTCAAGCAGGATTGGGAGGATAATACTGTGGTGATCAGGCAGGGCAAGAAGACAACTCGCTTGTCCATGTTATCCAAAGTTCTCTTGCCGCAGGGGCAGAAGCCTTTATGTGCTCAGGGCATTCATTTGGCAAGTGATGTAGGTGAAGATGAGGAGGAGGCTTATATGCAAGCAAATCCAACGGTTGTACCGGTCTTTGATGTAGATGTGGAAGCTATTGTCACCCGATATCAGAATACTGGACAACCTGTCTCGGCAGTTCCGCAGAGTGTCGAGGGGGAGGCACAATCATCGGATGGTCCGACTGAAGACAGTGTGGTGCCCGAGCAGGAGATCCAGGTGGTTCCAGGCCAGATCATGGAAGGCAATATTTTACAGAGGGCTGTGGAAGAAGCTTTAGCTGCCAAGGCTCAGCAGGTGCATACTGTAACCGAGCAGGAAGCCATTATAGCAGCTGAACAGCAATATGAACGGCGTTTGCAGAAGTCCATCAGGGTGGAGGAAGATGAATTACAGGACATGAATTTGGGTACTGCATCCGATCCTAAGATGGTTCGCGTTAGTGTGCATGTTGAAGGTCAATTTAAGGAGGACTTGCAGAAACTGTTAGTGGAGTTTCGAGATGTGTTTGCTTGGGAGTATTCTGATATGAAGGGCATTGATCCAGCTTTACATCAGCACCGCATCAATTTGAAGAGTGATGCTGTTCCTGTTATCCAACAGCGGTATCGCATGAATCCAAATTTCGCCAAGCAGGTCAAGGAGGAGCTGGATAAGCTATTACGGGTAGGGTTTATCAAGCAGGTCAATGAGGTGACTTGGCTGTCTCCCATTGTGGTCGTGCCCAAGAAGAATGGCAAGATCCGGGTGTGTGTGGACTACAGGAAGTTGAATGCTGCCACAATTACTGACCCGTTTCCATTACCGTTCTGTGATACCCTCCTTGATGCTGTGGCTGGTCATGAGATGTATAGTTTTTTGGATGGTTTCTCAGGGTATAATCAGATAAGGATGGCACCTGAGGATGTGGATAAGACGGCCTTTATCACTGAGTGGGGAGCATTTGCTTACACGGTGATGAGCTTTGGATTAAAGAATGGCCCACCATCCTTTTCTTTTGTGGCTCAGAAGGCTTTTGAGCCATATCTGTTGGATTTTATGCGAGCCTTTCTTGATGATTTTAGTGTCTTTGGTAAAAAGGCTTTGCACTTACAGCACCTGAGGCTCTGTTTGGAGCGCTGTCGGATGTTCCGCATAGCTCTTAATCCCTTCAAATGTGCTATTGCAGTAAGGCGTGGGATTCTCTTGGGCCATGTGGTGTCCCAGGAAGGCATCTTGATTGATGCAAAGAAGATTGAGGCCATTCAGAAGGCTTCCGCACCACGTAATCTTAAGGAATTAAGCAGGTTTTTGGGGCAGGTTAAGTGGCATAGTAGGTTTTTGCGATATCTTTCCAATGTGTGTGCACCCCTTACTCATTTGACCAAGAAGGGCGTGGATTTTGTGTGGTCTCCAGTTCAAGAAAAGGCATTTCAAATTCTGAAGAAGATGTTGGTGGTGGCACCGATAGTGCTACCTCCTGATTGGGGGTTACCATTTCATGTTTTTGTAGATGCTTCGGACATTGCCGTAGGGGCTGTCCTCATGCAGGAGAAGGTTAAGGGTTGGTTTCGACCAATGTACTATGCTAGCAAGATGTTGACAAGTGCTGAAAGGAATTATGCCGTCACGGAGAGGGAAGCTTTGGGGATGGTGTATTCTCTTCACAAGTTCCGGCATTATCTGTTGAGCAATAAGCTGGTTTTCCATGTAGATCATCAGGCCTTATTGTATCTGGTCAAGAAACCACACTTGACGGGTAGGTTAGCTAGGTGGATGCTTCTACTCCAGGAGTTTGACTTTCTGATCCTACATACCCCGGGAAAGGAGCATGCTGTAGCGGATTATTTGAGTAGGTTGGAGAATGGGGAAGTAGCTGAAGGGGTGGATGATAATTTACCTGATTCGGTTTTGTTTTCAGCTACTGTGGCGATATTGGATTCTTGGTATGATCAGATGTTGAGTTTCTTGACAGATGGCACCCTGCCAGTGGAATTTTCCACTGATCAACGGAGAAAGCTGGTACTCCGGAGTAAACCTTTTTTGGTGATTGCCGGTGCTCTGTACAAGAGGGGGATAGATCAGATTATCCGTCGCTGTGTCCCAGAATTTGAGCAATCAGCAGTTCTGCAAGAGGCTCATGGTGGCATTGCAGGTGGGCATTTTTCTGGAGACATTACAGGTAAGAAGATTCTTCAATCTGGGCTTTGGTGGCCTACCGTGCTGAAGGATGCACACAATTATGCTCGGAGTTGCTTGGTTTGTCAACAGTTGGGGCAGCCCGGAGCTTCAGACCGCATGGCGGATAATCCGATTCTGCCCTTAGATCCTTTTCAGAAGTGGGGTTTGGATTTTGTTGGGCCAATCAAGCCTAAGTCCAAGCGGACAGGTTGCCGTTATATCTTGGTGGCTACTGATTACTGTACGAAGTGGGTGGAAGCTGTTGCTTTGAAAGATAATACTGCCAACAGTGTGGCTAGGTTTCTCTATCACAACATTATGACCAGGTTTGGGTGCCCAGTGGAATTGGTTAGTGATCGGGGTACTCATTTTCTCAATGCTGTCATTGCTGAGTTGACCAAGACTCATTTGATTATGCATAAGAAGTCCACTGCCTATCATCCTCAAGCCAATGGTCAAGCAGAGAGCTCCAACAAGATCTTGGTGAAGATTTTGAAGAAGATAGTAGCAGAGAATCGGGATGACTGGGATGTGAAGCTTGATTCTGCTCTATGGTCATTCCGTACAGCTTTTAAAGTCACTACAGGTCTGACACCCTTCAAGCTGGTGTATGGTTTGGAGGCGGTGGTTCCGATGGAGTATGTAGTTCCTAGTTTGCGGGTGGCTATTGCTGATCGGTTATCACCGGAAGAATCTGTTCAGTTCCGACAGCAGATGCTGTGTCAGCTCGAAGAGGATAGGATTGTTAGCGGGTATATCACAGAGGTGATTCAGCAAAGGCGGAAGGCTTGGGTAAGTAGACAGATCAAATTCAAAGTTTTTCAGGTTGGGGATTGGGTTTTGCTGTATAATTCGAAGCTTGGTCCTCATCCGGGTAAATTAAAGCTGAGGTACATAGGGCCGTACAAAATCATGGCGGATTGTGGTCAGGGTACTTTCTGACTTGCTGATATGTTTGGGACTCTGGTTGAGAAACCGATTAATGGTTTCCGATTGAAGAAGTTTGTGGGTCAGCCACCAGTGGTCGGAGTAACCGCAGAGGTCGGAGTTTTAGCAGATGGAGGAATATCCGCACTAGTGAGCACATTAGGTGACGGTGTAAGTGGGGATGTGTTAGAAAATTTGGGAATGTCCGCTAGTGTCCAAGTGGAGGATCTTGATAGGAAGTCGGGCATGTGTGGTAGATTTGGCCGACTGGGTGACGTTGTGTTTTATATCACCACGTGTGGGGGTTTTGTCATGCACATTTCAATTTTGGCATGCTTGGAGGAGACCTTTTGCATGAATAACGCAGAGCGCTTAGCAAAGCTGAATTCCCTGCGTCAAGCGCTGGCTGAGATGGGGCGTTCGATGCCGCTTAAGGTGGTTCCTGTGGAGCGCTCTTCTCCCCGGCGACTGCGTCAACAACCCGCCGCCAGTAAGGAGTTTTCTGTTCGTGCGTCTGTGGAGGCTGATGAAGATTTCGAGCCTGAGGATGCGCTGTCTGCAGAGGTAGGGGGGTCGGAAGCTAATACTTTGCAGGCTTTAATGGATCCTTTCTTGGATTTTTCTGTTCATCTGGATTTGTCAGAGGCGGCGACTACTCAGTGGTTGCAGACCATTGGATTATGGGAGTTTGCATCTTTGCCGTGGGACAGATGGCGGGAGAATGTTTATGCCAAAACGCAGTTGGAGGTGATTCGTAAGAGGAATGGTTACCTCTCTGCGACTGTGGGTTTGACACCTCAATTGATAGCAGAAGTGTTTCATCTCCATTATGAAGAAACTGTGGCTGTGGCAAAGTGTTCGGATGTGGCCATGAGGAAGGAATTTGGGCTTCCACAGGGGTCTCGAGCCTATTACATGGTGAAGCATGTCGCTGAACCCCGTCGTCAGCATTTAAGATGGTACCTTGAACGCATTTGTCAGGTAATCAAATTGGAATACATGTCAAAAGACAATTTTGCACCTTTGCTGTATGCTGAGAAAGGGGGAAAAGTTAGTTGGGCTTCTTTGGTGCACACTAGAATTCTGCAGGAGGTGGAAATCACTGATAAGAGGAAGTCTCAAGTCACTTCTCGGCTGTCGGCATTCTTAGCAGCTTTGTTTGAGAAGGTTCCTATGATTTCTGCCAGCAAATTGACTCTTTTGCCGACTCTACCAGTGCATGGTGGTCTTGAAGAACCGGGTCAGGATGACGTTGTCCCGGAAGGAGCAGTGGATTCTCCATTAGGATTTGAGCATCAGCCTGACAAGATGAATGTGTTTAAGGATTTGATGGAAGCAGGCTATACTCGCTCCGAAGCCAAGGAGGTGTTGGTCTCACCTGATGTTCCGAAAGGGTTAGATTTGTTGCATCAGGCCACAGAGTCTGTGGGTACTGGTCCATCTTTAGTTTCAGTGGGTAAGAAATTCACTTTTAGCAAGAAGAGAAAATTGGATGTGGATTCATCTGCGATCCAAGATGTGGTAAAGACGATGGATTTTACACCTGTTAAGTCGAATCAGTGGGATTCTGTTATAGTCATCGCTAAGGAAGCAGAACAGAGTGTTCAGAGTGGAGAGTTGCAGGATGTGCTCTGGTCTTTGAATAAGGTCCAAGAGTATGTTCGGAAGCAGGAGAGTAGTATTGCAGATTGGAAACAGCAGGTTCGGGTTATCCAGGAGCAGTCGAGATCGGAAGCTACTTATCAGCTTAAAGTCAAGCATCAAGAGGAGGAATTAGTGAAAACTAAGATGTTGTTAGTTCAGGCTCAGGAGGCAGTGGTTAAAGAGAAAGACCAGGCAGCAGAGTGTCAGAGAAATTTGGTGAAGACCAAGATGTCGTTGGGATTGTTTCAAGAATGGACAAATCAATTGCAGGAGAAGATGCATAAAGAGTTGGAAGTGTTGTCTGAGCAAAATGTGGGTTTGCAGGTGGAGAATCAGATGTTGGTTCAACGTATTCAACCATTGTTGGCTATTGAAAGACAGATGCTATCTCAGAGTAATGAAGATGTAGAGGGAGTGTTAGTTTCAGAGTCTGATTTAGCAGTGATTAGGAGGAGCTTAACTGAGGTGGGAGTCAAACTGTGGCAAGGTATCCGAGATCGGATTGAAGCCTGGGTGATGAAGCCATTTAATACATTAAGTGGCGCTTTCATTTCTGAATCTGAGCAGCTATTGTTGGATCAAGTAGCAGGTTTACAGTCGGAAAAGGATGCTTTGATGTTGAAATTGTTGGAGTTTGAGAAGCAAGTTCAAGCCATGTGTTTTATGGAGTTGCCTAATGAGGGACAGTTGGATACAGAGCAGGCTACTGTGGGGGATCATGAACAACCTGTGGAGATTATGTCGGATGTTGACAAGGAAGCAGTTGGCCAGGCTGAAGTCATTCAGATGGTGTCACAGGATGTAATGCCTGCAGATCAGATTACTGTTCCAGTCGTCAATCTGGAGCCGGTGGAAGATTCAAAGACTAAAGATGATCCGCCGAAGCCGATGGAGCCGGTGGTGTTACCTTAGTACTTTATGCTTTTCTAGTGTTTTAGGATTTCTAGTTTAGTAGGACTTTGTTTTCAGTTTGCAGTTCTGTTTTCTTTTTGAAGCAATGTAAAGACAATGGATGGTTTGATCAGGGATTTATGGGTCCGAGTCGGGTTTTCTCGAAAACCCAACCACCGGGCTGTGCCATGTGTTAGGGGTTAACTTTACCTAAGTGGGAATATCCGAATTCTATATATGTGAATGATCCTTTTGGGTAGTTGCTTAGGAATTCGTGAGAAGGGAGAGATATGAAGAGATATAGTTAGTTGATCATGGGAAGGCGCATAACTGATATTCAGAATTGTAGAAGATGAGGAAGCGGAAATGTAATCCCTTACATGATTATGATGTCAATGAATTCTGATCATCTGTTCAGGATTATTGTGTGTAGTGGATTTTCTGCATGATGTTTCGTATTCCGTTTTACTGTTATGATTTTCTGCTAAAGGGAATGTCTTTGTGCTGGTGTTTGTTCCTTTATGATATTTCCATTACCAAGTATCAGGCATTTAGTGCCCAGATACATGAGCCTTGATGAGGATTTTGGGATACCAGCTATGAGAACACCTGGTGTAAAGAAGGCTATGGAAGCCATGGATGCAAAGCTGTAAAGATCTGGGAGAGTGAAGAATCCTGTGCAGAGGTTTATCTATGATGGTTATGTGGCACATCACTATGCATACATGGCAAAAGTTGTACAGGTTATAGAGCCCACATGCATTGATGAGGCTGTTGGAAATGTGTGTTGGGAGAAAGCTATGGATGAGGATATGGATGCATTATATGGAAATGAGACTTGGGATTTAGTGCAATTGCCTGAAGGCAAGAAAGCCATTGGATGCAAGTGGGTGTACAAAGTAAAACATAACAGCAGTGATGGAAGCATAAGCAGGTACAAGGCTAGATTGGTAGCCAAAGAATATGCGCAGACATATGGCATTGATTACAAGGAAACTTTCAGCCCAGTTGCCAAGATGGCAACAGTGAGAGTTGTGATAGCAGTGGCTGCATCAAAGCAATGGTCTTTACATCAGATGGGTATAAAGAATGCATTCTTGCATGGGGATTTGCAAGAAGAGGTGTATATGTTGCAGCCACTTGGTTATGAGGATGTGAGTCACCCCGAGCATGTTTTCAGGTTGAAGAAAGCCTTGTATGGCTTAAAACAAGCACCAAGAGCATGGTCTGACAAGATTTCTAAATATCTTGTCACTATTGGCTTTCATGTAGCCAATGTAGATTTCTCGCTATATGTGAGACGACACAGTGATAGAGGGGTTGTGCTTGTTGTCATCTATGTAGATGACCTGATCATTACGGGGGACCATGATGCAGAGATCTTTGATGTAAAGATGGTTAGATAGAAGTTTGAGATGAAGGATCCGGGGGAGCTCAGATATTTCTTGGGCAGTGAGGTGATTAGGTCACCACATGGTATTGGATTACTGCAGAGACAGTATGGCTTGGACATGTTATCCAAATATGGTATAACAGGCTGCTGTAAGCCTATCTCAGTGCCATTGGATCAGAATGGCAAGTTGAGTGCAGATTCAAGAGAGATTTTGGAGGATCCTACTATGTATAGGCGCATAGTAGGAAGCTTGATCTACATGACGATCACCAGGCCAGGTTTGAGCTATGCTATTGGGTTGGTGAGTCAGTTTATGTAGGTTGCTCGGAAGCCACATTTGGATGCATTGAGATGCATACTGAGGTATGTGAGATCTACTTTGCATTGTGGACTATTTTATGAAACTGGGATAGAGATATGTGTACATGGGTACACAGATGTTGATTGGGCTGGTAGTATCTTCTATATGTGCACATGGGTACACATATGTTGATTGGGCTGGTAGTATCTTCTATATGTTTACATGTGTACACAGATAGAAGATCTACTAGTGGCTTCATGTTTTCTTTGGGGAGTGCTGCTGTGACTTGGAGCAGCAAGAAGCAGCCTACGGTTGCTCTATCCAGTACACAGAGGCCGAGTATAGAGGTGCTGCTATGGCAGCATGTGAGGTAGCTTGGTTGAGAAAGCTACTTGCATATTTGGGTCTATCAGTGAATAGACAAGTTGTCATTTTCTGTGATAACATTAGCAGTATACAGTTGGCGAGAAACCCAGTTTTTCATGCTCACACGAAGCATATAGAAGTCCACTACCATTTTGTTAGAGGGAGAAGGTTTTGGCAGGAGACGTTGACCTTGTTTATGTCAACACACAGGATCAGGTCGCTGACATCTTCACCAAAGCATTGGGTATAGAGAAGCTCCACAAATTCAAGGCTTCGCTTGGTGTACATGAGATGGAGTTGAGCTCGAGGGGGAGTGTTAAGATATCGAGCTCATCTAGTGAGGCGGTGGACACTGATAACCCGGCTGTGGGGGATAGGCCCCACACTTACACCACTGGCATGGTTGGTGAGATCATGGGTGATATGCGGCCAGTGGGATGACAGGCTGTGTGACAGCCATTCTAGAGAGACTGGCATAGTTATAGCGCTAGCTCATTTAGTTGGGTTCACACTATAGAGAACCCTAGTATGTATTTGTTTGAGTACCTTTCATATTAAGCGTACTCTTATCTTTGTATATGGTGTGTTGAGTGTTGTGTGAAGTAGAAGAAGATTTTAAGCCTCTCACCTTGTGTGTTCTCTTTTAGGGTTTTGTGAGTGTGTGTGTTGTTACCATATTATAGTAGTGATGTGTGTGAACACACTTAGGACCGCCGGGGCACTTTTTCCCTCACTAGGAGGTTTTTTCCCCCGTGCATTGTATATACGCCCATTATCTTCTAGGGCTTGGAATCTTTCATTTTTGGCACTCATAATACACTACTGTGTTGTGCTCAAGCTTCCTCATCTTCTTGAAGTTGTGTGTGCATTCCTGCAACCCTAATTCCAACAATTGGTATCAGAGCAGGCTTCCTCCTCCCGGGCAGCATCACCGGCACTGCCGCTTCATCTCCTCCGATTGCGACGAGGTTTCACGAGCGTCTGCAGGTTAGTATATGCCGTGGGGGAACCCGTAGGGCTCGATCATTTCAGAATTTTAATCTGAGGTCATTTCGCCCTCCGTTTTTGCATTCCAAGTACTGCGCAGGCAAAATCGTCCTACTGTGCAGATTTTCTGTCAGGATTAAAATCTGCAGGACAGGTGCCCATTTGTCTGTTTTGGGCTGTGCTACATAGCACAGGTCAATTTTATACAGGTTTTCCTCTTACAGACAGCATTTACATCTAGTAGTACAGTCATTGGCCATGGCTGACAACAATGATGTATTCCGCATGTTGGCTGCTGAGGATAAGTTGGATGGCACCAACTATCCATTGTGGGCATATATGATGCGACATGTATTGGTAGCAAAGGGGTTATGGAACATTGTGCAGGGTATTGATGCACGTCCTATTGTGGCTGGGAATGCTGCAAACACATCAGAAACAGGTACTGTTGATGATGGTGCAGGCACAAGTGCTGTAGCAGCTGTTCGAGAACCACCACTTTCAGCAGAGCAGATTCGTTGGGATGGTAGAGATGCGCAGGCTCATGCCTTGATTGCGCTGTCTGTCAAACGTACCATTATCCCACATATTCGCTCCTGCAGGACTTCTAAGGATGCTTGGGATGTACTTGCCACATTGTATCAGGCAAGAAATGAGGCTCGTGTTGCTTATCTCCGAAAACAGTTGGAGAGTGAGCATATGAACGAAGGTGATTCTATGGATAGCTTTTTGACAAAGATCAAGGATTTCAAAGAGCAGCTCATTTCTGCAGATGAAATCCTGTCAGACAGTTCACTTGTGCAGACTGTTTTGAATGGTCTACCAGATTCTTATCAGGGTTTTGCTTCCACTCTTCGCTTAATGATGAAAGGCAATCCCAATGCCTTATCATTTGAGGAGTTAGTTTCTGTTTTGCTGCAAGAAGACCAGTCAAGGCAAAACAGGAATATTATGCGTGTCGCAGATCAAGCTTTCGTTGCTAGTCAGAGAAGCGGGAAAGGTAAAGCTGGCTTTTCTTCTAGTAAGCAGAAATCTGCAAATGCTGCGCAACCAAAGAAGGAAGACAAAGATGAGAAGAAGGGTGACAAACAGAAAACATTTTGCAAGTACTGTAAGGGAAATGATCATGTCATCAAAGCGTGTCCTAAGCTGGCTGCGAAAGAGGCTAAGAAGAAAGAGGCTGGTATGGCTGTTGCAGATGCCTCTCCTTCTAACAATGAATCTGCTAATGTTGTGCTAGATACAGAATGGGCATTCAATGCGCAGTGCAGTTATGACCCATCTTTGCATGACACATGTATGTCTGCAGTAGATTCAGATGTATGGTACTTTGACAGTGGTGCCACTAAGCATATCACCTCGCAGCGCAGTTTATTCACTTTCCTTGAGTCTGCTCCCACAGGGAATACTGTCACTTGTGCCAATAACTCCTCTTATCCCGTTAAAGGAGTTGGACAGATTGTGCTGAATGTTGCAAATGGCAACACCTTTACACTTTTTGATGCATTGTATGTGCCAGGGATCAAAAAGAATTTGCTGTCAGTCTCCGCATTTGCCAAAACAGGTTTGGTTGTAAAATTTGTGGATGACAGATGTACTGTTCATGATCTCTCTTGTGGTGACATCATTGTAGCATCTGGTTCACTATGTCGAGGGCTGTATAAGCTCAATATGGACGGCAAATGTGTAGAGGATTCAGCATGTGCTATTATGGATACGCAGGCTATTTCAAATGCAAAACTGTGGCATGCACGTTTTGGTCATCTGAATTTTGCAAGTTTGCTGCGCCTGCAGAAATCTGAAATGGTGTCTTCTTTGCCTAAGCTTGAGGCACCTGTCAAGCATGTTTGTGAGGGCTGCATATTGGGTAAAATGCAGCGTGCTTCCTTTCCCAAAGATGGATCAGTGAGAGCTGAACGCAGATTGCAGCTTGTTCACAGTGATGTTTGTGGTCCCATGCAAACTCCATCATTTGGAAACTACCTTTACTTCGTGACTTTCATTGATGATTTTACCAGGCATGCATGGGTATATCCTTTGAAGGCAAAGTCCGAAGTGTTTTTGTGCTTCAAACAGTTTTTGGTTATGGCTGAAAATGTGTCAGAAAGTAAGATGGGCACCCTCCGTTCAGATCGAGGGGGGGAGTATATGTCTTCAGAATTTAATGCATTTCTGGCTGAGCGTGGGATAAAACACCAATGTACAGTGCCGTATACACCACAGCAAAATGGTGTGGCTGAGAGAAAAAACAGGTCTCTCATGGAAATGGCAAGATGTATGGTTAAGAGTCAAAGTCTACCACATGGTTTTTGGCTTGAGGCTGTCATGTGTGCCACTTATGTACTAAACAGGTGTCCCACCAAAGCATTACAGGTTGTCACTCCATATGAGGCTTGGCATGGCCGCAAGCCATCTGTTGGCCATTTACGTGTTTTTGGTTGCCTGGCATATGCATTAGTGCCTGTGCAACATCGCAAAAAATTGGATGACAAAGCTGTCAAATGTATTTTTGTTGGATATAGTGCTGAGAGCAAAGGCTATCGTTTGTATCATCCACAGACAAAGCGCATTTTGGTTAGCCGTGATGTTGTATTTGTGGAAGATGCAGTTCAGCCCTTGGTTTCATGTACTAAGGAGACAGATATCAGCTCACGTGATGTCTATGATACATTGTTGCCTCTTTTCAGTGGTGCACAATCAAGTGCAATACCTCATGAGGCAGTTTTTCAGCCTTTGCAGGTTTTAAATGATGGCACAGATCAGCCTATATCTGATGCAGATGTGCATGATGCACTTGAGGATGAGAGACAAGAGATTGAGGGCTCTAGGAACATGCCTAGATGGCTGGTGCAGACTTTGCGTGACAGCAAGTTGGATGCCCCTTTGTCTAGTCGCACTCGTTCTGGCTCTCATGGTGCCTCTTATGCGTCAGATTGTTATGCATTGGCTGTTTCTAGTATGTGCGATGAAAGTGAGCCTGTTTCATTTGATGAGGCACAAAGTTCAGAAAATTGGATGGCTGCTATGCAAGCAGAATATGATGCTATTATGAAGAATGGTACATGGTCTTTATGTGACTTGCCCCCTGGCAAGAAGGCCATTGGCACTAAGTGGGTATACAAATTGAAGTGTAAGCCTGATGGCACAGTGGATCGCCATAAGGCTAGGCTTGTTGCAAAAGGTTATGCTCAAGAGAAGGGCATTGATTTTGATGAGACTTTTGCTCCCACATGTCGTATGACCACTGTTCGTAGCATCTGTGCATTAGCAGCTCATAATGGTTGGAATGTACATCAGCTGGACATAAAGACTGCGTTCTTAAATGGAGATTTGCATGAGGAGGTGTATGTATCGCAGCCTCGTGGTTTTGTTCAAAGAGGGCAGGAAAACAAAGTGTGCAGGTTAAAAAAGGCTTTATATGGTTTAAAGCAAGCTCCACGAGCTTGGTATGAAAAAATACATGCATATTTGACTGCACATGGGTTTCAGAATAGTCCAACAGAAAGCACTTTGTATGCTAAACGTGTGGATGGTGTACATCTAATCATTGCTCTCTATGTCGATGACATGCTGCTCACAGGACCAAATGAGAGTCATATTGCTGATTTTAAGGCTGATTTGAATGCCTCTTTTGAGATGTCAGATTTGGGGCATTTGCATCATTATTTGGGGATACAATTTAAGCAGTGTGATGGAGGTATTGCTTTGTGTCAGACAAAGTATATTGAAACATTGTTGCGGAGATTTGGCCTTGAAGACTGCAAGCCTATTGCTACTCCAATGGAGACAGGTTTGAAGTTGAGTCTTCATGATGCTGGAGATCACTTTGATGTCACACTCTATCAGACAGCTGTTGGTTGCCTCATTTATGTATGCATTACGAGGCCAGACATTCAGTTTGCAGTCTCACAGGTGAGCAGATTTATGCATAGCCCAGGCATTAAGCATTGGCAGGCAGTGAAGCGTATCTTTCGCTATTTGAGTGGTACTCGGCATCTTGGGTTGTTTTATCCCAAGGGGGGATCATTGCCGCCAGATTTACATGCTTTTTCAGATTCTGACTGGGCTGGTTGTTATGACACACGCGTGTCCACGAGTGGTTTTTGCTTCATGCTTGGAAGCTCATGCATATCATGGTTGAGCAAGAAGCAGCCTACTGTGGCCACTTCTAGTTGTGAAGCTGAGTACAGGGCAGCTTTCACAGCTACGGTTGAGTGTGTGTGGCTCAGACGCCTTATGGCTGATTTGGGTGTTGGGCAGCCATCTGCCACCACCATCTTCACTGACAGTCAGAGCGCATTGGCAGTTGCGCGGAACCCAGTGTTCCATGCTCGTACGAAGCACATTGAGGTGCACTACCATTATGTCAGGGAGAGACTCTCTGCAGGAGAGATCAGTTTGGCTTATGTGCCAACACAGGATAACCTTGCAGACCTTTTCACAAAGGCTCTGCCTCGTGAGAAGTTCGAAGCTTTTCGCAAAGCTTTGGGCTTACTCCCTTTTGTGGATTCGTCCACATAGCTAGACACTTCCCTATACATGAGTGCTAGCTCTTGTTCACCGCATCACTCCAGGGGGGATTTGTTACCATATTATAGTAGTGATGTGTGTGAACACACTTAGGACCGCCGGGGCACTTTTTCCCTCACTAGGAGGTTTTTTCCCCCGTGCATTGTATATACGCCCATTATCTTCTAGGGCTTGGAATCTTTCATTTTTGGCACTCATAATACACTACTGTGTTGTGCTCAAGCTTCCTCATCTTCTTGAAGTTGTGTGTGCATTCCTGCAACCCTAATTCCAACATGTGTGCTTGCAAGAGCTCAAGTTCTCTTCTCCCGTGCATCTTTTCACCCCCTTCACTAAATCCTCCTCACTAAGGATCTTGTGTGAAGATCCCTACATCTCCCAGTTCATGCATCCCAATTCCACTATGGGAAGGGATCTATGATCAAGGTTTGGCATCTAGTAAGATGGCTTCAATTTTACCAAATCCTAATCATGACCAAGGATCTTGTTCTTAGAGCCGTACATCTCCCAATTCAAGCATAGGGCAAAGGAATCCATGATCAAAGATTCTTAATGTCTAATTAGAATTAAATTAATCTTTTTACTTATTTATAATACTTTCCTTAAGTAAATCTCTCTTAAAAAAGAGTAGTCATCTTTATGGCTAAATCTTTTGGAAAAGGATGCTTCTCAATGATAGTCTCTTATTTCAAATCTAAACTCTAGGCTCGATGAGCTAGAGAATAAGAAATGATATTTTCATGATTTTGAGTTAGTAAAAAATATGGTTATTTCTTTTTAGATTGTTTATGAGTAGATAAAAAGTTACTTTAACTCATTCAAAATGAGAAAAGGATTATCCCAATAAATTGGGAAAAGAGGAATGTTTAAGTTTGCCTAATCAAAGGGAATAATCATAATTGTGTTTATAATTATGGTTAAAATTATGATATGTATACATAGTTTGATTTCAAGCTTAAAAGAAGACCTTCTATCATATTTTCATTACAAGCTTTTATTCTTTTAGAAAAATTAAGAATTATCAGTAATAGCGAGCGAAGCTATGATAAATTTTTTAAAAAATAATACATATCTTATTTTTATGCATAATGCGCCGGATCTATCTGTAATAGATTGAATAGGTTTTGATGAAATCCCGTGTGAGGTTGGAGCAGGGGGGGCTCGATGGAAGACTTTGTAACTCGTCCAAAAAGTGGTCTCCATCAATTTTGTAGGCGCCAAGCGGGCATCCACATAATGCGCTCGTAGTAGCCGAAGAATTGCTTGAGAGTGGGCCCTTTGTTGATGTCGAAAGCCAGACCTTTTGCGCCTTCAAAGTAATGGTCCCAGTCAGGAAACAACTCTAGCAGCATGATGATCAAATTGAAGAAGTGAATGGTCATGATCATAGATGGGTTGTCGGGGGACTTGGTTGTAGTAGCCCGCAGATGAATTCGTGGAAGCATCGGACCATAATTTCTTTAGTGCAAGGATGTTGGGCTGACACGAGAGCGAACCATGGGAATTTGAACTTGAGTTTGGGGTTCTTCTTTTGCTCTTCCATGGAAGATGTTCCATTCCCACTGTTGGAAAATCGGGAGGTAGTCGGAGCTGACCCTAAGTGCGCGAGGCGCATTATAGTACGCCTCCCAAATGAATGGTTTGGCGAGGAAGGTCTGTGCCTTCAGGCCGACTGCTCACCCATGAATTTGAATGTTATGGGGCGAGCTACAGCGGGTGGTCAGTGGTATCCCGCCGCCATTGATGATGCTTTTTGTCGAGGTACAGTCGTAGGACGTAGATGCCCATGTAGTCGATGAGGCGCGGGTGACACGCTCGTCTTTTGGAGTTGTCGATCGAGCAGGATTACAATGGCCAGCTCGAACTCCATGCGATCAAGGGGATTGTGCCAGTTGAGTGGGTTGAGTGGAGGGTCGACCTCCTCATGCTCCAAGGGTGGCGGTGGCGGGATCTCCCCTTTGTCGAGGTTCTCGGTGGAGGGTAGTTGAGTTGGTGATGGGGGTGGAGGGAATGTTCAATGTTGAGGGTCTTGTGGCGAGGATGGCATTGAGGATGGGTGGGGGTTTAGTGGAAGTGGAGGGAAGATCATGGAATGCAGTGTGCATTCCGAGTTGAAGGGATAAAGAAGGAGGTGATGAGGGTGGGGTGGGGTGGGGTGGAAAAGTGGATGGGGGGAGAATAATCTTGTGCATGAAAAAGTGGGAGGGTTGAGGTGCCAGATGAGGGTGGGGATGGTGGGGGTTGGCTGGTGGGGGCAGAAGATGAGGTGGGTGGTGGGGGTTGGCTGGTGGGGGCAGAAGATGAGGTGGGTGGTGGTGGGTGGAGGTGGGGGAGAACAAGGTTGTTGGGGTGGGGGTGGTAGACTGCCTAGGCCATCGTCTCCTCCGTCGTTATCATCCAGGGCCGGGCTAGCTTCAGCGGCATCTGCAAGGCCATTGGCATGAAAGAAGGTCACTGCAGCAATAGCTTCTTTGGCTGAGAAGTCCATTGGGAATGCGACATGTGTATCATAAAATTGGCACTTCTAGTTGCTCGAAGCATCTTTGGTAAAAAACAAGTAGGCCTTCTGCAAAATAAGGTGGGAGAACGTCCACGCAGAGAGAAAGATATGCACTGTTCATGACTGCCATGCAATATTCTGCAGATAGTGAAGCACTTGAGGAGATCTGAGAGGGGTAAGGGTAAGGGAACAAGCTATCTAAGATGAATAGATCAATGTGCTCGACTAGGTTTGAGGGGAAGCCAAAGCGCAAAAGCTGACACTAGCCTATTAAGGTTGCTTGGAGAGGATGTTGGGGAGCTCAAAAAAGTCACGAGGGTGGTGGAAGGAAAGGAGGCCCTGGAAGAAGAATTGGGGGGATGAGGGTGATGCTTGAGATTGGGAGCTTGGTGAGGAGGTAGGTGAAGTTATGGCAGGAGAGGGGCACACAAGATAAAGGTTATGTTGTAAGAGGTTAAGTATGATGCTCCGTAAATGGGGGTTGATGAGCTGATAGGGTGTTTGTGGGGGGAGGGCTAAGATGGGGAGCTCTGTGGGCTGTGTCCATCACGGCGTCCACCTTTTGTGGTCAAGTAGATTGATGGAAGAAGGAGTAGAGGGGGTGGAAGGGGGTTGGGCTACCCGGGCCTCAACCTCTCGATGGTTCTCTTCCAGGGTGCGAACAGTTGCTTCTGAGATCTCTTGATGCTTGAGGAAATATATTTGGGTGTGGGCAAGGATATCTTCTACTATCTGGGCCTGATTCTTGGTGCAGGCTTTTGACTATGGTCAGCTCATGATGCACCCTCTTTGAGCAGCTTCGTGGGCTTGAGTGAGCTGTTGTTGGAGCTCAGTTTTAGGGAGAGCAAGGGAATGCCCCAAGTGTTGAGTTTGCTCATCAAAATTTTCTTGTAGGTGCATGTACTATAAGTTGGTTTGGTATAGATCCTCATACACTTTGGCGTTTATGGGCCTTGGCCAGTAGCATCTATATTTGGGAAATTTGGGCCATCTCTTGCTGATGGTAAATGCAGTCTGTCATATGTGTTCTGAGTTCCCTTGCCATATGGGAGAAACTGAGCACCAAGTTTGGCACTTCTCCGTGGGCTACATGAACACTTTTTGCATATACTTGACTGGAACGGAAACCTCCTGAGCACGCCCAATGGAGAGTGTTCACCATGTTCTCTATTGCACTGGGGGAATAAGGGCCTACCTCTGCGTTTGAGGGCATATCGGCAAAACAGTATGGGGGTAGCCTTTCAAATAAGCTTTGTTGAAAAAATCCTACTTTTGGCATTCTTCCTCCTCTTCAGCGGCCTTCCTTGTTGCTTCAGCAGTAGTTGTGGAGCCTTCTTGTGTTGGGCCTGGGCTGGGTGGCTAAGGAGCCTATTTAGCAAGATGACAAGCTTGTGGTGTGGCCTTTTTTATGGTGGGGAGCTAGGAGAAATTGATGGAGGATGTAGAGAGGTGACTGTTGTGTTCGGGCTGCTAAGTTGGATCGTGCGGGGCAACTCCTCCCACCTGACCGCATAATAAAGGACTCAGGTCAGCAATGTAGCGGCCACCTTTGGGGTTAGAGCAAACTTCGTGCAGATCCCTGAAAAGATAATCCACCCAGTTAACCATCTGACCTTAGTGAACTCGAGCCAAGGTGGTCAAGCTGCATTGGCTGAAGCAGTCTGTCCACTAGGTGGTGAGTAGAAACTACAATGCTTTGGCCGGCATGATAAGATCTTCTTGAATGTTGGCCCATTCAACGCCATCCTTGTTGGGGCTACCCCAGGAATAAACCTCTGATCAGCTTTGGTGCATTGGTAAGCCTGACATATGGCTAATCCATGTGGGGGACCGACAAACCATCTCTAATCAATTCCATACTAAGTTGTACCTGGTGCCTTTGGCCCTCATTATCCAAGACCTGGCTAGTATGCTGATTAGCGTCATAGGTTTTTGTGAAGTATAGGGCATTGTAGAGGTTGGGCCCCCATGGCTCTAAAGTTGGGCCCCCATGGCTCTAAAGTTGGGAATCTACCCAAGCCAAGTTGCTCTAACTTTTGCACCACAGTGGGGTTTGAGGCTATAGCCCTGTAACACGGCCTAGTGTAATAAAGGAGATTATGCTCCACCTTGTGATTGTTTTCATCAGGGAATGCACCGTGTGCCTGTTAACCTTTTTCATGAGAGCTTCACCCATATGAGAAAGCTGGGTTGGGTGCTTTGCGTACTCCTCAAAGCGGCCACCTGTGGGTTGCTTTCTTTGGATAGAGGTGTGATGGACAGCCTCCACGGAGGAGCCAGAAGAGTCAGGCATGGTGCTAGTATAGCTGAAGGGTGATTGTGAAAGCTCAAGAAAAAATTGGCAATAGTTCGGCTAGGGGAAGAGTTGAAATTAAGGAAATGAGGGGGTGGGGCCCTTATTTATAGGTTTAACAGAAGGGTATGGCCGTGGAAAATCCAGGGAATGGCTATGGCACTTGCATGGAATGGATGTGGTAGTTGAACTATGGGAGAGAACGGGCGTGGCAAGGCCAACGAATGGCCATGGCAACTCCTGTGAATGGACACGAGCTTCAGAAAACAAAAAGGAACAGGCATTCACTGAAGTAATCAGAAGGGAATGCCCATGATGAGAAGTCCAACGAACGGCCATGGGATCAACAAATCAAGAACGAACGGGCACGGGCTTCCATTTAAATTTTCTCATGCATAAAATAAATTTATCTAAAATTCCTCTTTGAATTTTAATAAAAATATCCATTAATTCAATTATGCCAAGAATTCCACTTTTACCATTTAAATGATTGAATTCCAAATGTCATGGGAATTCCTCTTTTATCATTTAAATAAAATTACCAAAATTTTCTCTTTTCTTAATTATTTATTATGCATAAACCTTAAAAATTACTTTACCATGAATTTGATGAAAATCATTCTTTTAGCCTAGGATATTCAATCCTAGAATATGGTAGGAAGTCCTCTTTTCATATTATGCATAAAAATGAGTTATGTATTAATTTCTTAAAAATTTTACCATAGCTCTACTGCTATTACTGATAATTTTTAATATTTTTGAAAAGAATAAGACTTTATAATATAATTATGATAGAATAACTATCATTGGACCTAAATTCAATTTATGGAATTAAATCATAATTTTATTAGCATATAGGCATTAAAAAGCCATTTCTTTAACCTCTAGCTTAACTAGCATAGAGTTTGATTTTTTGAATTGAGAATTTATCAATGAGAAGCATCATTTGAATAAAGAATTGGTCATAGGAATGACTATTCTTTTGGGGAGAGAGAGATATACATAAAAACATCCTAAATTAAGCGTAAAGATAAACTTTTTATCATTAGAATTCTTTAGAAATCTTAATTTGCATTAAAAAACAATCCATTTGAAACTTCTCAAGCTTGAGAGGGGTTGAGAAGTGAAAATATTGAGAATATTAAAGAAAACCATGAAATTACATCTTACCTCTTGATTTTGCTTGCGTCTTTATCTTAGAAGGAAGCCCCCAACCAATCAATTGGTTAGTGTGTTGAGAGGAAAGCTCCAAGGATGGTTTAAGAGAGAGAGAAGCTCCAATCTCTCCAAAAGTAGAGGATTTTGAAGGGATAATAGAAAATATGAGTATTTTAATGTAATACTGGCATGGTATAGCTCAAAGATGAGAATACAAAATAATGAGGGTCTATTTATAGGTGAGGGAGGCCACTAACTGAGTCCAACTAAGTTCTAGAATTTTCCAGCTTCAATTTGGCTGAATTTGGACAAGATTTGGACCAGTTTAGCTCCCATTTTGATCCAGGAGAGAGGAGAGATAAAAATATCACAATTTTTTTATTTAAAAACTCATCCACATGTGTGAAATAGGAACCTACCTTAAATTCTCCCCCCTCCTTACCAAGGTGTCAAAAATGCATCATTATCTCATTTGTTTAGTAATATCTCATAGTTTTTAACTAATAAACCTTGTACTCAGTCAACTCTTCATCGTATGTGAGCATTTACTCATTTTTGGATATTTTCTTTTATTCATTAGATTTATCTCATCCCAACACTTGGATTAATCTCATTGGCCCATAGAACCTTAATTGGACCATAATCCAAAATTTTCAAAAAATCTTGACCCTTAGGCTAAGGTCTTTTAAATCATTTTTAATTGATTCCTAAGGCACTTTGGAGAATTTATTTTGAACTTTTGTTTCAGGGGAAACCATTTCAGACACTAGGAGGATTTTTATATCCAAAGATATCTCAATTTTAGATTACCTCTCTCTAGACATTTTCTCTCTCTAGGCCAAGACAGGGTAAAACAAGATCTTTCTTCTATTTCAGAGAGGGGAATAATTACAAGAACAGAAGGGGATGTTCTTGAACCTTTACACCTCAAAATCTGGAGGGAGGAATCTTATAGACGACAACCCTACTGGCCACTGTCCTCATGATGATGGACGAAGAGCATACCCGCTGCTTCCCCATGCCAAGCACTTCCCATGTCACCACCCACCATCATTCCATCACCTCACCCAGATCAATCCATCCCCCCAAAAAAGAGGCCATTTCTCATTTCAACCACATTAATGCCTCACACACCTCCCCCACCACCACACATGGCAGCAACCCACTCTCATAGGGTCCCCTCACCAACCACTATCCCACCAAACCAAACTAACACTCTACTAACAAAACTTCACACGGTTCACCATCTTGACTGTGAGTACCTAAAGAGCTTCTCATAACACAAGGTTATTATGAGGGCGAATCTAAATTATAGATCCCCAAAAGATCCATCCATCCCCTTCATCCATTGGCACCCAAAGCTCCTCGTCCCCCACATCAACAACAAATTCACCAACCACAAGCCTGCAGAGTACAGGACACACATAGACCCAAGCGCTCTCCATGGAATTCCAACCCTCAATTGTACCCAAAACCAACTCTTTGGTGGATCCCCAAACCTCTTCTATGAGCCCAACACTTCTACAAAGGGCAATCATCATATTTGGATCCCCAAATCTCCCCAACCTCAGCTTCCACCCCGTGTCACTCATCTCAGTAGTCCCCTACCCTTCAATGGAAACCCAAGAAGACATCCGTTGTAAAGACTGCCCAGGAAAAGGGAAGTAGAAGCTTCATAGTGGCACTACAACCTCCATGCTGCCATTGATAGAGTTAATTATTGATATACCTTCAACATCAGCAACCCATCCACCTATCATTGTGAGGCTTCAAACCAACAGAGTGCAACAACGCCATCATTGGCTCAAGTTCTTTCAGTCTCACTTCCTTACCAACTACTTCAGAATCCCTCAAGGAAGTGATCCTCACGACCTTGCCATCGCCTAATTGGAATCAACTCCTTATTTTGGCAAATTGGGCACGCGGTAAGTACAAAACCCACAATGGGGTGCTGACAGCATAGCCTTTGCGTACAAAACCTGTTTCAAGGTGCCCACATAATAATAATGATAATAATAATAATAATAATAATAATAATAATAAATGCCATGGGCACTCCAAGTTTGCCACAGCCGTTCCTTTGCAGGTTCTGAAGTGCCATGGGCATTCCAAGTTTACCCTGGACATTCCAACCTACCCTATGGAATGCCTCGGCCGTTCCTTCCCCTACCGAGCATATGCCACACCCGTTTAAAGTTTGACATGGCTGCTTTAAATCTGATTCAAAGCCCAGATCGTTCCTTTTCGACTTCTTGAGAACCAACGCATGTTCCCTACTTCAATTTATTGAAGAAAAGAGGAATTTTAGATAAATTTATTTTATGATAAAAGAGGAATTCTCATGACATTTGAGTGTAATCATTTAAATACAAAAAGAGGAATTCCCATGATAATTGAGATCCAAGAAATTAAATGGGAAAAGAGAAATTTTTAACATAATTCAAATTATGAGTATTTATCAAAAGTAGAATTTTGAGCATTATTGGGAAATATGGGTAGAATTGATTTTTGTAAATCCCATGAATCTTTTACTCAAAAAGAAGAATATTGAATATATTTCACTTGAGAAAATTGAGAAAGAATATGAAAATATCCGTTGAGAAAAAGTACCTTTACCTAGGCCAAGCAATTATTGGCAGAAATTTAAAAAAGTCCCATCGGTATCAAAAATAGAAAATGTTACTAAATGAGAATAGATGTGAATGCGATGTGATAAGATGTGAATGGGATGTGATAAGATGTGAGTGGATGTGATAAGATGTGGTGTGATGTAAATGAATGTGGATGGGATGTGAGGTGGTGTAAATGGATGTGGATGTGAATGATGAGATGAGAATGAGATGTGAGGATATGTGAAAGGATGTGATGTGATAAGATGTGATGGGATGTAAATGAATGTGGATGTGGATGTGATAAGATGTGAATGAGATGTGAGGATATGTGAAAGGATGTGATGTGATAAGATGTGATAAGATGTGGTGTGATGTAAATGAATGTGGATGGGATGTGAGGTGGTGTAAATGGATGTGGATGTGAATGATGAGATGAGAATGAGATGTGAGGATATGTGAAAGGATGTGATGTGATAAGATGTGATGGGATGTAAATGAATGTGGATGTGGATGTGATAAGATGTGAATGAGATGTGAGGATATGTGAAAGGATGTGATGTGATAAGATGTGATAAGATGTGGTGTGATGTAAATGAATGTGGATGGGATGTGAGGTGGTGTAAATGGATGTGGATGTGAATGATGAGATGAGAATGAGATGTGAGGATATGTGAAAGGATGTGATGTGATAAGATGTGATGGGATGTAAATGAATGTAGATGTGGATGTGATAAGATGTGATGTAATGTAAATGAATGTGGATGTGAATGCGATAGGATGTGATGTGATGTAAATGAATGTGGATGTGAATGTGATAGGATGTGATGTGATGTAAATGAATGTGGATGTGGATGTGATAGGATGTGATATGATGTAAATGGATGAGATGTGATGTGGATGTGATGTGAATCAAGATAGATGTGATGTGATGTGATGTGAAGCAGGATAGATGTGAATGGATGAGATGTGATGTGAATGGATGTGATGTGATGTTAATCGAAATAGATGTGAATGGATGAGATGTGATGTGAATGGATAATGGATGTGATGTGAATCGGGATAGATGTGAATAGATGACATGTGATGTGAATGGATGTAATGTGATGTGAATCGGGATAGATGTGACGTGAATCGTGATAATGTGATGTGATGTGAATCGGGATAAATGTGAATGGATGTGATGTGGATTGGGGTAGATGTGAATGGATGAGATGGGTTGTGAATGGATGTGATGTGTGATGTGGATATGGGTAGATGAGAATGGATGAGATGTAATGAGGATAGATGTGTTGAGATGTAATATGATGTGATTGGATTAGAATGGATGAAGGACGATGAGAATATATATGATTGGATGTGGATTAAGCAAAGTAAATTGATTTAGAAGAATGTGGAATAACAGAGAATGATGTGGAACGATGTGAAAAGATGAGAGTTCGTTAGAAACTGTATTTATGACCTGTTTTTAAATGATTGTTTTATGTCAAGAATGCTGGGGAAGCATTTTGACCATCTTGTGAATGAGGTTGTAGAGACCTAAGTGATAAAGTTGCAAACAACTGACGGAGAGTAAATGGAGGACGTCTTGCGCAAGATCGGTCGAGGTCTTGACCAGCCTCGGTTCGATTTAAATGGTGAGCTTTCGGCGGTGGATGAGGGACCAAGGAAGCGGCCTATGAGTGAAGCACTAGGTGACCTGCAAAGGATCCTAGAGGGTGCTGACCATACGGTGCACGCGTGTGTCGAGGAAGAAAATGGAACAAGGTGTTAGAGTTGTTTTCTTATCGAGGGCCTTCAATTGGAGTCATGCCACAGCCACGCACTAACGCAGCTGTATAACAGTGCGGGGTCGGAGGGGGGTACCCAAATTTATTTCATAAAGTTCATCCTCTTGAACTCTGGCATAAAGTTTCTTGTCCTTTTCTTCCTTCTTTCTCACAGCCAGCTTTGCTTCTTCCTCTCCTTCTTTGGTAGTCATTTTCTTGTTCTAATTGTCAGCCCACCACCACTCTAGTGTTTAGATTTTAGCTGCACATTTAGAACTTGAATTTCATGATCATATTTTAGGACTATGTTTTCCACACATTAAAAGCAAAGAGAGCAACTCGAGATTTTCTCTTCTTCATCTTTTTCCACACCCTCCATGCAATTTAGTCCTGAGTCCAACAAAAGTAGACCAATATATGCTCTCTTTTGTTGGACTAAGTTTTTCCTTTGCTTTTATTGAAACACATACTTTCTTCTTCCCCTTCTAGATAGTGATTTTGTATGTTTCCTAGTTGTACTTAATCTTTCCACTCCTTAACCAAGGACTTCCCACCAATAGTAGCAGTGGGTAAGTCCTAACATCTCCTCCATTTTGAGCACAAGAAAGATAACAAGAAATGCACATCTTGCTATCTCTATCTCTTCTCCCCTTGATATTCTTGCTGACTAGAATCTTCTCTAATCAACTATCTTAATGTGAAATAGAACTAGGTGAATTGTCATGATGCCATTCTTCTAGCTAGGCTTTTTGGCAGTATGTTCACTCCCAATCCTACATCTAGGATTACATGAGGTATCACATGTCCTCTTATTTTTACCATTACTTATGGAACTATTGTATCACAATCTGTAACCCTCTCGTAATACTGGCACAATCTCTAGCCATGACCTTTGACTCTACCCCTAGCCTTTTCACCAAAACCTCCCTGGGCACTATCTTATAGAGCAATTTCTATGCCTATATTTTGGCACTAATAAGGAAAGGAATTGATCTAATGTGATGTTGAGTTTCATTTAGCTTAGGTCTTCCCAAAGCTCATCCCTAGCTGTTCTTCTCTCTTGAGATCATTTCTTCTATTGTTATTGCCTCTTCTTCTTTTGCTTGCTTCTTGTTTTTTAGGGTAGTTATCCTTACTTCATTTTTTGGCTCTCCCACTATTGGTTTTCTTGTAGTGTGCTCAGATTATCATTACATGACTGGCCATTCCCTATGGTTCCTTTTTGTTGAAAGTTTTTTCTTTTATCAAGTCTTTCATCTCTAGATTTCTTCTTGACATTTTTTGGGTGGTGCAAATGCTCCTGTATAGCCTGAATCACTCCTTGTGCTTCTTTTATGAGATTGGTGACTTATTCCTAGACTCTGTGCTATCCCATCCACTCTTTTGTCTTTAGCTTTTCTTTTCTCTCTCTTGATTATTTCAGTACTACACAACCTTGTGACTTGGCCATTTTCATCACCTCTGGGGGCTTATCTTTCAATCTCCTGGGCATTGTTTCTATCCTTATTATATTTACCATTGAAGCTGCCCCACTAGGGCCATGTCACCTTGTTACTTTGTCTCTTATAGTTCTTGTTGGTGCCTCTACCAATCAGGAAGTTTGTCCTTTTATGTTTGGGTGCATTACATTAATAGTAGGTTAGGCCGACTCCTCTCAATCTAAATGTTCTACCTCCTCCTCATCCAAATTGACAACCATTTTGTGGTGATATTGATGCCTAATTCACCTCTTGCACTTGAACTTGCCTTTGCCGTCTTTCTATCACCCTTGGGTTCCAACAAGACCAATCACTCAATTGACAAGTGTTATTATAACACTTGGAAGAGGAAGATTGCAACACAACTGAGTCTGGGGCATCTGACACTCCTCATTCATGTGACCCTAGTCTTTACACTTTGTGCATCTAGTTTCAATCCAAAACTATCATTTGATGTATGTCCACCTACAATCTTGGCCAGGGTGGCTTTCAATTCTTCCTGAACGTTCATTGCCTCTTACTTCTTGCGTTTATTTTTCCAAGGCTTTTGCTTTGCTTTGGCTTCCAAATCGGAAATTATATCTTCATCAAGATTTTTTTCCCAAAATCTAACCCTAAAGATGTTGCTTCCTTCCCTCTACTCTTCTAAGTTTTCTTTTCCTTATTTTTAGGTTCTTTCTTCTTAATGCTCTGATTGTAATTTCTACCAATTTCTCAAACATCATAGTGTTTAGATACTATAGGTTGGAGGGTGGACCATTTCCTCCTCACAAACCATTAACTTAATGTGGCTACTCTGGTGGGCTATTGGCTAAATCTAGCCTCATTTAGTAATACTTTGAACTCTATTCTATAATCTTTGGTGAGTAGCTTCTTCTGAGAGTCAAACTTTGTAGTTTATCCATTACTTATGTAGTTGTTTTATCTTTTTGGAATATTTTAAGGAAATAATCCTTTAGTATATCAAATGTCTAGAAGTGATCTAGGCCATACTGTGCATACTAGCTTGTCAATTTGCCTCTTAGTGTTTTTATAAAGAACTATATTCTCTATGCCGCAAGAGCTCTAGTTTCCAAAAAAGTGGTTTCAAAAGAAAACATATGACTATCCAAATCCTCATCACCCTTACCTCTAAATTTTGGGTACTTTAAGGCCATGGCATATCTTCTAGCTCCTCTCAAAGGACTAGTCTTCTAGCTTCTCTTCTAGCTTTAAGGCCATGGCATATCTTCTAGCTTCTCTTGTCTTCTTTCTTGCCTTTCTATTCTTCTCTCCACTAGATTCCCACTCAAGATTTTGATTTTCTTGATCTTGGGGTTGAGCTACCACTATAACCTCTATTTTTAGTAATCTCCTACAAAGATACTTGCTCTCCTAGTATATTTTGGGTCAGGATGGTGTAACCTATCACCAACCTCAACTTGTTCTAGTTGCCTATGCTAACCTACCATCTTCCATGTAGCCTCCACAAATGCTATTTTGTTAGGCCCTTTTTTCTTTTTCATGGCTCTTACTCACATAGACCTATACTATGACTCATCTCATGACTCTCTCTAAACATGCAGTACTAAATCTAGACATTCTTTCCAACTATACTTAAAGGCTCGTTCTTCTCTACCAATGCTCTTGGGTGCTCTTTCCTCACTAGGATCATCAAAAGTGTCAGTGCTTGGTCAAGCCTAGCACTTTAGTGACTCTAAGACACCTTGTCCGCATCAACTAGCCAAGATTTCTAGTTGTGCCCAATGTGATAAGGTGAAAAAACACATCTTACTAGTCCAGAAAGGCATCAAGCTTGTAAGTAAGAATTAAAGACTGTTGAGATATCGAGCTCATCTAGTGAGGTGGTGGATAACACTGATGACCCGCCTGGGGGATAGGCCCCACACTTACACCACTAGCATGGTTGGTGAGATCATGGGTGATATGCGGCTAGTGGGATGACAGGCTATGTGACAGCCGTTCTAGAGACTGGCATAGTTATAGCACCAGCTCATTTAGTTGGGTTCAAACTATAGAGAACCCTAGTATGTATTTGGTTGAGTACCTTTTCATATTGTGTGTACTCTTATCTTTGTATATGGTGTGTTGAGTGTTGTGTGAAGAAGAAGAAGATTTTCAACCTCTCACCTTGTGTGTTCTCTTTTAGGGTTTTGTGAGTGTGTGTGTGCTTGCAAGAGCTCAAGCTCTCTTCTCCCCTGCATCTTTTCATGGTATCAGAGCCTGGTTCATGCTAAGGGCTAAGCTGCAAGCAAGAGAAGCACAGGAAGCGGTACGAGGGTAAGAGCTTCATCTACTCTTCCCTATTTGTGTTGGCGACTACACCCTTGTCGGGAGCTCTACGGGAGACACCGGCAAAACGATCTCTGATTGAGGAGCTTTCTTCGCGGGAGTAAAGCTATAGGGCAGCTATATTGTCCTATCAGACTAAGTTTTTCTGGCCGAAAATGCATTTCGGGTGCGTTAGGACCTCCGTTTTCCATAAAGTAGGCGATTTCAAGCACTGCGAGTAAGCATCGATTCTATGCAGAACTTTGTTTTAAGAACTGCAAGAAGACAAATTGGTTGTGCAGACATTGTGTGTGCTGCAAGGAGGTCAACAGTTGCCATTGGGTGTATGTATGCACATTGAGGTCACTGGTTGTGTGACATTTGAGTGTAGTACAGTACCGCTGTAGAAAATACAGCAATTTGAAACCAGAGTGTTGTTTCTGGTAAATTTGTGTGTCTAGCAAGATGTCAAATGATGGCATAAACCAAATTGTTGTTGCTGAGAAGCTTGACAAGAACAAATTCCATGCTTGGAGGTTCAGGTTGACAAATTTCTTGATGGAAAAGGGTTACTGGGACTACATAGAAGGTGAGCGTGAAGAGGCACCGGGGATACCGGAGATCAATCCGACTACTGCAGATGTGAAAGAGTTCAAGGATTGGAACCAAGGAGCCAGTAAAGTTATGTTTTGGCTCTCTATCGGTATACAAGACACCATGATTGGGCACATACAGGATGCCAAGTCCCCCAAGGAGGCGTGGGACACCTTGGTAAAACTCTATGAAACGAATACCAAGGCACAAAAGATACAGTTGAAGAATGAACTTCATACTGTGGAGAAAAAGAGTATGTCTGCGAATGACTATGCATTGAAGATCAAGGGTATTGTGGAATCCCTTGCATCTATTGGCGTTTCAATAGATGATGATGATAAGGTGGAAGTCTGTCTACGTGGTCTCAGGCCACAATACAAGGTATTCAAGACGTCTATTCAGACTCGAGAAAACATTCCCAATTTCATAGATTTAGTGTCTATGTTGATTATAGAAGAGAAAAGCTTGGGTGAAGACCAACAATCTTCACAAAACAAAAATAGTTCAGAGCAACAGGCCTTCTACACAAGTTCAGGAAGAGGACGAGGTAGAGGAGGCCGTGGACGCGGCCAAGGAGGTGGCCGAACAGGTAATCAAAATTATGCCAACAGCAACAACAACAGCAGTCCCAGAATTCACAACAACAATAACATGTAGGTGGAAGAGGCCAATTTAGAGGCAGGGGGAGTCAAAGAGGTCGTGAAAATTGGCAAAGGCAGTATAATGATACACGTGGATGCTTTTATTGTGGTAAGCCTGGACATGTGCAGGCAGATTGTTATAAGAAGCAGGCTGACATGCAAAATAGGAAATTTCAGCAAAATAACTATGCATCCTCGAGCAGAAACAATGAGGATAATGAAAGGTTGTTTGTTATGCAGCATGTCGTTAATGCCATGTCGTTATGCAGCATGTCGTTAATGCCATGTCTGAAAATGTTGAAGCAACACATAAAGATGATGTATGGTACGTTGATTCAGGTGCTTCAAACCATATGACAAGTCATGGGGAGTGATTCAAGGAGATGAAAAACCTTGAAAGACCAGGTTTTCTGGAAACAAGGGATGACACTGCTCATCCAATTGCCCATATTGGAGATGTGCCATTGTCTATGTAGGATGGTAAAGTGAAGTACCTCTTGCAGATGTACTTCATGTTCCGAACATAACAAAGAATCTGGTTTCAGTTGGCTAGATGATTGAGCAGGGTTTGCAGGTTCGGTTTAACCTTGATGGTTGTTATGTTGAAGACTTTAAAGAAGAAAAGTGTAGGTTGAAGACTTTAAAGAAGAATTGTGCAGGTTGGAAGAAAAGTGCAGGTTGTTATGTTGAAGACTTTAAAGAAGAAAAGTGCAGGTTGGTTGCAAAAGGTAACAGAGTGGGCAGAATGTTTACATTGAATGTAATCATGCCTGAAGTGAGTACTGCGATGTTTGCAAATGGTTCAAGAATTGTTGCAGACACAGACATTTGGCATAAAAGAATTGGACATGTGAATGTGCAGAGAATGAAGTCTATGCAGACTAAAGGAATTGTGACAGGGCTACCAAAGTTTAAAGTTGAAGGTATGCAGAAAATATGTGAAGCATGCCAATTTGGAAAGCAAACAAAGCATGTATTTCCACGTGACAGAAATGTGAGCAGAAATACACTAGATGGTGTGCATACTTCACGAAGGAAAAAAGTGAGGTGTTCACTCATTTTCAAAATTTCACAGTGGTTAAAAAGCAAACAGGGAAACAGGTAAAGTGCCTAAGGTCAGATGGAGGGGGAGAGTACTTCTCCAATGAGTTCTCTGAATTTTTACAGGAAAGAATGGTATTCAGAGATAGTTTACATGCAGATACACTCCGCAGCAAAATGGAGTTACTGATGAGCAAAAAACAGGCACATTGCTCAGATTACACGAGCATTGATGGGAGAGAAGAATATGCCGCATAGCTATTGGACTGAGGGTGTTTCTACAACAGTTTACATCATGAACATGACTCTTACTATACAGCCATACATGATGTAACTCCAGAGGAGAGGTTTACTGGCAGAAAACCTGATTTGTCTCATCTGAAAGTCTTTGGATGCATTGCATATGTGCATGTGCCATATGAGCTGAGAACTAAGCTGGATCCAAAAGCTGAAAAATGTGTGTTTATTGGGTATTCCATTGAGCAAAAGGGATACAGGTGTTATAACCCTGCTACACGTGAGTTAAGGGTAAGCAGGGATGCTGTTTTTGATGAGATGAGCAGTTGGTATGCTGCTGAAAAAGAAGCTATTGGGACTGATGTGAGTGGAAATGTGGTTGCACAGAATGCAAGTCAGCAATCACAGTCTTTGAGAGTGGACCAAGAGAGTCCTCATCTAGTGGTTCAATTGATAGACCATGGAGTGGCAGGCTGCATCATAATACCAGTCCTGCAAATGTGATTAGTACATCACATAAAGGCAAAGAGAAAGTGGTTGAGCCCCTTAGTATGCTTGACATTTCTACAGGGCATTCTCATGTTGATGGAGAGTCTAGTGGCTCAGAGATGAGCCTTGATGAGGATCTTGGGATACCAGCTATGAGAACACCTGGTGTAAAGAAGGCTATGGAAGCCATGAATGCAAAGCTGTGAAGATCTGGGAGAGTGAAGAATCATGTGCAGAGGTTTACCTATGATGGTTATGTGGCACATCATTATGCATACATTGCAGAAGTTGTGCAGGTTGTAGAGCCCACACATACATTGATGAGGCTGTTGGAAATGTGTGTTGGGAGAAAGCTATGGATGAGGAGATGGATGCACTATATGGAAATGAGACTTGGGATTTAGTGCAATTGCCTGAAGGCAAGAAAGCCACTGGATGCAAGTGGGTGTACAAAGTAAAACATAACAGTGATGGAAGCATAAGCAGGTACAAGGCTAGATTGGTAGCCAAAGGATATGTGCAGACATATGGCATTGATTATGAGGAAACTTTTAGCCCAGTTGCCAAGATGGCAACAGTGAGAGTTGTCATAGCAGTGGCTGCGTCAAAGTAATGGTCTTTACATCAGATGGATGTAAAGAATGCATTCTTGCATGGGGATTTGCAGGAAGAGGTGTATATGTTGCAGCCACCTGGTTATGAGGATGTGAGTCACCCCGAGCATGTTTGCAGGTTGAAGAAAGCCTTGTATGGCTTAAAACAAGCACCAAGAGCATGGTCTGACAAGATTTTTGAATATCTTGTCACTATTGGCTTTCATGTAGCCAATGCAGATTTCTCGTTGTATGTGTGTGAGACATAGTGATAGAGGGGTTGTGCTGTTGTCATCTATGTAGATGACCTGATCATTACAGGGGACCATGATGCAGAGATCTTTGATGTAAAGATCTTGCTTAGACAGAAGTTTGAGATGAAGGATCTGGGGGAGCTCAGATTTTTCTTGGGCATTGAGGTGATTAGGTCACCACATGGTATTGGATTACTGCAGAGACAGTATGGCTTGGACATGTTGTCCAAGTATGGTATGACAGGCTGTAAGCCTATCTCAATGCCATTGGATCATAATGGCAAGTTGAGTGCAGATTCAGGAGAGATTTTGGAGGATCCTACTATGTATAGGTGCATAGTAGGAAGCTTGATGTACATGACGATCACCAGGCCAGATTTGAGCTATGCTGTTGGGTTGGTGAGTCAGTTTATGGAGGTTCCTCGGATGCTGCATTTGGATGCATTGACACGCATACTAAGGTATGTGAGGTCTACTTTGCATTGTGGACTATTTTATGAAACTGGGACGACAGAGATATGTGTACATGGGTACACAAATGCTGATTGGGATGGTAGTATCTCAGATAGAAGATCTACTAGTGGCTTCATGTTTTCTTTGGGGAGTGCTGCTGTGACTTGGAGCAGCAAGAAGCAGCCTACGGTTGCTCTATCCCCAGTATAGAGGCTGAGTACAGAGGTACTGCTATGGCAGCACCTCTGTATACAGAGGTGCAGAGGTGCTGCTACTATGGCAGCATGTGAGGTAGCTTGGTTGAGAAAGCTACTTGTTTTGCAGATTTGGGTCTATCAGTGGATAGACAAGTTGTCATTTTCTATGACAACATTAGCAGTATACAGTTGGCCAAGAACCCAGTTTTTCATGCTCGCACGAAGCATATAGAGGTCCACTACCATTTTGTCAGAGAGAAGGTTTTGGCAGGAGACGTTAACCTTGTTTATGTCAGCACCACACAGGATCATGTCACTGACATCTTCACCAAAGCATTGGGTACAGAGAAGCTCCACAGATTCAGGGCTTTGCTTGGTGTACATGAGATGGAGTTGAGCTCGAGGGGGAGTGTTGAGATATCGAGCTCATCTAGTGAGGCGATGGACACTGATGACCCGCCTGGGGGATAGGCCCCACACTTACACCACTGGCATGGTTGGTGAGATCATGGGTGATATGCAGCTAGTGGGATGACAGGCTGTGTGACAGCCATTCTAGAGACTGCTGGCATAGTTATAGCGCCAGCTCATTTAGTTGGGTTCACACTATAGAGAACCCTAGTATGTATTTGGTTGAGTACCTTTTCATATTGTGTGTACTCTTATCTTTGTATATGGTGTGTTGAGTGTTGTGTGAAGAAGAAGAAGATTTTCAACCTCTCACCTTATGTGTTCTCTTTTAGGGTTTTGTGAGTGTATGTGTACTTTGCAAGAGCTCAAGCTCTCTTCTCCCCTGCATCTTTTCAAAGACCACCACCCCACTAAACACCATTACAAGAATGTGATAGACATGCTCAAAGGATGATAGATAACACAAGAAATAACAATATAATGCAATACAAGTGTAGCAAGAGCATTCCATCGTTTCATTCCCAAAGTGTTATACATAGTAACATGCATTACAAGACTCACACCCTCTCCTCCTTCACTAATCTCCCACTCTCCACCATGGTACTATGTGTTAGCATCAAGAAAGTTACAAGATTGGATTACTCATCTAGTTACAAAAAACCTAGTCCTCCCCACCATGATGGGCTGCCTGCTGACTTGGCACTCTTTGGTAGTGAACCTCAAGGTTGGCTCACTTGCCAATAATTGGTTGAATGCAAGAAATCTTCAGACAACATTTGTATAATTTTGCCTTGGTCTTATTTAATGACATATTGGTCTATTCTAAAGATGTTATCGATCATGAAAAGCATTTGTGTAAAGTCTTAGAAACCCTCAAGAAGCAAAAACTTTTTGCTAAGAGGAGTACATGTAATTTGTTACCGCGATCACATCGAATATCTAGGTTTCATAATCTCAACAAGGGATGGATTATCAGCTGATCCCGCAAAGGTACAAGTTTTATGTGACTAGTCAGAACCAAAGAAGGTAAAGGAACTTAAAGGATCCTTAGGCTCAATAGGGTGGTAACAAATTTTCATCCCCCGATATGCTAAGATTGTGAATATTCCATTTTGATGGTCTCCTATGTGTCAGAGTGTAATGAGGTAGATTTGGTTGCACATGCACATGGGGAATGGGGCCTAGGATCTTAGGATCATCGTGTATTTTTGGGGGGGACCTTGGGCTATATTAGGCATAGGGCTTATAGGCATTGTACCTTTTTTTATCATATTCACTATATAGACATCTATGTCTTCTTGGTGCTCATATTCACTATATAGACATCTATGTCTATATAGACATAGATGTCTATATAGACATCTATGTCTTTTTTATCATATTCACTATATAGACATCTATGTCTTCTTGGTGCTCATGCCCAAGCTTTCATGACCTTCTTTGCTATTGCTTTAGGATGGTGACCCACACCCATGTTGTCACTCCATGCTTTGAGTGGCCAACCCTAGTTTCTAGCACATTGGTATTATAGCTCTTGGCTTAGATCCTTGCCTAGCGAGTGATTAAATGATAATCATTTTTAGATTATTCTTAATCCACTTTTCAGGATACATTTTCTTGATTATGATAAGTGATAATCATTTTTTTATTATTATTAATCTAATTTTTTAAAATGTATTTCTTTGATCATGACTAGTGTTAATCATTTTTTATTAAGAATTTCCACAGTTTTCAAAATGCATTTTCTTGATTTTCTTGCATTTCTTAATGTTCTTGAAAATATTCTTGATTTTCTTAAATTTTAAATTTTTTTTGCATGAATTAGAGTCTATGCTCAATCAAATTTTCACGCAAAGCCTAGTTTCTTCCTATCAATTGCAAGATTCTTTGAGTTCTTTGCATTTTTGGAGAGATTCTTGATTTCGGTGCAAAATTTTTAGATTACAATTGCTGTACAGAGAATCAAGGCTGTTGTGTAGAGTTTTCAGATTGTTGTGCAAAGTATTACAGATTTCTATGCAGAGTCTATGCTCATCAAATTTTCATGCAAAGCCTAGTTTCTTCCTATCAATTGCAAGATCCTTTGAGTTCTTTACATTTTTGGAGAGATTCTTGATTTCAGTGCAAAATTTCCAGATTACAATTGCTGTGTAGAGAATCAAGGTTGTTGTGTAGAGTTTTCATATTGTTGTGCAAAGTATTACAGATTTCTATGCAGAGTTTAAATCTATGTAGTCTCTTTAGGAAAGTGTGAAGAGTACAGTGTAGAATTGTGCAGAAATACTATACCAATTAAAGATTTCAAGATTTTATGTGCAGTTGGTATAGATTTCTAAGATTTGGTACAGATTTTCAAGAAGAAGAGAAGAAACTCAATTTCCTTCAAAATATGGAGCAAGAATGGTATAGTGAGTTTTCCTAAACCCTAATTTTGTTCTAAAGTGTAATTTCTTGAAAACTTGTGCAAGACTTCAAAGTTTGGCAAAAAATATTTCAAAATCTAGTACAAAAATTATTCTATTTTGAGTCTACACCAAAACAGAGTATATCTTGTGCCATTTTATGCAAAAATTTGGCAAAGAAAGTGTTGAACATTTGTAACAGAGAAGAGAGTTTGGAAGCAGCTTGATGAATGCAAGGAAACTCATGCCAGTTTGGTGCAAAATGATGTATCCATGCCTTTTGGTGCAAAGATAATAGGCAAAGAAGTGTCGATGCTCCATGAGCACCTTGGGGGTTGTTCACGTGCATTGGAGAATAGTGGATTTTGTTCACATGCATTGGGCTTCATTAGTGGTTGTTCACACATAAGAGGTTTATCACACACATTGGTGCATCATTTGAGCTTATTCGTACACTTTGGGTTTGTTCACATGCTTTTATGCATTGGCGCATCATTTGTATTAAGAGACTAAGGTTATGTAAAAGGGGAGGAGAAGGGTGTGTGTGTGAATGGACTTATGGTCCACTAGCTCACCTATTTAAAGGTGGAGCTAGAAGGCATTTTATGAGCATGAACCATAGTTGTATTTTGAGTAACTTAATAAGCAAGATCTTTTCTTGTATTTTGTGAGTCTCTCTCCTCCACATATTTGATCTAGCATGAGCAGCACGAAATTCTAACATGGTATCTAGAGCTTGGCAAGATTAGGTCATTTTTGTGGTGTAGAATAGGTCAATTTTATTCCCCTTTTTTTGTGGAGCTGAACCTCCTGCCAGTGGAGGAGCTCTAGCATCTCGTGGAGGCAAGAACTCGGCAAGTTCTCATCTAGGAAAGTGTAGAGGAGGTCTGGGCGCTCAAAATCGTACAGCTAAGCTGGATTACACTCCCCTTAGCCACGCCATTGCACACTGAGCAGGCCAACGTACAATTTTAGTAGCGCAGTTTGTCGTAAAATAATGCGCAGCTTGTGGGCAACCTCAAGCCACACAAGCTTGTGGGCAACCTCAAGCCACACAAGCTTAGGGCTTTTGAAGCCCTAAGTCTCAAGGGTCTACAGTCAAGATTTCAGCCCTAATGGCTACTCCACGCATGCGCTACAGTCAAAAAACCAAGCTGCTCACTTGGTAGCCATTGAAGCTTCCATTAAAGCTTCAAAATCAAGTGTCCTTTTTGCACTAATCCTCTCCTCTTAGCTTCAAATCTCTTAAGTGCTTCTTGAAGTGTTTTTCTCTAGATTCTCTAATGTTGTGGGCATACACCATGAGGTGTTCATAAGCCTCATTGTGATCATCAAGCTTCATCAACATCTTCAAGTGCACAAAGCTTCTCAAAGTGTGCTTATAAGCACTAATAGTGTTGATTAACACTAATGAGGCTACTAATCCAGCAAAGGGGAGCCATTCCAAAGTGTTTCTAAACACTAAGAGTGTTCTTAAACACTAATAATCACCAATGCAAGTGTCATTAGATACTAGAAATGTACTCTTAAGCACAAATAGTGTTGCTAAACACTAATGGTGATCTTAATCACCAAACAAAGTGTTCTTTGACACTAATAAAGCTAATCTCCATCAGAATTAGTGGTTGGGCACAAACCCTAAATGCTAAACCATAAGCTTCACCATCTTAATCTCCTTTTTTTATGCAACATCCTTGGCTTGATTAAGGGTTGTTGCACTCTCATAAGCCTTTCTCTTTCTACTTAAGCCAAAACATCACAAATTTCTATTTTTTTCTTCATAAATCAGCCCATTACTCTCTAGTAATCTCCTTCAATACCCAATGTCAAAGGACAACACCCAAATTAAGTTGTTCTCAGGAGAGGGCTTCCACACTTGGCAAGTCCTTGTCAAGTACAAGATGATGTCCAAAGGTTTTTGGCCATTCATCTCCGGCACTAAGGTTATTGATCGAACTAAGGCTGAAGATATTGAAGATGATCAGAGAGCACAAGCGATCATCATGCTTCATCTTGATGACGCTCTCATTCACCATGTGGACCAGCTTCCGACTGCAAAGGAGAAATGGAATGAGCTTGACAAGCTCTATGGAGCTCGTGGTAAGAATTCCAAGATCTCACTTAAAATTGAATTTTTCAGCTTGGAACTCAAACAGGGAGACGGAATTGGAGCCTTCATCTCTCACTTGAAGGGCCTTATGGCTCAACTTGCATCAGTGAATGCGAGAATGGATGAAGATGATGCAGTGGTTGGCTGTTTTGCTAAAAGCAGTCAAGAAGGTGTACCCCACCTTAGTCACCACCCTGAAGAACATACCTAATCCCACCCTTGAAGGAGTCATCCAATCTTGTCTTGATGAAGAAAAGAGGCCAAAGGGAGGAGCTGAATCTTCAAGTGCAACAACTTCATCGAATATCAAACAAGCTTTGTCACATCAAGTTATCAAAGTAAGATGTGTCCATTGCAAAAAGGTGGGTCATTTGGCAAATAATTGTTGGATCAAATATCCCAACAAAATGAAATGTAACAAGTGTAAACAAACAGGACATATCACTTCCAAATGTCCTAACAAAGAGTTAGGAGCTAACTTTGTATCAGTCTCTAACTCCACTGAGAAATTGTTTAAAATCTCACTGTAACCACACCTATATTCCTAACCTTGTACGCCTAATGTTATAAAGGCATCCTATGTCCAATACCACCTATTCTAATTTTTTCATAGTTGGTATTGGGGGGGGGTATTAAGAGACTAAGGTTATGTAAAAGGGGAGGATAAGGGTGTGTGTGTGTGTGTGAATGGACGTATGGTCCACTAGCTCACCTATTTAAAGGTGGAGCTAGAAGGCATTTTATGAGCATGAAGCTTAGTTGTATTTTGAGCAACTTAATAAGCAAGATCTTTTCTTGTATTTTGTGAGTCTCTCTCCTCCACATATTTGATCTAGCATGAGCACCATGAAATTCTAACAATTTGAGCTTATTCATACACTTTGGGTTTGTTCACATGCTTTTTACGTATTGTGAGACTTGTTCACACATGAGTACATTTGTGTGAGGTGTTTTCACGCTTCAAGCTTACATTGGGGATTATTCACGTTTGGTACATTGTTCACACATTTGGGAATTTGGTGAGTTTATTCACATATGCCTCGTACTTTGGGTATTTTGGATATTTGTATGGCGCCGAGGTGCAGCATTGTGTATGTATGCCATGCGGGTGAGCTATATGTATATCATGATTATCATATGTTTAGCCTGGATGAGCAGGCAGCATTATCATGTTATTCTGATGAGCACACAGCTATGTACATGTGTGCATCTCTCCATTCCTTTGTATGGGATCAAACAAAGAGCTATGTGGCCTACTTGGATTTCATTGATTGATTTGGGACCCTTTGCACATACCAGCACTTTTGGGAGGAGTGGTATGCATGCAAGTATGGGCTTGTTCGATGTCATTCTGTCGAGGATGATGATGATGTTCATGCTACGACTATAGATGATTATGTGGGTGATATGATCATAGTGATCATTCATGGGATACATTTTGTGAGTTATGGCATGACAGGATTGGATCCTTGGAGGACGTGTCCACTTTCGTTGCTATCACAGTGGTGTTTGCATGGGCCTTGATAGCTTCTACGACTCGCCCACGACATCAACTAGCCATCATCTCATTGATTCTCATTTACATAGACCGACTCATTCATTGTATTATGATGGGGATGATGATGTATTGTACACACACACACATGATGATGTATTATACACACACACATGATGATATTGGTGTATCACACATGATGATGATGTATTGCACACACGCACACATGATGATATTGATGTATTGCACATACATGATGATGATGTATTATACACACACGTGATAATATTGATGTATCACATGCACATGCACATGCACATACACATGATGATAGTGATACGCATGCACATGATGCCACTGACACATATGCACATGATGTTGATATATGTGATAGTGATAGCCAGAGTGATGTGTGTGAGTTAGATCATGTGGGTATGATCTCTAGCGCAGAGATGGCAGCAAGCATGCGGAGCATTGACACTTGTTTGCCTATCATCTTTCTTGTAGATCATAAGGATATTCTAGTTGATCGTGGTGACATTTTAGAGGATCGTGTGCATTTGATTAGTGACGCAACCATTAGCACATTTGGTATGGGTGCATCCATTAGCACACTTGAGGATACTGATACTCTACATATGAGCCCAAGGGATTCACTCTAGAAAACTTATGATATCACGTGAGTGTACAAGAGAGGGGGGTTTTTTGAAATGAGGCATAAGCTTATAAGGTAGAGGTAAGGCCATGTATTTATGTGAATACTAAATCTTAAATTTACGTTAGGGGGAGGGGCCCTCGCGGGGGGAGGGGGGGATGGGGAGGGGTATAGCAACATTAAGGATATGTCATAAGTACTTTTGAGATGAACATAGTTGTACAAAATTCTTGCAATGTTTTGGTAGCATTCCAACAATACTTTTAGCAATGAAATGCTAGAGAGAAAAAAATACATATAAGGAAGGGGGGTGACAAAGGTATCCTTATAAGCTTAAATAGGGGGTGACAAAGGTATCCTTATAAGCTTAAATAGGGGGTTTTATCATCTTATGAGCATCATATATAGGGGGTTTTCTTGAGGTTCATGCACGTAGGTGACGTCTCCCTTCATTGTGAGTGAATCCCCCGAGCATACGAGTCATGAAGATGCATCAGGCTATTTTTTTAGGATTTCTATTTGTGGAGATATCGTTGATATGCCACTACTTCTAGTATTCATAGCATTCCTGGCAGTGTTCATGTGGATAGAGTATTTGAGTAGTAGTTAGGGATAGTGCATGAGAGTAGTGATGATTTTTCTCAGATTAGACCTCATAGGAGAGGTAGGATTGTGCATATGGATCTAGAGAGATTTGTATTTGATTTGGGTATTTTCCTGGATCCAGTGATTAGAGAGATTGACCTATCTTTGGATATAGGTTATATATGGATTCCATTGATGGATACAGACCATGATCATGATGATGATTTTAGAGATTGTGAGGATGATATGGTCAGTGATTTGATGCATCAACCATATCCCCATAGTAGATCATATGGCATAGATCTTGAGAGATTTGCATTTGATCTAGACATCTCCATAGATTCTATACTATTGTGGATAGATTTATCATGGGATTTAGGTCACGTTAGGGCATCATGTTAGGGCATCATTGATGGAGATAGGCCATGTTTATGAGGATGAACTTGGATGGATTTAGGAGATGATACCATTTATCTTTCATGTGAGGATACCTCTTCATTTTTTAGTGACGATGTTGATGTCTTGGATGATCATACACACATAGAGGGTCTTTCACATGGAGATATTGTGCATGAGTCGGATTATACTCATGCATACATTGATATGGTGGATCATGCCTTTGACTTTTTGAGTGGTGCTACATGGGATGATGGCATGAATTTCCATTTGATTCTACATGAGGCCAACCTCAACATGAGTTCATTTGGCTCCCATGGGTGTCTACATATTCCTATGATCTTTGAAGCTAGGATATTCATCTTTGGGTGCATTCTATGCCACTTGAGATGTATGGTGGATGATTATGTGGCACGACACTCAGATGCACCTACAACACACCTTTGTCTTGGCCTACACGATGATTCTTTGCGTCAGGACCATTTTTCATTTCGAAAATGTGTGATGGTTACATTCGGTGGACTCCATGGATGTCGGATTTACATTATGGTCATGAGGATATACTTGTGATTTTTTTAGACCCGGGAGCTACTACATCAACATTGGAGGTGCATGATGTGAACCATATCTATCCATTTGACCCACAAGAGGGTTGACCAGCCGCATCATCAACATTGGCTCTTCACATTTTCCATTCGATCTAGGTGGTTCAAGGGCCATTGCTTTGGAGTCTACATGGCTTGGGTTTCTCTTTTATCCAGGCGGATGCAATTGTATGGATTACTTCATCTTTGTGGCAACATTCATATCTTTTCCATTAGACCCTCGGGGACTCATCATCAACAAGAATCCTTTATCTTTTCCATTTGACCCTAGGGATCATGAGGTTCATGTATTGGTTTTTGTGCTCTACGATGGTGACACTTGGTCATGTATTTGCTTTATTGCATATAGCCTTTGTATTTTTTTATGCACGACCACCCTTAGATTTAGAGGACAAAATCATTGTAGGAGGGGATGGTTTGTAATGAAGTGGATTTGGTTGCACATGCACATGTGTAATGGGGCCTAGGAACTTGGGCTTAGGGTCATTTACATGTGTTTTTTTTGGGAGGGCCTTGGGCTATATTAGGCATTGGGCTCATAGGCATTGTACTTTTTAAATAATCATATTCACTCTATAGACATCTACGTCTTCTTGGTGCTCATGTCCAAGCTTTCATGGCCTTCTTGGCTATTGCCTTAGGATGGTGACCCACACCCATGTTGTCACTCCATGCTTTGAGTAGCTAACTCTAGTTTCTTACACATAGCACCTTTGATGATAAGTTAAAGGCTATGTTAGTGATAAATCTTGTGTTGAAGCTACTAGAGTTTAGCAAGACTTTTGAAGTCCCTATAGCATAAGAATCCCAAAAGTTGAGGCCACATGAGAAGAATTATGATATCCATGATTTAGAGCTAATTGTAATAGTGCATGTCTTAAAGCTTTGGCAAAATTATCTTCTTGAGCAAAAATTCACTTTGGTAACTGATTATAAGAGCTTAAAGTGCATTTTCACTCTAAATGACATTAATATAAAATAAAGAAGATGGATGCAGACTCTTCAAGAATTTGATTTTGAGATCAATTTATAGGTCAAGGAGAGAGAGAACTTGGTATGTGAGATATGCTTAGTAGAAAAGCCTCCTTACTTGCAAACGATGATTTCAAATCCCTTACTCATCGAGATCACGAAGAAAATTGGATCATATAAATTCTTCGCGCCTTCCATTACATTGCTTAAGTAAGAAATCAAGGTGGCCCAAGAAATGAAGAAAAGTCAAGGGTACAAGTTAGAAGACAACTGTATGTACTTCAACAACAACCGGCTATGTATTCCGAAAGGAGAAGATTTGAAGAGGAGAATCCTAAATAAGGGTCATGATAACCCTATAGTAGCTAGATATCCCAAATATGTGACGACTTTCATGGGTGTAAAGAAGAGTTTCTTTGGTTAAGACTTAAGAAGGATGTATTACAGCATGGCCATTAATTCTTAGTGTTCCAAAAGATCAAGATTGAAAGAGTAAAGAAGCCAAGAAATTTGTATCCCTTATATATTCCATGGATAAAATGGGAGTGCATAAGCATGGATTTTATCAATGGGACTACCTTCAATGAATGTAGGCTATGGCTCCATCCTAGTAGTGGCAGACCATCTAACAAAGGTTGCTCACCCGATCCCAACAAAAAAGACCTATACGGTCTTAAACATTGCTAAAGTCTTTTTAAAGGAGATATTCGAATTTTATGGGTTGTTAGAAGGATTATAAGTGATAGACATGCTAAGTTTATATCTCTATTGTAGATTTCATTCTTCACTGCTTGTCATTTAAAAACTGATAGCTAGACATAGAGGATTTTGTAGATGAGAACCCATGATAGGATGAGCTATCTACATCTAATAGAGTTTTCTTATATTGCCTCTCATCACCATTGAAATATCTATATGAGTCCATTAAAGCACTATATGGATAAGATTACCTCTAATGCCATTGAATTGGTCTGATCCTACTAATCAGAGTGGAAGCATCAAAGTAGATGTTGGGTGAGATGGATCACCAAATGCAATCTATAAAGGACATTAAAGCTTTCCCTAAGATAGGTAAAAATAGTACGCTAATCTAAGGAGATTCAACTGGGAGTTTAATGAAGGTGACATGGTCTTTCTTCTTGTACGACCAAAGAGAAGTTTTCTCTCCTTGGGAAAGTATAAGAAGTTATTACCTAGATATTGTGGTCCATATGTAATTACAAGGAGGGTCAGAGATCAAGCTTACAAGCAAGTTACTTCCTCCGTACATGAAAATCCACAATGCCTTTCATGGTAGCCTGTTGTTAGTCTATTGAAGAGGTATGTCCTAGATCCCATAGTCATATTTTAGATGATGAATAAATTTCTTTTCCAACCAAAGGACATGTAGAATTGGACTAGAAGCAATTTTGGACGTCAGAGAAAATTCTCTTAAAGGAGTATTTATTCAAGTAGAAATTTTTTCCAACTAAAGATGCCACTTTGAAAAAAAAAGGAATAACTAAAGAAATACTATCCCTAGTTCTTGTTTCGCGAGCCTAGTCCATGAGATGAGGACATCTTGGTGGAACTTCAAGTAGGGGAGAATGTAAGATCCCTCTTCCTATATCATAATTTCACTAAGGTATTATTTATTTGAGATGCACAGAGTGAAAGAATGTAATTTTTTAAAGGAAGGCACGTGCATTTAAATGAGTTTTGAGAAAAATAATTGCTTAAATTTAATTGGGACCTTCCCATATGCACATGTGCACTTGGAAGTCTCTTACACACATTAGAGTAAGAAAGAGAAAAATGATATTAGAAAATATTGTGAAATAAATAAATGAGTTAATTTTAGAAAAACAAGTAAATAAAAATTATCTCCATGTAAATAAACATAAAGCGTGTGCTTCAATGAGATAGCTTTAGCCTTGGAAAATTGTAAATGGGAAAGTACACATTAATTGGAGTAAGGTTGAATGGGCAAAGTGTAAAACCGTAGATTTGATTGTTTTCTAAGGTGTAAAGTCTTAAGGTTAAACTTTGGAGCCAAAAAATAGATTAAACAACCTTAGATCTGATTTTTTTCTAAGGCGTAAAGTCTTAAGGTTAAATTTTGGAGCCAAAAAAATAAATTAAACAAGGGGATAAGCTTGGGAATTAATAGAAAACTCAAGACATTCTTAAAAGATGGAGTTAACTTGATGTAAGGGTTAGATTCATGTGGAGTGGTTGAATGTATGAATTGCATAAAGATTAAGGTTGAGCTACATGGTTTTTTTGTGGGCTACATACATGAGCTATGTGGGAGTGGATTCTAGTTCCCAATCATCATTTCATGTATAAAAAGAGCCCCAACCTCATTGAAAATACAAATTTTTCTAGCTTAGAGGAGAGTTCAATCTATACAATTTTTAGCACCTAGACTAGGTTTGTACAAGCTCATAGTATAGAATACTTTCTTGGTGCTTCAAATCACTATAAGTATGTGCATGGGAGTTTGTGGCTACACATTTGGAAGCTGAATAATAGGCATATATTTTTAAAGATGTGGAAGAATTAACATCTCACAAATTAACATTCTTATCAAACCCCAAGCTAGGCTGACAAGGTACATCATGCATAATTAGTCAATTTATGCATTTTTCTTATCTATTTTCATATATGAATGGTTTTAATCTTCTTTTCTATTCTCTATAAAATAAAGGCCCTAGCTTAGGCAGAGGCTATCCTTAGCTTATTTTTTTATAAAGTTAATAGAGCTCGATTTTCACATAGACCTTTTTCCCCAAAGGATTAATAAAACCTTGTAAATTTTAAGGTATCCTATAAATTAAATTAGAGCTCTAAAGAAGACCCCCAAAAATAAAATTCAAAGGTAAATAATAATTAAAATAGACCTTAGAAAAATGAAAGTTTACAACCTTAGGTTATCTTGTAAATTTATCAATATTTCCTTACACTAGTTTAATATAATGCATGGATAGGTTAAGATTAATTGACCTAGTCCTATGAATTAAATTAATTAGATTTGGATTAAGCCTCAAATTGTTAAAGATAGTAGGAATACTACACATGCTTAAATTATCCTGGAAATATATTTTTTGGAATGATTAAAAAGGTTTATTAAATTTAAGAATAGAGCCTTAGGATGACCTTAGAATAGTTGAATTTTAATTGACAAGTTAAAATGAAAATTATGTAAATTTGTAGTGAGAAATTCTTAGAATTACTTTTTAGATACCTTGACGTAATTAAATCTTTGTATTTGAATTTTTTTTGTTATTTTAATTCTCTAGTTTTATTGCATATTACAATATATAAAAAGACAAAAATAAAACAAGTCTTTATAACCTTCTGCTTAAGGTAACCAATAAATGTGTAAAAACCTTTAAGTTGACATACTGTAGATTATTTATAATCTTTATTAAATGGGTAACTTATTGATCTAGTCTCTCTTCTAATTAATATTCCAAAGACTTGTATCAAGTCAAGGTAGTTTATTAAAGCATGTTCATTTAGATAAACTCTTGTAGCAACTATGGGAAGGAAATCATATCGTATCATCGAAAGACCTTATAACCTTAGGTATAAAAATCATATATTATAGGAACCTTAGGATAATTAATAATTTCAGGGTGTTCCTAAGTTAATTTGAGCTAATTTGTGCATATAAACCCTATTTTTAGACATATTTTATGGGGGGAAAGCACTTAACTAATGATTCACACTATAACTTTTATATATATATATATATATATATATATATATAACACTAATAACAGTATAAGAGTAATTCAGAATGGGAGGATTGATATGCACATAGGTATACCCTCTTATTCATTTATAAGGTATAGGCAAGTTATTCAAGATGTGCACATGAAAAACTGGTGTAACCTAGATACACTTCTAATATATAGGGCTACATACCATATATTTCATCCAAAGAACCTTAGAACACGTGGAAAAATAATAAGGACTAGTTCTCATTAATGACTTAATTAATGGAAAGAGAAACCTTGTGAACATGACTATAATCCCAATAAAGGCTTAGTCATCTTTAGAGTGAGAATACATGCTCTCATGAAAATTATCCCCATAGAAATCAGAATTAAGGTGAGTTTAATGATAAAGGTAGAATTAAGGTGAGTTTAATGATAAAGGTAGAATTATATGGAAAAGAGCTTAAATTTAGAAAAGTTTAGAGTTAGAAGAGACCCAAAATTCTTCAAGAATTCTAGAGAGAGGTAATGAAACTCTAAAAATAAAAACTTAGGTCGAGCAATTAAGAATTTATAGAACCAAGGCCAGTAGAGGTTCAAGCTTAAGAGAAATAAAAAGGTTTAAGATCTTGAGGCAAGAATAGGACTAATCCAAATGACCATTAAGGCCTTAGAGAGAATATTAGAGTATTTTTTCAAAGCCTATTTACAAGTTAATTCGGTGTGTTATTACCTAGTAAATAAGGAAAGCTTATCTTAGACAAACTCTTTTTTAGATTTAACAATGTAAGAGAAAGGTCTTAAAGATAGAAAAAGTTTGTTTTAAAAAATTAGGAGCTTATTTATCACAAGATATACTAAGGATCCTAGAATTAAGACCTTCGTATAATGATCAGAAAATAGCCAAAAACTTAGAGAAATAAGAGAAACCACTATGTTAGAAAAATTATTGGAGGCTTTAAGCAAAAGTGTGTAAATTGGAGGTAGTTACCGAGCGAGACTAAAAACTGAGCAACTGTGAGAGAAATTTATAGCTTTGTTATATAAAAATTCCCTTTCAAGGAAGTCTCTCTCATACCTCTTTTTCTAGGGAAAAAAAATGTCTCAAGGTCGGAAGTTACTATATGCATTCAAGGGGAGGTTGTGGACCCCTTATCCATTGAGGTTTTTGATGAAAGGCGTTTGAGATTCTCGAGGGAGGGACACAATTGGACATTGCAGTATGCTAAGAAGATCAATTGTGAGTGATGTCTAAGCATTGGGAGAGTTAGCTGACTATGGATAGGGTCAGCTGAGGGATAACAGTGGTCAGTTAGTGTCAGTTGAGTGTCAGTTGAGTGTCAGTTAGTGTCAGTTGAGTGTCAGTTAGTGTCAGTTAGTGTCAGTTAGTGTCAGTTGAGTGTCAGGCTAAGTCAGTTGAAAGTGTAGAAAGGTAGAAATAAAACTTTTGGGCTGAGAGGAAGCCATTTAGGGTCAAATCTGACAGCCAGAAGTCTATCAAAGTCAGAGAGAGTTTTGTGAGCTGGAGGATGTCAAACAGGGTCAACTGGAGGTTAGTTGATGTTAGATAAGGGACTACAGTGTTGAATCATTGTGGGATCTAAGGTGTTTGATGGTTTGTAAGTGTTAGAGGACACAAAAGTGGAAAAGTCTGAAGTCAGTTGAGTCAGGGCTGAATCAGACAGGAGTCAGTATAGGCAGTCAGAGGGGTGTTGACCCCTCCTTTGAGTCCTCCTCCACTAACCCCACCTCCTCTGACCCCTCCTCTAACTCCTCCTCTGACTCCTCCTCTAACTCCTCCTCTGACTCCTCTATTCTGCCTCCTCTGATTCCTCCTCTAAGTCCTCTATTCTGCCTCCTTTGAACCCTCCTCTAAGTCCTCTATTCTGCCTCCTTTGAACCCTCCTCTGTCCTCCAATCCTTTGACTCCTCCTCTGACTCCTCTATTCTGCCTCCTCTAATTCTGACTCCTCTATTCTGCCTCCTCTAATTCCTCCTCTGAGTCCTCTATTCTTCCTCTAACCCCTCCTTAGAGTCCTCCAATCCTCTGACTCCTCCTCTAACTCCTCCTCTCACTCCTCCTATAACCCCTCCTCTTACCCTCCTCTGTCCTCCAATCCTCTTACTCCTCCTCTGACTCCTCTATTCTGCCTCCTCTAATTCTGACTCCTCTATTCTGCCTCCTCTAATTCCTCCTCTGAGTCCTCTATTCTTCCTCTAACCCCTCCTTAGAGTCCTCCAATCCTCTGACTCCTCCTCTAACTCCTCCTCTGACTCCTCCTATAACCCCTCCTCTTACCCCTTCTCCTCTAACTCCTCTGACTCCTCTGGCTCCTCCTCTGACCCCTCCTCCTATGACTCCTCCTCTTACCCCTTCTCCTCTAACTCCTCTGACCCCTCCTCCTATGACTCCCCCTTTGGTTTCTCCTTTGAGTCTTCCACCCCTCTTTTGAGTCCTCCCCTCCTCTGACTCCTATGACTCCTCCTCTGACTCCTCATCTAACCCCTCCTCCTCTTGGGTAGGCTTAGTTAGTACGAAAGGTACGATACGGTACGGTACAATAAAATACGGTACTAATTGGTACCTTAAAATTTTTTGAGGTACGGTACGATATTAGTACGTTTTTTTTTTAATACTTCCTAAACTTAAAAATTGTAGACAAGAAGTTACAAAATAGTAGAACCATGAACATAATGTCATCATGCCATTAGAGTACAAAATTGCTACAAAAGGATAGGCCAAAAACTCATGGCATGGGCGACCGCCAACATGCGTACATACATGATACTACATACTACAATACATCATCAATGGGCTAGAAGGAGATAGATGCCCAATGCCTAGAGAGCTATAACATATCAAAAGTCTACATCATCACCAACATCTGCATGATCATCAACATGATCACTACTAGAGTGTCCATCAAGAGAGTTCTCTGCAGAGGACTCTTCGAAGGTGGACGAGACACTCTGGGGATCATTCTCGCTAAGTAGGTTGCCGTCATCATCAAACAAGGGCTCTCTAGGCAGTGGGGTATCATCATGAGGGGGCAATGGAATATCATCATGAAGGCGGGGATTGGAGCTTGAGGATCCCCGCCTCACATATGTGCGAAGGCCACCCTCTGCCGATGTCGAAGGTGGAGGCCCATGAAATCCAACTGCTCGCGGTCCCGTCCATGCTGACTCCTGGTGCTGCAAGAGTATCTGCTGCCCACAAGCTCACTATAGAGCTCCATGAAGATTGCCTCCTCCTCCTCATCAGGTTGTTGATTGACACTTGCAAAGTTTTCACTCGTCAACGTGAAAGTGTCAACATTGACCTACACATTAAGGCACAAAAGTTAGAGTTTGTACAGTGTACACAAAACTTAAAAGTTATGAGTCATGACAAGTTAGAGTCTAGACTTGTCACTTACCTGCTTGGGACTACCCATACTAAGAATGCCTTGCATCATGCGCAAGTTAGTGCGGCAGTAGACCAACTGCTCCAACTGTCGTGTGCTCAGTCGATTGCATATCCTCGTGTGCTCAGTCGATTGCATATCCTCGTGTGTATGAGAGAATAGGAAATCTAGTTCCTCTCACATGCACCCGTAGAATAATCGTGGGCTAGGACCCTTAAGGCTATGGGTTGGAGATGCTCTAGTCCATACCCGAAATTGTCCCACCAAAAAAGGGGCTTCACAAGTGACTCCCTCCTCCAGCAAGTGGGAGACGAAAAGGAGGTTTGACCTCTCTGATCAACATAGCAGCCCAACTCCTCTAGAAAGGCATTATGCTCATCAACTGGCACAGCTCGAAGCATATATGCATCCCGATCTTGTCGAAGCTCCCTATCGGTGCAAACTACTGGAGACTTGTAGGCTGGATGTACCAATGCTGCAAACCCGTGGATTGGTTTATGCATCCACCTCCATATCTTCTGTGCAATCTCCATGATTTGTGCTCGCTCGTCAAATGTAATGTCTGTGCAAGCCTCCAACTCCACAAGGGCAGCTCTAAAGAAGTGGACAAGAAGGCCCATGGTGGACCCCTCGCAATCTATCATCCGCAAGAGCCTATAGAATGGAGTCATAGCAATGACAATTGCTCGGACTCTAGTCCAAAATCTCTCCTCTAGGCAAAAGCGTTGCATGGCTTTGGCCTCTTCAGTGACGTGCTCATCCCATTCGTTCCACATGGTGGAAACAACTATCTGGCGAAGGGCGGGCCTCACATCGTATAGATGCTCCAAAACCAGCCACATGTAGGCAAAGCGGGTGGCCGATGGCTTCTTCAAGTCAAGCCTGCTATGCTCATGAAACATAGCAAGCACCTTCACCTTTAGCATGAAGAAGTTGACAATAGATGTAGCTTGTTGCACAATCCTCTTCAACCACCCGAGCTTCGCCACATCCTCCATGAGTAAGTCAATGCAATGACTCGCACATGGAGTCCACACAATGGTGGGGAATTTCGCCTCAAGCAAGCGGCCCATGCGTTGACAATTTGATGCATTGTCGGTGATGACTTGCACCACGTTTTTGAGCCCCAACCTACACGGATAAATCAAATGAGTTGAGGGCTTTGCACAAATGACAAAATCAACCACACTTAAGTAAAATAATGCTTACCTCTATGATCGGTTGCCTAATATGGTGGTAGATGAAACTCCCGGTAGTCTTTCTCCCCCTTCTCCCGGTGTCAACCGCACGCAAGAAGTATGTGCCAAGCGGGCAAGACACAAGGATGTTGATAATGCCACACTTCCTTTGATAACTCCATCCATCTGTGAGAATAGAACATCCATACTTCTTCGTCCATGCGGCTCGAATCGGGTCAAGGGCTCGATCAATTCTCTCCTTCTCTTCATCAATCTTCCTCGTGCGCATAGCCGTGTAAGAGACCCCCGTCCACCCTCACATGGGCCCACATTTGCAATCGCCATCACCATCTTCTTCCATTGCTCCTTTTGGAGTACTTTGAAGGCAAGATTGCATTCAATAATGCTGCGAGCAATCTCTATCTCCGCAAGGTGTTGCCGCTCCTTAAGGAATGCAACCGAACCTCTCACACTACCCGCCGTGACTTGGTGGAGAGAGGGTTGCACCCCTTCACGCTCCACCACCCTTTGCCTTTTGCCCGGTGCGGAGGCGGACCGTGAATCCACGGAAGTGGCAATGGAGGATACACCAATGAAAGAGCCGGTGGCTTCATCATGTGGTGCCGATGGTGGTGCTAGTGGTGGTGCCAGTGCGTGTGTTGATGATGCTCCTCTACTTGAATTTGAGCCGCCGCAAAATGTCATCCGCAATGCTTTGCGGAATATCCTTGCATGGGGCAACTTGTCCCCCAATCTTTGAAAGGTGCTGGAGAAGCCTTGTTGCACCATTGGTGTATGACTTGCCACAATATCGGCATGTCCAATGATGGGAGTTGGACTTCTTGGTGTCCTTCTCCACATTGAGGCAATGCAAATCAAAAGCCTCATGCTTCTCCCGAGGCATGATGGATAAGAGAAGGGCTAAAGCGTGGAGTAGAGGAGAGAGCGTAGAGAAGATGAACTATGGGAAGAGCTTGGAGGAAGAGAACTTGGAGTAGAGGCTCAAGTGGGATGGAAGGAGCTTGGAGGAGGGTGGAGGAGGGTGGAGGAGAGCGTAGAGAAGATGAACTATGGGAAGAGCTTGGAGGGAGAGAACTTGGAGTAGAGGCTCAAGTGGGATGGAAGGAGCTTGGAGGAGGGTGGAGGAGGGTGGAGGAGAGGCTTGGTCCTTGAGGCTTGGAGTAGATGGAGGGTGGTGGAGGAGAGGCTTGGAGTAGATGGAGGAGAGGCTTGGTCCTTGAGGCTTTTATAGAAGGACTCAGGAGAGATGAATAGCCAAAAAAAGGGCAAAAAACGGTCAGAAAAAATGGGCAGAAAAACGGCTATTTCCAACGGGCAGAAACAGGGAAAAATCGTACCTGATCGTACGGATACGTACGGTACCGTACGGAACGAATCGTATGTACGATCTGATCCGTACGACGTACGAAACTAAGCATGCTCTTGGGTTTGAACTTGTTGTGTGGATGGTTGAGTTCTGTGTCAAGGACACAGAGGACACGTAAGTGGGAAGGTTTGAAGTCAGTTAAGTCAGGGCTAAATCAGTGCCAAGAGTCAGTATAGGCAGCTAGAGGGGTATTGATCAGCAGGGTTCGAAGCAAAGGGATTTGAGGGTTGTGTGTTCTAAAGGCAAAACTGGGAGTCTAGAGGACTAGAAGCTACTAGAATGTCTAGAGGAATAAGAAGGGATAAGGTAGGTGGTCAGCAGCAATCAACTAGGGTCATATAAAGTTCAGCAGCTAATCAGAGGAAGTTGTTAAATTTGCAGCAATGTGATGAGCTATGGTGGATCAAATGCTAGAATCAACATCATTAGAAAAGAGATTAGATGATAGTTAAGACGTGATTAGTGAGCAATTAACTGATAGCTTAATGTAGGCATGGATAATCAAAAACTAGCAAATTCTCATTAGGCCAATGCCTCAATTTATAGAGTTTACATCCAAGCATCTAATCCCACTGATCTCTCCTTGATTCACTCCACCTCTTTTGCTTGATTCTCTCCACCTCTTTTGCTTGATTCTCTCCACCTCTTCCCAGAATATCTCCACACCTCCTAAATCTTCTCATGCTACCCTTTATTCTCTCCCAGTAGATACTTCTCACCTTTTCACAGCTTCTCACTCATTTACAGATTCTCTTTTACAGCCTCGTGCTAAGGGCTTGTTCCCGCACACACCCTATTCACTTGTATATTTCAACAGAAGTCAGTTGAGATGTCAACAGACGGTCAAAGGACAGCTGCAAGGCTACGTCAAGGCGAGCTGCTTCTTCCCACCATGGCCAAACGATGGCTTTCCATAGCTCCAAGATATACGAGTGCTGCAATGTGGTAAGGACATGTAAGCATGCGCATATGACATTGTGGGGAGTCGTTGAAGATGGTCAATGCGAGCTGCTTCCCAACACTATTGGCCATTGCCATGGCCAAGCCAATAGTGTGGCCATGGCCACAAATTTGGACTCAAATCGTAAGGTGAACCATGGCGTGGTGGTTTGGTGTTTCTCTTTGTACTCGTCGACCTAGGTTTGATCCATGCTATAACTGAACTCCACAGGTTTTTGTATTGAGGCCTTGATGTCCTTTCAAGCTTGGCCAATATGGCCACTATGGCCTATTGTGGCCTTTGGTTGTGCACTATGCATATCTCCAATGTGGAAACTATCGCGACCTTAGATGTCGTGCATGCATACAAAAGGCATGCCATCATCATCCTTGGATGCTGTGCATGCATACAAAAGGCACGCTGTCTCGTCTACAAATATCCATACGTGGGCCCTAAATGAGAAGCAAAGGAGAGAAGATCAATTAGCAACCTTTTTTTTTGGAGAGAGCATACATGTAGAGAAGAAGAGAAGTGTTGAGCTTCATTTCCAAAGAGGAGTTTCGCATTAAACTCTCTCTCTCTCTCCGCAAGTTCCTTTCCTTCATCATGCTAGTTTTTGTTCCTCTATTAGTTTTCTATATAAAGAAAGCTTCTTCTCCCCATGACATGATTGTATGGGTTTCTCTTTGAGTATACAATTGAATAATGATAGTAATGTTTTTTTTCTCATCTCATGAGTTTTGTTCCACATTCATTGATGCTATAGAGATTATTCTCTTTTCTCTTCATCTATCTCGTTTCGTTCTCAGTCTAGAAGTTGGTGTGCTTCATTAAGTGTTCTCAAGTTTTTCTTGATGGGTTTGAGTTATGCATGTTGAGTACTGTGGTAAGATTAGAGGGACTGCTCAGTCCTTGCTTGTGTTGTTTCCTATCAATGAGGGAGTAGAGGGTGCTATAGAGGCCTATTTCCCTTTGCTATCTTCAATACCTAGACTAGTTAGTGTTTGGACAGAATACATTACTTGCACATTGGATTGTTTTGTTGGTTCCATCGAGCTTAGCAAGTGTGGTGGTCATTTGTGATGCATGAATCTTGATTGCCCATACCTGGCAAGGTCTTGAATATGGAAGTCTCTCTTGCAAACATTGTGGTCAAATACCTGAGTGTATAGGGACTTGTCCAGTAGTTATATACTATTGCATACCTAGTGACCATTTCTCAACTACAAGATGTGCCCTTCATTTGGTTTTTCATGAACACCCTTATGAAGAGGGTTTTTTCATGAACACCCTTATGAAGAGGGTTCATCTAGGAAAAAAAAAAAGAGCGTGAAGGAGAATATTACAATGCATGCACAATTCGATCCTTTTGCTACTCCAAAACAATTAGGGGTTACTATGGCCTAAGACATTGTTATGGAAATGATGTTGTTAGGTGATGGGGTTAGAAATACTGCTGAGTTTGGAGACCGAGACATTAAAGAGCTTCTAGAAGTAGTGACTCCACTTTCTGATAAGAGGAGGATTTAAAGTGTGTAGAGGATGCAAAGAGAGCAAGTTTGGTTAGTTCAAAGGGATTAGATGCAGTGTTGGATCTAAAAAATAGGTGTAGATATCCATTTATTCACACTGTATTTAAAATCACCACTATTGGACTAGGGAGTGTCTTGGACCTTGTGAATAGAATGCATCCTGGTGGCAATCTCCAAGAGATGTGGATTCACTTTGACCATGTGCATCGAGTTCAAGGATGGCCTACAATGGGTACCCATGTGTATGACCCTTTCATCTGTGAGTTATTGACAATAGCCACATGTGAGTTCCAAGTTGAGCTCCGCTGGCTTCTTGTATTTAACATGGAAAATGTATGTTTTGATATCATCATTGGCAAATTCGTTCGCTAGATTTTTTGCACTCGCTCAAGGATGCTTCTTGCTTGGTTTCGGTTGCTCGGAGTGTGTTAATCCTCTGTAAATTAGAATCAAGAGACCTTGTGTCTTTGGTCTAGTGAAAGTACAGATTACGGCTCATCTTAGCAACAAAGGATCAAATTAGAAACAAGTAACCTTGGTACTTGGAATTTGAAGAGACCCCTCATAATGGTTATGGATTAAGTTCAAATCATGGATATTCATTTTATTTCAATGGATCTTTAACCAAAACTTGATTAATTGGGGTAATCTTTGGTGGAGGTGGTTATGGTTGCACAAAAGGTGGTGGTAAGGGCACGTCGGGCACCCTATACATTTTGCATGCGTAACCTTATCTTGGCATGGGTGTAGGTCTATTGGTACCATTATGGGAGGTTAGTGGTTCTGGTAATGCTAGGGTTGGCCCACTAACATTCACACTAGTAGTTGAGCACCATATGTTCACATGGATGTTTCATGGTTCCCCAAGCATTTGCAATATGCACAATAGAGCATGTGCAATAGAGCCATGGTCTAGGTCACAGATGTGGGCATTAAGTACTTGTATGGTTTTGCCTATATGTTGACACCAAACTAGCTCTTTTCTTAGGTATAAGTGTGCATTGTTGGGAGGTTCCCGTACCTCTTTTAGCTTGACCTTTTTAAGGCGATGGCCATCGTCGATTCATTGATAGTCATATTTTTTACCTTCCTTTCTCTAGTGTCATGATGACTTGACACTTGGGACGGCACAACCAAGGATGGAGTCTTGTTTTCCTCTGACTCTAGGATAATTCTTACATGTCCTCCTCAAATTCAATGGCCAATTTGTAACACACATCTGATGTGGCTGGTTTTCATAAAAGTAGATAATCATACATTCTAGGGTCTCATACTCCCTTTCAAAATCATGACAATAACTATTCATCAGTGAGCCGCTTACACCAAGATTTCAAATGTTTAAGATGAGAGACATAATCCCTCATCGACGATGACTCTTGCTCTTGTTGCTTGATGTTGTATAGCTATGCCACAAGGCTCCACTTATCACTGCTTCTCGAAAATCTTGGCACAGAGACATTTTTTTAAGTCGAGTGAAATTGACCTTATCCTCTACTTAAACATCCTAACATAAGGAACAAAAAATGGATCTTAGTGATCTCAAACGATGTGTCCACATATTTCACAAATGGACTCAAAGATCTCCACATGTTGGATGGGATTGCCATATCCATTGAAGCTTTGAATTAGTTTTGCTATGTGATACTGATTCGTGGGATTTTTCCTTAGGGCTTAAACTTGAGCAGTGCCCAATTCCCTTGCCACCCCCTACCACCACCAAATCAACTAGCTTATAGGCTAGTTCTGTGAAGTGTATGTGTCCTCTCCCTCTTTCGCTTCCCCTTCCTGTATAAGTCCTCTCTACATGAGGTCATCAGAAAGGATAGGATTTCACCATTCAATGCTTCTCCCCCTTTGGGGAAATCTCTCGTCCTTATAATAGCATTGTTTTCATATAAACGAGGAAATTAAGATTTGTTATTATTTTGTTGATGTCCTCCTTCATGTATTGAAATTCTCCCCCTTTTTTTGAGTTGGGTTCTACTTGCTTGATACCTTTTGGTTCCTCTTGGATTAGGCTCTAAAGGAGGCATCCCATTTGCCAATTCTTGTGCTAGGGCTTGGGCTTGTGCCACAACCTCCCATTTATCCTTTTCTTGTGCTATAACCCTAGGGTTTTCAGTCTTTCCCGGTGTCTTGTTAGAAAATATATGATCTAGCATCTATCCTTGGTGGGAAATCCTTAGTGGTACCTTAGAATAAGTGGTCTAAGGTAGGAAGACCCTTGTTTTACTTGATTAGGCTCTAAAGGAGGCATCCCATTTGCCAATTCTTGTGCTAGGGCTTGGGCTTGTGCCGCCACAACCTCCCATTTATCCTTTTCTTGTGCTATAACCCTAGGGTTTTCAGTCTTTCCCGGTGTCTTGTTAGAAAATATATGATCCTTAGTGGGAAATCCTTAGTGGTACCTTAGAATAAGTGGTCTAAGGTAGGAAGACCCTTATTTTACTTGATTATTGTGTGTAGGTCAAGTAGGTAACTCCGTGATGATATTCATCAACTTTTAGGCAAGTCAAGTGAGAAATCTTAGGGGAGGTGGAGTGATTCTAGGCCTCGAAGCGCCTCCTCCTTATATGAGCCTACATAAACAAAGTATTCTACTCATTCACTAGAGAGCTATGTGGAGAGAATAGAGTGCATAATTTGTATACTTGCTTAGTGCTTAATATACTAAGTGGTCCTGTGTGAAAATACTTACTCAATTAGCATTTCATTAGCTTACTATACTAAGTGGTCCTTTGTGGAAATACCTACTTCATTAGCATGTGTTTATGGTTATGCTTAAGTGGTGACTCTTGATGAGCACATTCCATTGCTCATTGGTCATATCTCATATCTTAATCTAAGTGATCACATGTGTTTTGCCTCATTGGTGTGAGTTAGCTTATGTGATAATCATTTCCATTGTGTGATTCACTTAATCATTGCCAAGCTTAAGCTCACACCATGTTTTTTAACATGGTATCAAAACTCCTTTCCATGGGAGTTTGGTCCTTCATGCGTTGATAGGATACATCATAGTGGTTGTGGGTGTATGTGGGATTTGTTCACAAGCATTTCTCCTCATTATTAAGAGTGCATTAGTTGCTAAGAGGGCTATTTTCTTGCTTCAATTGAGTGTCATTTTGAACATTAAGAGAGCCAACATCCAAATCTCTTTGTGAGCTTCTATGTGAACCTTGCTTTGTGCAACACTCTTTGTACCTTCTTCTCATTGCATTGGTGTGGGTGGCACACACTAGTCTGAGGGAGGGGAGTAGTCCTATAGTTTCATTGTTTCATCAAGTGCATTTGGAGTAAAGAGAAAGCCATCATTCCCATCCTCCTTGTGAGTTTCTATGTGAACATTGCTTTGTGTAACATTTAGTGACCACTCTTCTCATTGCTTTGTGCAATAATCCTTGTGTGCACATCTTCATTAGTTCTCAAGCTTAGTGAGACAAGTAAGAGATTGAGAGGGGTATAACATTTCTATGTGAGTGCTACAAGAAGGTAGCAATTTGGGAGAACTAGCTAAAGCTGTCTACTATGGAGGAAGGCAGCAATCCAGCTTTGTATGCAAGGGCGATAAACTGTGTATCACTATTGCTAGCGGTTTCAAGACCTTGTGTGCCCGTCTTCATTAGTTCTCAAGCTTATTTGGTAAGCAAGATATTGAGAGGGGGAGAACATTTCTATGTGAGTGCTACAATAAGGTAGAAATTTGTGAGAACTAGCTAAAGATGTCGACTGTGGAGGAAGGCATCATTCCTACTTTGTATGCAAGGGCGATAAATTATGTATCACTATTGCTAGCAGTTTCAAGCTCTAAGTGGGCTACCTGCAAAGAAAAAGACGACACCATTCTGGGGACTCACTCTTGAGCTGAGAAGTAACTCAACCCATTATGTGAGGGGTCTTCTTCAACTCTGTAGAAAATGGCTACATAGTTGTGCAGCAAAAGATCACCTTTTTTCTCTGTCTCTCTGACCACGTGAGGTTGCCATCATTATTGTATTCTTGCTATGTGTAGCTCACACTAAGAAGCTGAGTGGTGAGCTTGCATATCTACAACTCACATGTTTCTACAGAAGTAGAGCGATGTGGTTCCTAGTTCACCTACACATCGCCAGAGCTCATACGTGTCATGCAGTCATGTGTGCTTTAAGCTTCTACGTAAAAGTCTAGCTGGCAACAAGCAAGCACAATGTATGCACAAGGCCATAGGGCTCGAGGCACACATACTACTCTTGAATGCTTGTAGATGATATAATGAATGATGATTTATGCTACTGAGAATTGAGCCCTTGTATTTATATCACTTCATGCTACTAGTCAGTGGGATGAGAAGATGTCGGTGTGTTTTATGGACAAATAAAATGTTAATTAATAGCATTTAATGCTGCACATAAAGCATTTATGCCTTGCCAATGCTGGCTAACTATAACCCTCAATGACCTGTTGTCCTAGCTAGTTCTAATGCTAGCCGACAGAAGCCTATTTACTTCTTATGATGACAAGCTGCCGACTAGTCCTATGGCCATGGGCTGCCATGGGCTGGCTTTGGCTAGCCCCATAGGCATGCTTATGGTGGCCAATGATGCTAAGCATGTAGATGAGCAGCGATGTGCGGAGCTGGTTGGAAGCTCTCATAGAGAGCTTATCTGAGCTCTATTTTTAGCTAAAGGGGAGCAGTGCCAGGGAAAATATGTGATCTAGCATTTATCCTTAGTGGGAAATCCTTAGTGGTACCTTAGAATAAGAAGACCCTTGTTTTACTTGATTATTGTGTGTAGGTCAAGTAGGTGACTCCCCGATTATAGCTATCACCTTTTAGGTGAGTCAAGTGAGATCTTAGGAGAGGTGGAGTGATTCCAGGCCTCTAGGCACCTCCTCCTCATGAGCCTATATAAACAAGGTATTCTACTCATTCACTAAAGAGCTATGTGGAGAGAGTAGAGTGCATACTTTGTGTACTTGCATAGTGCTTAATATACTAAGTGTTCCTTTGTGGAAATACTCACTTCATTAGCATGTGTTTATGGTTATGCTGCTTAAATGATGGCTCTTGAGCGCATTCCATTGCTCATTGGTCATATTAATCTAAGTGATTACATGTTTTGCTTCATTGGGGTGAGTTAGCTTATGTGATAATCATCTTCATTATATAATTCACTTAATCATTGCCAAGCTTAAGCTCACACCATGTCTTTTAACATGTCTATGTTTTGCTAGGGCTCTTCTGGCATCCCAGTACCTCTTGTATCTAGTTGTAGATTTACAATTGTTTCTAGGTCTCCTTGAACTTTATTTCTATTCCTATGTCCTTACTTGTAGGGAAAACGCTCTCTCCAATTTTGGTAATATTTTTTGTATCCCTCTTTATCCTAGGAGTTTAAAGGCTTTTGGCACAAAAGCCTATATTGTTGCAAGATCTTTTCTCCAAGTACAAGCTTTCAATAAATTTTACAATTACTTTAAATAAGTTAGCTACAACTTAATAAATCCACCTTAGCAGAATAATTAAACGAAAAAAATAAATGACAAAATATTTATCAACACAAGACAAAAGCATTGTGTCCAATCTTCCTCCCCCCCCTCCCCCCCCTCCCCCCCCTCTATGAGACCCATGATCTCACATATGAGTATCTCAATGATTTACAAGGTATGAAGTAGTTTGATACACTCAATGCATCTTCTCAATCAGAGGAGAAAAGAGAAGGTGGAAAGAAAACAAGGGTCTTCTTAGGGCAAGTGTGTCCTTTTGTATGACAAAAGAAACATCGCCTCTCCTTGTATTGTTCTTGCTCTTCAGGACTAATCTTACCACCTATCTTGGCAGCCACCAGCACCTTCTCGTTTGGAGTAAGGCGAGGTCCGTTGTTCAAGTTCTTAGAGCCAAAGACTCCCAAGGTAGACCATGATGACTAGGTTTGGTTCTCGCCCTTGCCAAAGGCAGTGGCTACCTTGGCTACTCCGGGCTGGGAGGTCTTTGGTTTTCCGTTGTTATACTTCATCTCGGCACTTTGCGTAACCAAAAGTGCCCATTCAAAAGTCTTTAGTTCAAACATGCACACATCCCATTGGATTTGCGTGTCCAAACCGTAGAGGAATTGACCTCTTTTGTTTGCCTTCGATTTCTACAACTGTAAAGCCAAGTGAGTGACTGGTGTCGATGTTTCTTGAAGTGTCCTTTTCTCCAAGGCTTGTATAGAAGTCGTACATGCCTGCATATGTTCTGCTATGATGCACATGAAGTCCCGAAACATGGCATTCGTGTCATCTGGTGACTGAGCTTCTAGAAGTAGTCTTTTCTGTCGAAGAAACATTTTCTATTGGGATTTGGTATTCTATCTCCTCATTGTCGAAATTTGCCATAGTGGAAGAGGTCAAGGTTTTCCCTAACTGCACCAATATCATCCACTATGTGTGTGGGAGATGTTTTCGGTCACTTCTTAAGGCTAGAAACCAATCGTCCTTCGAGGGATAGAAGTCACACCGGAATGGGAGTGCAACCGATGTCTAAAAATCAACCACACAAGCACATATATATATATATATATATATATATATATATAGTTTTTTTCTTGGCTAAATCTCTATACCAAAAGGCAAAGCTCTAATACCATTGTAACATGCGGAAGCTTATAGATGGATTATACTTTAGATAACAAACATGCAGAAGCTTACAGGCAAGATTATACTTTAGATATAATGAATATTCATCACCTTGTTTCTTGATGATTGCACAATGTAGCATAGATAAGAGTGCAAGAGTGGTACACCTGATTGGGTCCCACATACCCTCTGCAGGGCACCAAGGATGGTGTATTTGCTTTATTGAATGATGAGAAAAAGATTGACTTCTGGAGGTCTTCCCTTGGCTATAAACCTTCAGCCTGAAGACGACCTGGTTCTTGACCTTCAAGTTTACCTTCGCATGATGCTGCCTTTGGTTGTCCTAGCACTTTAGCACTTTGTAAATAATGAGTTGAATTGACTCATTGACAAGCCCATGCTCATATATGTCCTATACTATTGGATGGTTTTCTCTAGAGGTCGACATGTTTACTATATTAATAGCCCACAACCTGTTTTATCAGCCTTAATAGGCGTCTTTCACATTATGCTAGCCGCCTTGCTCTAATTGCAGCCCATGGCCTAGATGCCTCGTCGTATGGCTGACCGACTAGCTGTGAAGGCCATGTGGGCTGGCCGATTGGCTGCCCAAGCCTTCTAGGCCTGGCTGACAGCCAATCCATGGCCACTAGGGGCTCGGCCCTTCCCTCCTAGAGGCTAGCCAACAAGGCCTATGCCCTACAAGGGATGGCCATACATGCTTATGGGGCTTCAAGGACCAAAGCCACGGCCCATGGGCTGCCCCACATGGCTAAGTATTGGGTAAAAACCCTATACTCTATGCAATCATTCATGCAACTACATGCTTTCCTCAGATGCCTAGCATCTGGCTACAAGCCAAACCCGAAACACCTGTCATCATTTCACAGGTTGACTCACAATACAGACTGGCACTATTCCATGTGCAGGACTTGCACACCTGACCAAGGACATGTACGAGACTTGTACACCTGACCTTATATGCTTAAAGTGGAACGCTGGATGACTCATCCTGAATTGGGACTCACAAGGGACCAATTCCCACTCTAGGTCCTACACCTACTTGTATAGATATGTCCGCGTGGCATCCAAGTGTGGGATACATATGATAGCATTAGCCGTTGCGAGAAACCCAATGTTTCTTGCTCGCACAAAGCACATTGAGGTGTATTATCATTATGTCAGGGAGAGGCTCACTGTGTAGTAGAGATTATCCTAGCTTATGTCTCTGCACACGACAATGTGGCAGATATGTTCACGAAGGCTCTATCACAGGAGAAATTTGAAGCTTTTCACAAAGCTTTGGGCTTATTGCCATTTGGGGATTGATCAGCCACATGATCTTGTACATGTTCACATCATCACTACATGGGGAGATTTCTAGCCTTTATATGTTAGTAATGTGTGGATGTAGGCTAATAATGGGCTGGGACACTTTTACCCTCTTTAGGAGGTTTTTTCCCTCGAGTGTATGCATGCACGTACTCTTATGAGTGTGTGAGTGACCTTATCATGTCACTTCACTTGTACTTCACTCATTCTCATCAATCTACTTTGAGTGTTGTGCTTCCATCTCTCTCTCCTTGCTTGCTGCATCTATGTGTGTGTTGCTACATTGATCTCCACTCCAATAGGAGCATGGGTGCAAATGATGCTCCTCCACTTTAACCCGATACGAATCTTATCGCGAACTCACTCTTTGCTCCACACATTGATCTGAACTCCAATAGCATGGCTATTGGGCTTGCTATCTCTAATGACGTCTCTGCCCCCACTGCCTCCTCGGAAAGTGTGAGCACTGGAACTAGCCCCTATGCCTTTGGATGCTCAGTTAGCATGGTAGACACCACACTGCGGAACCACTCATCTCATCCTCCTCCTCAATGGATTTGGAGAGAGAGTCGAAAGTTCACTTATTGACTCCTCTTTGTCCTCTCCGAAACTAAAATGGCCTTTGGGATGGGTTGTTCTCCATCTGTTTGGATCACCTCTAAGCCTGGTAATGTGTACTCCTTGGGCTCATCCTCCAAAATCTGCTCCTTACTTGGGACCTCTATCATTGATACCACTACCTCTCTTGAAAGATTTCCGACATCCTTGGACACTCCCTCCTATTGAGCTTCATCTATGAAAGGACTTACCACTGTATGTGCTATCATTATTGCTTGGATCTCTTCAACAAGCTGCAACTTGTTATCTAACAGTTGGATAAACTCCTCACTCCGCACTATCCTATATGGTGCCACTACTCTCTTGTAGAGATCGATGTTGGTGGACCATTTTTTCTCCCAAGAAACACCATAGCTCTCTAACATTGTCTAAAGTTCCATGTTTTGTTCCTGCTGTAGATGTACTGGAAGAAAACAAACACACCTTTGTGGTCATGGACTAGGTGAAGGTTTCATCCTTACGTGATGGAGGAAGGGTGGGTGTAGCCAATTGGCTTGGGCAAGGACACCGCATGTACCGGATATAAAACATTACCCTATCTACTTCCTCCGTCCATAAACTTGTTGGCTTGTAGCACCCCCTTGGAGGCACTCTTTTGTTGCATTTTGTTATGTATATGGGTGCCTATTGTGTGATGTCTTGCAACCTAAATAGGCTATGTTTTTGTTGAATCTAGCCATCTACTATATGTTGTCCTGTAGCCTAAATAGGACTGTGTTTTTGCTAAATCAGACCGCCACTACTCTCCCAGATCTAGCCTTTGAGTGCCCACCATTGGACCCCCTTGATGTGTCTTCTTCCACCCATGCCTTGCTATGTTTAAAGCATCAACAAGCCCCCTTGCTTACTTACTCTATCCACCCTCTACTTGGTGCGTTTCACCCTCTTTCTTGTCCTTTGGCCGAGTGCCCCTTGCACACACAAGAGCTACTAGTACATAATTTGCAAAATGTAACCTTTATGAAAAAAACACGAACCTAAGTAAAAACACAAATGATGATGGGGTTCTTCGTGATGGATCTCCACACCCTTATGAGAGAAAAATTACAATCTTTCTACCGTCAAAAACTAGACACTTTGACACCAATGTAACATGGGTGCTTGCAAAAGCATGTTTATGAATTGATTGATTACGATTAGTGTTGAATCAAGGACTTAAACCCATACACAAACTAGTTCTTATTCATGCTCAATATTCAAAAGAGAGGGATGACCTAATCTACCATACATTAAGAAATGGCTATGGCTAAAACCTACACTCCTATTATAGTGTCTAATGTTGATGAGTTGGCTACCAAATCTACCAACCCTAATAATAATGTCCACCTAAGTGTGTTCACACAATAACCCAATAAATTTGTCCACACTTGGCTGCTCATTGGATGCCTGGGCAATATTACAATGAGTTGGCACAATAGCCCTTACAAACACATGAATCCGGCCATGTACTCAACCTCTGAGATGGCCAATAGATAGAAGCATGTCCATGTCACACTCGGGAGAGTGCACGTGACAACTATGTAGGCCTACATAGTTGGACCATCGAGATCATCATAAGTGCTTAATGGTTCCTAAAAATCAAGTGAGGGTGGGCTACAAATAACCTTTATAAGCAAGTCTGGGGCATCTTACAAGATCAGAAGCACCAATTGAACCACAAAAAATCTGCCAAAACTTCTCTTACCAACTCGTCTACACTCCTGGACAAATCTCCAAAACTTGTTAAGCTTAGCATTGATGGGATAGCTGATTTCATAAAGAGATCTGCATGGATTGGCTCTTCTTTGTCTTCATCAGAAGGGCTTCAAAAGCAGTTGGGTACATTGGAGAGATTTCTGTGAAGGTAAATTTCAGAAGGGGGTGCTAGGGTAAGTGAGCAAGCATTTCTCCACTCAAAGTGGACTCCCTCCAGATACTCCAGGGCTTTGAAGACTTAACCAAGCCAATCTTTCTCCCAACAAAGAGTGCAAAATCCAATGATGGGCAGGGAATGGCAGGTCATGGGCATGTTTTTTCCTGGCACAATTGGTGAGAGAACATTTCCATGCTCAGTCTATACAAGAAACTTCTTGTTTTAACTTCATGGTCTGCCTAATAATAATATAAGATCACTTTGCTAAGGGCTGACCTTTCATTTGAACTAGAGTTGGAGATCATGATGCTCAAAACACATGTCTACACTCCTCAACATTTAAACAGCTGCCTTTCTTGTCTTTCCAATCGAAAAGCATATTGCAGTCTTTCATAGAGTGAAACAGCAGGCTGCCTCTGAGAAGCAAAGGGAGTTACACAAACTTATGTTCAATAAGTCATGAACAAAGTGGTAGATTTTACAATGAATGGAGAGGTTGTGTACATCCACAAGTACCCGTGAAGAAAAAGGACTTAAAGGTCTCCATTCTCAGATGTAGGGCGGTATTGGTCGTCCCCTAGCATGCCCTTGAGGCTTTTGGTGAGCCAAATTGCAGTCTCTCTAGGGGAGACCTGACCTTTACCAAAAGGCTTGAGAACAATGCGCAGCTCATCGAGCTTTTGCTGTTGAAGCAGCTGGGCACAAAGCTCCAGAAGCCCCTCCAAAGCCTCAGCTCGTTGCTTGTACGACCTCACGTCCAGTCCCTTCTCCTCCCCACCTTCCTTGTGCACTGCATTGTGGCCCTGATGCAACACGCCATTATTGGTGCTTGTGGTTTTAGTGGTCCCTGTGGGCACTGTCAACACATCAATTTCTGACTTCTGCAGTGAGTCCATGTCAATGCTGCTGCCCTGCTGCTGTGCAAATTCCCCCTCTTGCTGCTGATCCATTCCAATCCTGAAGGTGCTATGCCTTATCACATGTATGACATCATTGAATGCAGGTCTCACATGCATCGGCTGTTTCTCACTTGTTTGAATGGTCCCCTTCTCTTGAGTCTGGTCCTCGTGTTGTTCTAGCATGCCATGATCAATGGTCATGGTCATGGGCTTGAAGTTTGCAGCAGCAGGAGAGGCTTTACCTTCGGGATCCTGCGTGTATAGCACTGTGTTTAAGCTGCTCTGCCTCTTAATTAGAGATACAACTTCATCCCCTTTCAGTGAAATTTCCTTTTCGGGAAACTTGCCAGTGTCAACTAGCTGTTCTTTGCACTGACAGTCGTCAGTCGACAAGGGGAACTCTGCTATGAGGTCCAGCCGAGGGGCATTCACAGATACATCAGAAGACTCATCCACAAGGCTTGCCGACTGTATAGAGTTGGGCCCCAAACTCTCACCAAAGTTTCGTGCTTCATCATAGCAGCTACGATCCATAGTAAGGGAGCTATAAACAGAGATTGCTTCCAGATTAGAGCCCTCCAAAACCTCCTCGTTGGGGGGATCAGTTTCATCGACGGGTACCACATTGGTGCTTTGCAAAGAGGAGTGAGGATTGGCCGTTTCAGCCTCCAACTTTACTGTCTCTTCCATGTCCAATGATTCTACAGTGTCAGCATTTGACCCCTGGGGAGATGAGCTTCTCTTGGCAGTTAAGGGTCTCAGCTGTGTTGGAGCCCAACTTTTTCTCGGGAGCCTGTTGGCTGGTTTCTCTTCACCTGCCTGCCGGTTTAGCAGAGCAAGATTGGGTCCATCAGTTCGTTGTTTGATCCTTGGAGATGCTTCCAGGACAGGAGCCTGCACAAGCACAAATGAGTCACAGCGAAATCTGAAGAAACAGGAAACCTTGAACATATTCATGAATTGTGAGAACAGGTCTTCGTTTGCAATTTGAATTGGGGATGTAAGGAGTGGGCCATTTCTTTTTTTGCTGTTGTATCAAATGTGGTGGTATAGAAGTTATGACTCATGATATGGGGGGCGTGGTTTTCCTTGTAACATGCAGAAGGTTTGTAGACTTTACTCGTGGGTTTGCAGATAGGAACCAACGTGCATTAACTTGCACGAGAGAAAGAAGTGCACAGTGGTTGCTGGGCTTGGTCTTTTCCATCTTGATCTCCTGCAAGAAAGAGACCTCCAGGCAGTCCCCAAGCAGCCCGATTGGAGGTGAACGCAAGGAGGGAACAGATCCACCTGATGGTCCCAGGTGTGCACAGACCTTCTGGCAGCACGTGTGCGTTTTGAGGTTAGTGTGCTCTTCAGGAAAACGCAGATCTCAGGTCAGTTCCGTCACTGGCAGATTCAGCCCCGTCTTTTGTAAATCAATCATATCTGCAGCAATCAAGCCATGCTCCATTCGTGGAGCGGGCACTTTAGTGGGTAATGAGACTCCATCTGGTGCCCATTTAGAGGTGCTGCATATGGCCTGGTCGACCCAGGCTGTAGGATTGGCTGGCTCAGCCAGCGTGCACCATGCGTATGGGCACCTTCCTTCTTCCTTTGCTTTCACTTGTCTCATGGCCCCTAAAATTGTATACAAACTTCAACCCCTGTCACTAGTACCTGGACATGGGTTCAAACTTTGTACCCAACCAAGACACGCCAACATTTCTAGACATGTACAGGGGTGCCCAAGACACCCAAAATGCATAAGTGTCTCCGCACCCCATACATCATATCATACTGCACAAGTTCGGCACATCATGTCATTCTGCTAGTGGATTACAAGTTCGGTGTCGGAAAAACAACACGATGGTGTGGTACTATCACCTGCATCCTGCACTTGGATGCCACGTAAACATTTCTGTACAGAAGGTGCAAGACCTGGGATGGTGAACTGGTCCCATGTGAGCCCAGTCCGGGACGAGTCAGCCAGGGATCCATCTCATATGTCCGAGGTCAAGTGTGCATTGTCCTGCACAGGAGTCTAAGGTCAGGTGTGCACTGTCCTGCACATGAAACAGTGCCAGTCCGTGCTGTGAGTCTCCCTCTAGAATGATGTCAGTGATTCTGTGTATCGGGTATGGTACCGGATGCCAGATCACTAAGTAGTTAGTGTTTAGGACAAGGGACCAGCCCATAGGGCTACCCCAGATCTTAGTGTGGGCATGGAAATGGTGTGGAACCACCCCCATGAGGGCCAGGAAGGCCCTGGCTGAACCCACCAGACATGGAGGGGCTGTAGAACAGCCCTAGGGCAAGAATAAGGCAAATTCCACGAGTTTACAGCCTTTACATGGCTATAGGGCAAGTATGGGACAGCCCATACAGGCTGCCCAGCCCTTGGGATGTGTGCAAAGGCCTTGCCCAGCCTTTGGAATTCAGACGCTTCACCTTCTCAGCCTGTAGGGAAAAACGCAGCATTGAATGTGAATTAATTCAGCATTTTATGCTCAATTTCTGGTCGTGGGAGCATTTAAAGCTGGCCGACTGCTCATGATTGGGTAGTATAAATAGCATTGCCCACAATCCCATTCATTCATCTCATTATTCACCAAGAGCTCAAGCAAATCAAGGACTAGACAAGCCAAGGGAGTTGCTAAGCAAAGGGGTGGAGTACTGAAGGTCAAGGGCAGGGATTTCCCAGCCAAGAAAGGTCAAGAATTCTATATTTTCTTTTCAGATTCACATCATTCTAATAAAGCAAATACACCATCCGTGGTGGGGGCCCTACAGAGGGTAATTGGAACCCAATACTGCGTCCTCTCCATCTCTCCCTCTCTCTCTCTCTCTATTTTCTAGCACATCTCCTTTCAGTTTGTGGTTGATTTCCGTCGTGAAAAGAGTGCTGAATTCTGAGTATTGAAGTTATCGATTCTTCTCCAAAGCTTCCGCATGTTACAGTGGTACCAAAGCCTACTTAAAGTACAAAGATTCAGCAAAGAAACCATAATTTTTTCTCTCTCGTGTGGTTGGTTTTTAGACGCTGGTGGACTACCCCTTTCGGAGTGACTCCTGTCCCTCCAAGGACGGTTGGTTTTTAGCCTCTGGAAGCCTCCGGACGTCTCCCACACAGATAGCGGATGGTCAGATTGCGTTCCGGAAAGGAAGTGCATTTTCCTGCTATGGCGAGCTTCGACGACGAGAGAGACCAGGAACCATGGGACCAGAGTGCACCAGGCAGCCCAGCTAGGGCACCAGGCTTGAGTGTCACAGACATGTTCCAGCAGCAGCAGCTGATGTGAGCAATCGCAGAACAGACAGCCAAGTTGGATGAGCAGAAGGCGCAGATCTTGGCTTTGGAGGAGCGTACCCGCTCTCCAGCGTCGCATTTTCCATCTCCTCCTCCCTCTCCTTCCGTATCCCAAATACCAGATCCTCAACTCAGGAACCCTCTCACAGGGTCACAGCCGCAACCAAGCTCTTTGCTTGAGTTGCAGATGCGTGCATTGGAGATCCGACAACGAGAAGACAAAGCCATGCGACGCATGGAACATGAGCGTTACCTCAAAGCATTGGATGCCAGATTGACACCAGCGGCGCCCTCACATCATTTTCCCGAGAAAATGAACTTTAGTAAGTATAATGGTAAACTCGATCCCACAACTCTCTATTCATGGTTACATCAATTTGAAGCTTACTTTGCCGCAGTTAGGAAAACAGATATTGACAGAGTGATCTTAGCCAGTTGGTACTTGGAAGGTGAGGCCATTCCTTGGTGGACTCAGTGGGCTCATGTCCACACCAGAGCAAGTATGGCAGCTTATGTGTGGGACGAGTTTGTTCGCGACCTTAAGCAGCGGTTTCTACCGCCCCACTACCTTGAGCGACTCAAAGACGAGTTTAGGGGAGCGCGTCAGAACGCGCAACCAGTCCTTCAGTTTGCCAATAGACTTTTGACTTTATGTCTGCAATTAGGCTTATCTAATACGGACAAGAAAGGGCAGTTTTTGTATGGCCTTGACACGCAAATCCAATGGGAGGTGCGTATGTTTAGGCCAGCCACTTTTGAGGACGCACTCTCGCTTGCGCAGAGTGCAGAAATGAAACACAATGGTGGCAAGCCCAAGACTTCCCAGCCGGCTTCTCCCAGGGCTACCGTCTCGGGGGGCAAAAGCCAGAACCAGACGGGGTCTTCCCCAGGTCAGAGCCCGGGAGCCTCTGGCTCCAAGAACTCGAACAGTGCGTCTAAGCTTACTCCAGACCAAAAAGCGGAGGCAAGCAAGACAGGTGGCAAGTTGAGTGCTGAGGAGCTTTCTCAGTACAAGAAGAAGGGTAGATGTTTCTTTTGTCATACAAAAGGGCATACTTCTCGGGATTGTCCGAAGAAGCCTCCAAAGCCCGCCGCCGCCGCCTCCACAGCTTCCGTGGTGAGCTCAGCTCCCACACAGACCCCAGCGGCTACCCCTAGGTCTTCACACCCCGGTGCTTCAGTTGGAGCAATTATTAGCTGGGAGCTCGAAGATAAGCAGAAGGGCGCCCATGACCAAGAGAATGAACGCAACGAATTGCTCAAGTCCTTTGGCTACATAGGTGGCCAGAGAGTCGTTGTCTTGTTTGACAGCGGTAGCACGGAGGATGTGGTCATGGAACAGGCAGCTAGGCGTGCTCGTTTCAAGCTGACTTCGATGGACAAACACGTTGAGGGTTTTAGCACAGGCATGACAACGAGCGTCGAGTATGAAGCTCTAGGTGCTAAGTTAGTGATTCAGGGCATAGAGTTTGTGCGTGACTTTATGGTTGCCCCTCTTGTAGAAGCAGACATAATTTTGGGTATTCAGTGGTTTCCCAAGTTTCTTCCTGATGTCAAGTGGGACAAGCACACGTTCCAGATCAATCGGAATGTGTCAAACGCCCCGGTGACCATTAAGTGTGAGCCAGGAATTCCGAACTTTCCACTCATAAGCCACTTGGCTAAGCGAGCACTCCGGGAAGGCGGACAGTGTGATGATTTACATCCAAACAGCCCAGACGGTGGCCAGTGCTTTCGAGAAGTACTCGGTTCTCCACGAAAAGTTCCAGAAGATTTTTCTTCGGGACAACCTCCCTCCTCAGCTCCCCCGTCCAGACCGGAGAACCACAAGATTGACCTCTTCCTAGGCTCAGAACCCCCGAGCAAGTTTCTGTATCACCTTTCCAAGGCAATGGAATCAGAGTTGGACCGCCAACTCCAAGAATTGTTGCAATCTGGCTTCATCCGCCCCAGCGTGTCGCCATTTGCAGCACCGATCTTATTTTTCAAGAAGAAAGATGGGTCTTCCCGTTTGTGTGTCGATTATCGTGCACTCAACAAGCTAACTATCAAGAGCAGATTCCCGATGCCTCGAATTGACTATATTCTCGAGAGGCTGAATGGAGCAAAGGTGTTCTCGAAACTTGATTTAAAGAGTGGGTACCACCAGGTGCGGATTGTGGAGGGGAACATCCCCAAGACAGCCTTCCGTACAGAACGGGCCCACTATGAATTTGTGGTCATGCCATTTGGCTTGACGAACGCCCTAGCTACATTTAACCGCATGATGATGCGTGTTTTCCGGGATTTGATTGGAAAGTGTATGTTCATATTTCTGGACGACATACTCATATTTTCAGCTACGGTTGAGCAGCATGACGTTGATGTGAAGAAAATTCTTACGTTGCTGGAAAGCAACGAGCTCTACGTCAATGAAAAGAAGTCGAAATTTTATCTGTTCCAGGTGCATTACTTGGGATATATAATTAGTGCTTAAGGCATTCGACTTGATCCGGCTAAAGTGGCCCAGATTGTCAACTGGGAAGTACCTCAGACAGCCTATGACATTAGATCACTTGTGGGTATATGCCAGGCATATTCCACCCACATCGACAAGATTTCTGACCTCTCGGCACATCTCACCGATCTGCTAAAGGGAGTGAAAACAAGAAGGCAAAAGATTCGAATGACTCCACGAGCGTTGGAGGCATTCCAAAACCTCAAGGTGGCTTTATCAGAAGCACCTTGTTTAGCACTTGCCTCGTGGGACGACCCATTTCAGGTGATCACCGATGCGAGTAGCATCACAATTGGAGGTGTATTGCAACAGAATGGTCATCCAGTAGCTTACATGTCTCGTAAGTTACTATCCGCCGAGAAGAACTACTCAGTCTATGATCGTGAACTCCTAGCGGTTATACAAGCCTTGAAACATTGGAAACATTTTTTGTATGGACGTGACTTCGAGGTTACTGACCATCAGGCATTACGCTGGATTCAGACAATGCCAAGTGCACAGCGGAGTGATCGACAACACTACTGGAGTCAGATATTCCAGCAGTTCGGTGGTAAGATTGAGTACCTTCCAAGAAAGGCCAATCCAGTGGCCAATGCTTTGAGCAGGAAGGGACAAGTGTCTACGATTCAGACCACTAGACTTGATCTTGTTGGTACAGGACTAGAAGACATGAAGCACATGTACACAGATTCCGAGGAATTCGGTACACAGTGGGAACACGCATTGGATGCCACAGGACCATGCCATTTTCTGATACGCGATGGTTGGCTTTTCTACAAAGGCCGACTATGTGTCATGAAGTCATTCCGGGCAGCTCTTCTCCATGATGCCCATGACGCCATTACAGGTGGTCATAGGGGCATGAATTCGACTTTGGAGAAATTAGAACGGGAATTGGTACCCGATTGGCAGGATTCCTAGGACCATAGTGTCAGACCGAGATGCCAATTTTATGGACCCTGTGATTTTCTCTGGACAGTATGCAGGTGTGCACGGGGACATGGTGGACAGTGTGAATGGCATCAGATTGGAGTTAAAAAGGAAATCCATGTGTGGACAACCCTAAGTGTGAAGGGGGCAAAGAGATTATAACTCAAAAGGTTTTAAAAACCTTTAAAAACAATATAATGCCTTTTATAAAAGAAAACGTGGCCCATATGCTATTATTGGGGCCACGTGTGTGCTTTTTTATGAAGAAGAGGGGCTGGCGGGCAGAAAGGGGGCGCCTATCTCTTGATGAAGGTGTGCTTTCCGCTTAGGAGGACTGCTCTTACACGCCGGTTTTCTCTTTTGCACAGAGGCGGCTGCTGGACAGAGAAGCACTTGTGGGATGGTTCTCCTTTGCAAGGACAGCAGGCTCTACAGGCTTCTGACAGGTTGCAGAAGGGAAGGTGTTAGATGGCTGTTGGACTGGCTGCAGGCGGACTGAACAGCCGTTGCAGGTACAGGTGTCGGCATGCCATGCTCTCTCTCTCTCTCTCTCTCCCCCCCCCCCTGCTCGCCGCCGCCTCCCCTGCTCGCTTCCGCTGCCCTTCCCTGTCCGCCGCCTCCCCTGCTCGCCGCCGCCACCCTACCCTACCCTGTCCGCCACCCTGCTCGCTCCCCCCGCCTGCTGCCCTGTTCGCTGTACGCCGCCGCCGCCACCCTTCTTCCCTGTCCGCCGCCGCCACGCTGCTCGCTTCCCCCGCCTGCCGCCCTGTTCGTTGTACGCCGCACAGGTCTGCTGGCAATGGCCAGTCTATCGATCCGTTAGGCTGTGTGCCTGCGCGCCCCTTTCCCCACCCACCCTTGCTCAGGCCCCCAAGGCAGCAGCATAACTCTCTCTCTCTCACTTCTTCCATGGCTTCACCCTTGCGCAACCCGACGAAGGCGACCTTTATGGTCACAAACAAGAGGATAACAAATGTGGAAAAGGAAATGAAGGAATGGAAGGCAGAGATGGAGGGATGGTGGAAGGAGAAAGCAAACTTTCTCCAAATGGTATTCAATGAGGGTAAGCGGTGGAAAGAGGAGAAGGAGGACCTCATAGCGGAAGTCAAAGACCTTCACGGGGAAGTCAACACGCTCAAAGGCGTAATTTCAGCTCTTCAGAGGGAGCTTGCAGAGGCCAAGGCAAATGGTGGACTTGAAGAAGGTGAAATTCAGCCATCCATGATAGAAGAACTCAAGGTTATCAAAGAACAAGTACGGGCAATTAAGGAAGAAGAGAAGCAACAGGAAGCAAAGACTTCCTCATGGGTGGAAGTCATCACCAAGACGCAAAAGAAGGTGGATGAAGCGGAGAAGTGGATAGAGGTCGCCAAGAAGGGTAAAGGTAAGGAGATAACAACCCCTACACCTACAATCATTAACATGACTTTGGAAGAGGAACAACGAAGACGTACACGTGCTTTGCATGTGAGGATTACCGGCCTTAAAGACGGGGATAAAGTTGAAGAGGAGGTGAAAGAGCTTATGGTGTTGATGGGGATTGACAGTCCGACACACGCAAAAGCCTGGAGAGTGGGCAAAAAAAGCGGAGGCAACGGGGAAACATCAAAGGAAAGAGCTCTCATACTTCGCTTCCCTTCTATTGAGGCGAAGAAGGAGTTCTTGAAGAGACGACCCACTTTAAAGAATACAGGCATTTTTCTTGGTGATGATCTTACTCTTTCACAGCTTGCACATATGAAGGAAGTCATGCCAGAGATTAGAGCAGCAAGAGAAAAGGGTAAGATAGCATTTTATAGAGAAGGGAGGGTGGTCATCGTGGAGCGACGCTCTACATGACGGTGCGAGACCTATGGGACCAAATTAAAGCTGGCAGCCTGGAACTGCAATGGATCCCTCAGACTTGATGTGGGTGCCTTTGAGGACAGCTTTAGAGATAGAGATATAGTCTTCTACTCGGAGACTCACCAGGCCCCTGGTCAGATGATGCCACAGGTGACAGGATACAGATGGGAGACAGCTTGCAGAGTAGGGACGAGATCGGTACACAGTAGTAGAGGATCAGGAGGGGTGGCAGTTCTTTTCAGGGAGGAGCTGCAACCGCTTATACACATAGTTCGGAGAGATGATCAGGCCAGATATATGTGGGTGAGACTGAGGGCCGACACAGGCAGATTCCTGTATATTGCCATATGCTATTTTGCTCCTAGTACATCGACATATGCAGCAACTAGAGGGCAGTCTCCTTTCTCTGTGCTAGATGATGACATATGGGAGTTCTCTAGGGATGGAGACATCATCCTGTTAGGGGACTTTAATGCCCGGACGGGCAACCGCCAGACAGCCTTTTATGATACCTCGGAGGAGATGCTAAGAGAGTTGGACACTCTGGATATGGGATTAGACAGAAGCTCACAGGATGTGGAGTGCACAGAGTATGGGAGATATTTGGTAGATATGGGGACTGCGCATGGGTTGGCCATACTTAATGGCTTGCAGAGGTTTCCGTCAGCAGCTGGATTTACTTGCTTTCCACATAGACATGGTGCTAGCACAGTGGATTATGTTATGGCTATGCCCAGCTTTGTTCCATGCATTGAGGACTTCACAGTTGGATCTCGGCCCATTGGGGTAGTAGTGGATCATGCATTGTTGACATTGACTATCTCTTTTCACTTTACCACAGCTCAGAGGACACGAGGGGCAGATCACACTCGATATACTTTTACCTCAGAGACTGATGCTGTCTACACAGATGGGATTTATAGACGTCTGTACACAGAGGAGCCAGGGAGACCTTTGGAGGAGTTGACCCATATACTGACAGAGACTTTACATGATGCAGCGAGAGAGGCATATCCACATACTCAGCCTGGACAGAGACAGCATTCTAGATGTATGCCCCAGAACAGCTGGTATGATGAGGAGTGCAGAGAGACCAGAGCCCGACTGCAGCGGGAGGTTGCTTTGGGAGTCACTACTCACCGACAGTCACGTATTGCCTTCCGACGCCTTGTGCGAAGGAAGAAGCGGGCCTTCCTTACTCAGCTAGAGCAGGAATTATACCAGCTGTTCTTGAGCCAGGATTCGAGGGAGGCTTGGCGTCTGTTTCATGAGTCCTCCCCTGCTTTGGCCATCACTTCTACAGAGGTCTGGGGTAGTTATGCAGCATCTCTATATACAGTTCCTGGACAGACACCTTTTCCTGACCCGCCAGCACCATGCCCACAGACATGTACTTTCTTTACCGCAGAGATGGTAAGGAAGGCCATTGATAGGATGAAGACTGGGAGAGCATATGATCACGATGGATTGGTTGCTGAGCACTTTATTCATGCGAGAGACATGCTGGCAGAGCTTCTAGCAGTGATGTTCAATCGTGCTATGTGCGAAGGCTTACCCGAGACTTGGAGTAGGTCCACCATCGTGCCTATCTTCAAGTCAGGGGACCCTATGCAGCCAGGGAATTATCGCACTATTATGATTGGTCACACACTAGCACGATTGTATGCATCCATTCTTGAGCAGCAGTTGAGTAGATGGGCAGAGAGAGTTGGCATTCGAGCAGAGGGACAGGCAGGGTTCAGGAGAGGTTTCTCTACTCTTGACCACATCTTGACTCTCCGGGCCATTATTGAGGAGGGCAGGTCGCATGGGCGACGGATTTATTGTAGCTTTGTGGACTTCCGCAAAGCATTTGATACAGTGCCCAGAGCCAGATTGATGAGGCGATTACAGGAGATGGGGGTACCCACAGAGCTCATATGGGGAATTATGGCTTTATACAGATCAGTTGCAGGACAGGTACGCACCCCAGAGGGGGTCTCTACTTTGGTTCACTCCACTATAGGAGTGAAGCAAGGTTGCCCGTTATCTCCTTCACTGTTTGGTATGTATGTGGATGAGGCTTCTGACTACATTGAGAGATTGGGGGACAGAGGAGCCCAGCTAGCAGGTACATGGATCCCACTATTGTTATATGCTGATGATATTGTGTTGATCTCTGACTCTCCTGAGGGTATGCAGCGTCATCTGGATGCTTTACATGAGTTTGCACATGATAGTGGATTGTCTGTCAACCTTGGCAAAACCAAGGTTATGGTGTTTAACACCACGCCACAGTGGGTTAGGCGATCAGCTTCCACATTTACATATGGGCAGGAGATTGTGGAGTATACAGATGCATATACATATCTTGGGGTAGTATTCAGTGGGCCAGTGTTTTCGATGAGGAGAGCAGCAGAGACTAGATTGACTAGAGCACATGCAGCCCTGGGTGGTTTGGAGAGGATGTGTTCGCAGGTTCAGTTTCAGGAACCTCGAACAAAACTCTGGCTTTTTGACACTCTAGTGACATCAGCTATGCTTTATGGAGTGCAGATATGGGGACCTTCAGTGGGCCATCACAGCGCAGGCGGGTGGAGAGGTATGGAGAGGCCTTTGGTATCTATGATTGCTAGGCTTATTAGAGCCAAGGCTGTGGTACCTCATGAGATTATTCGAGCAGAGCTGGCGGCTGCCCCTCTGGTGATTGAGGCTCTTACGAGATCAGTCTCCTACATACATGGCTTGTGGGATCTCCCCCGAGACAGATATGCACGCCTCGCCCTGGAGTCCTCCCGACAGTTAGCTTTACAGGGAGACACGGCTTGTTGGTATGGACAGATGACATCTTGGTTCCAGGCACATGGTTTTAGCATGGACAGATTGCCTCCCTTCCAGTATTCTCTGGAGGCACCCTCTCTCACTCTTACACGGACAGAGATTACCAGACTCATCCGTCAGGATTTAGTTCAGCTGGACATTAGGAGGACATGGATACAGCCGACTGAGGAGCTGGGCACGAAGATGGCTTTCTACAGAGAACATTTTCTTCAGCTCACAGCAGATGGTTTTGTGATCAGACCCAGTTACATGGATGTACACTTGTCTCATGCAGTACGATGTGCTATTGGTCAGATTCGCACATCCTCACACCAGCTTGAGATTGAGATTGGCCGATATAGAGGTATACCAGCTGAGGCCAGGATATGCCGAGTATGCCATGGGGAGCCAGAGACAGAGCTGCATTATATATGCCATTGTACTGCATACTATGAGATACGTGGTCGTTTCCACTGTTTATTCAGAGAGGGTTTTGGACCACTTTCCAGAGTCATGGGGTACCAGGACCAGAGGTGTTTGGGATTGTTCTTGCTTGAGCTGCGGAGACATAGAGATAGCCTGCTTAGGCGCACAGAGAGCCAGACTCAGAGGCACATTACAGACTTCTTTAGTCCGGCCATCACTGCGCGAGATGGACCACAGCAGCAGCAGGACATGGATACCGCCCACACCAGGGGTACACTGATTGATCGTGCGATTGAGCTTGGGTGGTCCAGACGCCCACGACCACGGAGGAGGGCATCCCAGCATAGACGGAGGTTGCAGCGGCAGATTCGGATTATTCTTGCGAGGCATGCGAGACACCCAGTCAGGGTGCTGACCACAGAGGATATTGAGGAGATCCGCCAGTGTCCGATGCGGCACATATTATGAGATGGAGGTACCTCCATAGTGTACCTTCCAGTTCCAGTTTCATTTTCTAGGTGCCAGTAGCATCATCTTTATTTTTCATTTTTCATTTTCTGGGTTTTTTTATCCAGACATTGTATCAGATCCACCATGATGTAACTTTTGGTCTCATAGGTCATTATGGCCTTTTGAAGACGTTAATATAACATTTCATTTCATTTCATTTCTCTCTCTCTTGGCAAACGGGTGGCTGCAGGCAGCGCTGGACAGAGCAGTGGGCGCACAGCCAAGACTGTTTTGAGATTGTTTATGAGATGTTTTGGTTGGCTGCAAGTACAGGTCACTTGAATGTGTTTCTTGGCATAGGAGTGAGGCAAGCTCGCATGGTTGCATGCTCATGGAGCAGATTGTTTTATTCCTGCTAGAAAGGAACAGAGGGACCTACAATTATGGGCATCTCTATGTTTCCAGATATTTCATGAGGGAACAGGTTACTAGATGTATGCCGTTGTTGGCAATGTTGTTGAATGGTGCCACGAATGGTTCTGTATGGAAACAGGACAGAAGTTTCAAAGGGAAACAGGCCTAAGGGTTTCATGTGGAAACAAGTCATAGGTTTCTCGAGGAAACATGTTTTTGGATTTCTCCAGGAGATAGGTCACATGCAGGCAGAAGGTACAGGAATGGACACATGTTTGGTACAACCTTGCTACTGATTGGGCAGGGGACAGGGAATCCATGATAGAGATGGATAGTACCCTTGGAAGGTAGAGAGGGTTGGTGCAGGTGTGTCGACTGTATGGTATGCTGTGCTGTGATACGAGTTCTCTTTTGAGAGACAGTTTGGGAGTCTGTGTTGTGATGCAGAAGCACTGGATGTGTCAAGGTGTGATGCTGTTCATGGGGTGAGAGGCTATGGATGGTTGTGGCAGCCCTGATCATGGGAGAAAGCTTCTGTATGCAGACTCAATGTGAGAGAGTCTTTCGATGCGAACAATGGCTGGACTTGTTTGTGGATGCCGAGTGGACAAGAAGCCATGATGCAGGTACTTTGCAGGCTTCACGAGTTCTACTGTGACGGATGAGTTCCCAGCCATATTGTAATCAAAGCTGTTATAATCAATTAAAGAAATACCACAAGGGGCGCCACTGCGTTTTGGGGCCAATCCGTGTCCGTGTACTGTTTGCAGGAGCACTCTAGCTCCCCCTGTTTGTTTTCTTTTTCTAGGTCCTCAATGGCGTTGAAGTGTTTTATGTGCAAGTGTTTGTTTCACCGCCCGTCAAATTTCTGAAGGCCGGTTTCAAGGTTCCGTTGCCCGGACATCGTCGACTTTCTCAAGGAGGCGAGCCCGTGGTTGTCACATCAAAAGCTTCAACATGAGGAAAGTGAAAAGAAAGTGCAGGAGACAATGCAGGGTTGTGTGTCTTTGCCTATATGAGGTGAAGAGCAAGAGCTGAAGATGAAGCTCAGGAGAAAAGACACCAAGGACAAGAAGTAGTCGGCCAGGAACAAGAAGCAGTTGAACTGTTATGGTGCAAGAGATGCGTTGAAGGCTATGGCTTTTGACACTTTGTCACCGGTGGTATCTTCACGGAGGCTTCATGGGTTCGGAAGACAGTTTCTTTCTATGTTTAGCAGTGGTGATCTACCATGCTTCATCGGGGACTTGTGCTTACCACTTGGGTGGAGTGCAAGCAGGTTTTGGGTGCGAACTGTTCACTGATGGATGCGAAGTGGATGGAGAAGGTGACTTAGCAGATTCACCTCAAGATTTGCAGCTTTATCTTGATGCCTTTGAGTTGGAGTCGACTCTTGTTACGGCTCATTCAGGTTCACCAGAGCATAGGTTTGGAGCATTGCCTGATGCTCAAGAGGGGGGTAGCACCTCCGCTCCCTTGTTACAGACAGGCTCAGTTGTCATCTCGGAGTCGCTTGGTGATATCTTTGTATTCACCCGATGGTACTGAGGCTGACATTACATCTCCTTATAGGACTTTTATGATCTTGTGTTCTAGACACATGAGATGATGGTTGAGTATGGTTCACAGTCGCACGCACCTTGAACTATAACTGCAACTATGGATAACTCTATGGAGGGCATAAGTCTTGCGAGCAGTCCTAGAGTTGGTTTGGTTCATATATGGATTGAACTCTATTTGTGCATGTATGCATACACTTTTTGAGGTATTATTGTATTCTGGTGCCATTGGATCCTGGTACCATTGAGAATGGGTAATACTCTGGATTGTGTCGTGTGCTGCATGTATATTGGTATGATACATCAAGTGCTTTATTATGTTCATGGATGCACCACTGGGTGTGACTCCTGCGGGATGGCCATGAGACATATGTGGGAAGTCCTTAGTGGATGTATTGTTTGGATGCATTGAGTGCTTTCATATGCTCATGTTGTACCATCAGTCGTGGGTCCTGCGGGATGCCCATGGGCGTAAGACTTGCGAGCAGCCCTTAGACTGTTACTTAAGAGTAGGTAGAGCATCTTGAGGAGCATATTGTTTGCGAATGCATATATGTGCCATGCATATGTGTGTCATATGTAGAATGATGCATGGTTTTGTTTTTGGCTAACACAGTTAATGTGTTTCTACTTGGTTTTAGACTTTTGCTGCAGGAACAAGCAAGAGTTGTTTGTCACTTTGACGTGACAGTGTGGCATATTGTGCAGGATGATTGTTTTATCACCCAGATGCATTGGAGGGCCATTGTTTTTGCCATATGGGGCGTCTTTGCTCATAAGATGCCTTACTGTGTCATTGAGTGCAATCGAGGACGCTTGCTATTTGTCAAGAGGTGGGTTATGTCACGACCCTGTGTTTTTCTCTGGACAGTATGCAGGTGTGCACGGGGACATGGTGGACAGTGTGAATGGCATCAGATTGGAGTTAAAAAGGAAATCCATGTGTGGACAACCCTAAGTGTGAAGGGGGCAAAGAGATTTTAACTCAAAAGGTTTTAAAAACCTTTAAAAACAATATAATGCCTTTTATGAAAGAAAACGTGGCCCATATGCTATTATTGGGGCCACGTGTGTGCTTTTTTATGAAGAAGAGGGGCTGGCGGGCAGAAAGGGGGCGCCTATCTCTTGATGAAGGTGTGCTTTCCGCTTAGGAGGACCGCGGTATGGCTTGACAAAGAGTTTTTCGAAGACTATCCGGCGTTATTGACGGATTATCTGGAGGCTATGCAGCTTCCGTCAAGTTAAGCAGAAGGGGATGTCACGTGCATCACGCACTTGGATGCCACGTAGACATTTCTGTACAGAAGGTGCAGGACCTGGGATGGTGAACTGGTCCCATGTCAGCCCAGTCCAGGACGAGTCAGCCAGGGATCCATCTCAGATGTCCGAGGTCAGGTGTGCATTGTCCTGCACAGGAGTCTAAGGTCAGGTGTGCACTGTCCTGTACATGAAACAGTGCCAGTCCGCGCTGTGAGTCTCCCTCTAGAATGATGTCAGTGATTCTGTGTATCGGGTATGGTACCGGATGCCAGATCACTGAGTAGTTAGTGAAAACCGGCCTCTGATAGAAAACCAGAGTGCGGTAGGAGCAATCACCCGTCCACTTGTAGTCTAGATGAGAAACAAAACACAGATTGGAGCTAGAGTGCCCAAATCTGAAAACACAGCGACACCTGTTGGCCCCAAAGCTTGGCGCCCCTCGCGGTATTTCTTTATTCAATTAAAAATAATATGTATGGCTGAGTACAACACAAAGACCAGCCAAGAGTTTACACCTGTAAGTCCAATCTGACGGCCCACAAATCCTTCTCAGCACAGAGGATCTATGCACACAGATCTGTGTCCTCAAGCAACACACTGTGCCTCCCTCTGATCAGCCAAGATCACAAAGCAGGCCAGCCATGGGCATACATCTGGCATAACTCAAGAGCATGATACATCTTCTCAGCTCAAACATACATGTGCTGTCCAATCTCTGTCTTAATCCCTTGTCAATCTGCCATACCCCTCCTCTCACAAGGGGCCAGATAACACATATCTGCAACAGACATCAAGCAATAGAAAGAGAGATAGATGAACAGAAACAGAGCTTACCAAGTTCAGCTCGTGAAACAACACTGGAGGAAGCAACAGCACCAATCTGTGCTTGCAGGCACTTGAATCCACAACCCTGCTTCACACGTGTGCTTGCACTTGCCTGTATCCTCCTCCTGATGCTCACTCCTATGCTGTCCTTGAAAATACAGATCTGAAAATCAGCACAGTACCCGTCTGTACCGCCTCGGGATACATGCCAGGAGTTGTACTTGCATAAACAGCCTGCTGTCCACTTCTGTACCAACCTGAATCAGAGTATTCAGGTCTGTCCAGCCACCTGACAAGCGCCGCCTGCAGCTTCAGAACCCAAAAAAGCGTGCGTCAGCCCTGTCCGTACACTGTACGGCTGTCGTACAGGGCTGTACGGCCTGTGTACTTGCTGGTACAGCCTGTACTGGCCTGTGCGCAGAGTTTCCAGCAGCAGTTTCTGTGCGCAGCCAGCAACAGAGGAGAAAGAGAGAGAGAGAGTGTTTGCCCAGTTCTGGCCGTACAGTGCTGTACGGCTGATTCTACTCAGAAAAACAGCAACAGCACACAGCAAAACAGCCGCCTCCTTCTTTCTGTGCTTTTCCACGCTAGGATAACATGCGCATGAAAGAAGCTCCTCTTTTGCTACACGATTCCCCAAAAAGGGAAGAGAGAGAGAGAAGAGAGAGAAAACTCCTCCCCAATTTAATCCCTAGGGCCCCAAACTTTAATAAGTTCCTAGGGCCACTAAGGCCTAGGGGCAAACTCCAATAAACATTAAAACTTAATGTTTCTAGTTCCCCCCTTCACACCTAGGGATGTCCACACATCTTAAACTCTGTCCGGGCACCCCCCATGTGAATCACAAAATATTCTGACTCTGCAACCACCATGCCCACACTTGTCCTGCTCCATTTTCACAGGGCCATGACATACCCCCCTCTTGAAAGATGGCAAGCGTCCTCGATTGCATTCTGGTGATGCATCAAAATATCCAAAGTGAAATATACAATATGGCAAGATCAGCGTCCCAATCTCTCTGAGCCATACACATGTATCAACATTCACTGCAAACCAATGGCATAGTAATAGTCCAAGTTGTATACCACTGTGAACCATACATATCCACAAAAATACCATGTGACTAGTACACATATATCATAGAAGTCCCATAAACAGATGTACTGTCAGCCTCAGTACCTTCGGGTGAGAGAAAATCTGCACCAAGCGACCTCTAGATGTCATCTGAGCCTGTCTGTATCAAGGGAGTGGAGGTGCTACCCCCCTCTTGAGCATCAGGTAATGCTCCAGACCCATGCTCTGCTGAACCTGAATGAGCCACAATAAGAGTCGGCTCTAACTCAAAGGCATCGAGATAAAGCTGCAAAACCTGAGGTGAATCTGTTAAGGCACCTTCCTCCATCCACTGCGCATCCATCGGTGAATAGTTCTTGAACTTCACAAGATAGCGACGGGAAACTTTACCTCGTACCTTCCTTTCTTTATGTGCCAGTATCTGCTCTGGAATCAGAACCTCATCAAGTTCCTCAACTTCCGGCTGAGCCTCATCTGATACATCCTCAGGCACATCCCCACGGAAAGGTCTAAGAAGACTCACATGAAAAGCATTGTGAATCCTCCAGTGATCTGGTAACTTCAAACGATAGGTTACCTCACCAATCTTTTCCAAAACCGGAAAAGGCCCATAATATCGCATGCTCAACTTAGGGAATAAGCGCTCTTTACCCTTCATCTTCTTGAGTCTAGCCTTTTCAAAGCGCAAAAGAATCCAATCACCCAATGCAAACTGTAAATCACGTCTGTGACGGTCTGCGGCTTTCTTTTGCTTCTGCTGAGTTTTCTGGAGGGCCAACTTAACTCTCCGATAAGCTTCATCCAAGCTCTCCACATACTGATCAGCCTCAAAGATCTTATCCTTTGTATGCAAAATGGGCGGTACCTTCTTCCCTCCTTCTACAATCTCAAAAGGCGCTTTGCCTGTCGAGCTATGTACAGTGTTGTTATATGCAAACTCCACCAAAGGAAGATACTTTTCCCATTGTTGCTTGTGCTCTGACACATAACACTTGAGAAGATCCAACACTGTAGAGTTAGCCTCTTCTGACTGACCATCTGTCTGTGGATGAAATGACCATGAAAACTTGAGAGTTGTATCCATGTTGTCAAACAACCCTCTCTAAAACAAACTCGTCATCCGTGGATCACGGTCACTAATGATAGACGTAGGCAAGCCATGATACTTGAAGATGTTCGCCATGAACAACTTCACCATATGATCCACTTTAATTGTCTTCCTCACGGGAATGAAATGTGCCTGCTTACTGAACCTGCATATGATAGTCCAGATGCCATCATTTCCCGTTTGTGTCCGTGGAAGATCAAATACAAAATCCATGGCAATGCTCTCCCAAGGTCTATCCGGAATAGGTAAAGGCTGTAATAACCCTGGTGTCTTCTGACGGTCAAACTTTACCTTCTGACATACGATGCATTGCCTCACAAAGGCATCAACATCTCTTCTCAAGGTTGGCCAATAAAAGAAAGTCTCCACTGCTTTGACCGTGGCGTCAATACCTCTATGACCTGCATACGGTGGAGCATGACTTTCAATCATAACCTTGAGTCGCAATGGCCTGGTAACACACAGTCTGCCATGCATCAATAAAAACCCATCTCTGAGAGTGTAATGCTCATGCCGCTGACCCTCAGACATCTGATCATACAACCTTTCAAAATCCTCATCATGGGCATACTGCTCTTTCATTTCATCAAGCTCATGATGATAAGCAAGTGAAACTGCAGAGACTTGTGGCTTGCGTGACAAAGCATCTGCCACTACATTCTTTTTGCCTTCCACATGCACAATCTGGAAGTGAAACATTGACAAAAAGTTTGCCCAACGCATATGCTTCTCTGAAAGCTTAGTCTGCGTGAGGAAATAACGCAAGGTCTGATGATCTGTCTGTACAGTGAAATCAGCCCCAAGCAAGTAGTGTTTCCAAGTAGAAAGAGCGTGAATTACAGCCAACATCTCTTTCTCATACACCTGTAAATGCTTCTCGGCATCTTGCAAAACTCTACTCTCATAGGCTATCACATGTCCCTCTTGCATGAGAACTGCACCAATGCTACTTCCACATGCATCACACTGGACAACAAAAGCCTTTCGGAGGTCCGGTAACACCAATACTGGGTCCGAAGTAAGCTTTTCTTTGAGCTTTTTGAATGCTGTAATTTCCCGATCAGCCCATCTAAACGGAGTTGCTTTCTTCGTCAAAGCATGAAGAGGCGAAGCAATTTCAGCAAAGTGCCGTATGTAACGCCTGTAATAGGAACACAATCCTAAAAAGCTGCGTACATCATGCACGGTCCTCAAAGCTGGCCAATTAAGTATTGCTTCTACCTTTGCTGGATCCATACGGACTCCATGACCAGACACAATATGCCCCAAGAAATGTATCTCCTGCAAGAAAAACTCACTCTTCTTGCCATTAACCACCAATCTATGGTTTCTGAGTTCTGCAAACACAATGGCCAAATGCCTTCTATGCTCTTCCTCAGTTTGTGAATGCACAATCATATCATCAAAGAATGTGCCCACAAACTCTCTATGAGGCCTGAAAATCCTGTCCATCATTCTGTTAAATGTGGCAGGCGCATTTGTCAAACCAAAGGGCATAACCAAGAACTCATACAACCCAAATGTGGTTCGGAATGCTGTCTTATGCACATCCTCGGGTCTAATGCGTATCTGATGATACCCGCTTTTCAAGTCAATACGACTAAAAACTGTGGAGCCCTGTAAGCGGTCCAAGATGTCATCAATCCTCGGTATGGGGAATCGATTCTTGATGGTATTCTTATTCAGCGCCCTGTAATCTATACACATGCGCCAAGAACCATCCTTCTTCTGCACTAAGAACACAGGTGAGCAAAAGGGTGATGAGCTAGGCTGAATCAACCCCTTATTCAATAGCTCCTGCACCTGACTCATAATCTCTTCCTGTTGGGCTGCACTAACACGATACGGCGGTCTATTCGGTGGAGTACTACCAGGAATCAGATCTATGGCATGATCTTCTGGCCTCTCAGGAGGTAATTCTCCTGGCAATGACTCGGAAAAACAGTCTTGAAACCCACTTAAGAAATCAGCCCTGTCCTTATCTAACATTGACAAATTAGACTTAGACTCATCATCCTGTGCATCCTTTACATAAATCAAGTACGCGGAAAGATGCTTTTTCATTACTGATGAAATCGCCGAAGCGGATACAATAGGAACAGATTCCCCTTTGAGTTTTACATCCAATACATGCTCTTTCCCTCTATGAGTCAGAGTAATTTTCCTATTGTAAGTATCCACCACCGCATGTACCCTGTGGCACCATGGCATCCCCAACAAAACATCACAGCCATCCAAAGGCATGATGACGAACTCCTCGCTGTCCACATAACCCTGCAAATGAAGCCGAAGCTTCCCAATGATAGGAGTAACGGGTTCTGCATACCTTGGACAAGCCATATTTGCCTCATGTAGCGGCCCCATCTCCTCTGCGCGAATCCCCAATCGGCCAGCCAAATCTGGTGAAATGAAGTTGGCTCTAGCACCTGTGTCAAAGAAGATCAAAGCATTCTGATCTCTCACTTTGCCCCATGCCCTGCACAACTCTGTAGCTTCACCACCTAGCTGCTCACCCACAAGATCAGGAACTAAACCTGCAGAAGGCTTTGGTTTCTTTGGCTTGGGCTCTCCTTTATTGTCAGGGTCCTTCTTGGACGTTCTTTTGGGACAATTGAATGACATATGCCCCTCTTCAGTACAGTAAAAACACTTTTGAGCATCTCTCAAAGCCTGTCTTTCCTCAGAAGTCCTTTTGGGCATTGGCAACTTCTTATACTTTGTCTCTGAAGACCCTTTAGCATCACGAAAAGCATGCCCAAATTTTTCAGCTTTCTTGCTCAATTTCTTACTGCCTTTAAACCCAGATGAACCACCTGTGAGTAACGCATTAGCTGTCATAGCATTTTCAATCATCTGTGACATGTTCGTTACTCTTGTCTTTATACAATAATCTCGTACCTCCTTGGGCAGCCCACAACAATACTTCTCTACCTGCTCAGATAATGGCACGGCACGATAAGAAGTCACTGGGAGTAGAGCTTCCCAAAACTTCTTGTTATAATCCTCCAAATTATCACACTTTGAAGCATCCAGCTTATGCCATGCGGTCATAACATCCACCTCAAATGTAGATGTGAGCCATACGGAAGAGAAAACCTGTTTGAATTGGACCCATGTAGTGGGTGCTATGCCCTGCAAAAGAAGAGTAGACCACCACTGCAAAGCATTGCCCTTGAGAAAAGTGGCAGCTTTCCTCACCTTCGAGGACTCTGTGTAATTTCCACCAGAAAAAGCAGCGTCAAACTGCTGTAAAAAGGTAAGTGCCTTCAATTTATCCTTGGCCCCACTGAAAGTGTCAAACTTCACTGTAGCTCCCCCTTCCTTGTAATCCTTCGCCTTTCCTATAGGCGTTAGATTATCATATGGAAGTGGTTTCGTGAGATTGCTGCCCCCAACATTCATACCCATCATTGGGTCAACATTTCCCATTCCCATGCCAGGCATACCATACATTCCAGCCATGTTTCCATACATTCCACTATGCATACCTGGCTGCATGCCACCAAACATATTGCCTTGCATCCCAGGTTGCATGCCTCCAAACACATTTCCTTGCATACCGAACTGCATACCACCATACATATTCCCTTGCATGCCAGGCTGAAAATTGGCTCCAAAAGGCCCATACATACCCATGCCTCCCTGAGGATAACCCCCAGTCATGGATTGGAACACCGAGCCACCACCAAAGTACCCTGGATGCATGTTCTGCTGAGGAATAGGTGGCTGTCCATAGAAGGAACTCTGTGGGTTAGCACCAAAAGCATGCTGCATGTTCGGAAACTGGGCAGGAGATGGATCCTGTGGAGTGGTACCACTATGACCCTGAGAAAGATTCTTTGAACGAACCTTCTTCTTCTTTTTCTGGGGCTCTGTGCGGGGCTCTGAGCGAGATCTCAAAAATTCAGCAAATCTCTCACTCTGTGTGAGCTGCATAAAAGTATCCATAACACTAGCCAAGCGATCTTTGAACCGAGCATCATCATCCTCTTTACCATGCACATCTTCTGGCTGTGTTACATCCTCATAAGGCTCAACATCTGCAGCCTGTTCTCCTGCAAAAATATCCTCAGATACATCTCTTTCAGGAGAAGTCTCTTGCTCTTCTTCTTCATGATAGAAGTACTCTTCCTCTGTATCAGACATGATTGCTGAATTTTCAGCGATGGCTTTCTCCAAAGCAACCACGAGCTCACCCCCTTCAGAAAGTTGATGATTGGTCCCGGCAACGGAACCTTGAAAACCGGCCTCTGATAGAAAACCAGAGTGCGGTAGGAGCAATCACCCGTCCACTTGTAGTCTAGATGAGAAACAAAACACAGATTGGAGCTAGAGTGCCCAAATCTGAAAACACAGCGACACCTGTTGGCCCCGAAGCTTGGCGCCCCTCGCGGTATTTCTTTATTCAATTAAAAATAATATGTATGGCTGAGTACAACACAAAGACCAGCCAAGAGTTTACACCTGTAAGTCCAATCTGACGGCCCACAAATCCTTCTCAGCACAGAGGATCTATGCACACAGATCTGTGTCCTCAAGCAACACACTGTGCCTCCCTCTGATCAGCCAAGATCACAAAGCAGGCCAGCCATGGGCATACATCTGGCATAACTCAAGAGCATGATACATCTTCTCAGCTCAAACATACATGTGCTGTCCAATCTCTGTCTTAATCCCTTGTCAATCTGCCATACCCCTCCTCTCACAAGGGGCCAGATAACACATATCTGCAACAGACATCAAGCAATAGAAAGAGAGATAGATGAACAGAAACAGAGCTTACCAAGTTCAGCTCGTGAAACAACACTGGAGGAAGCAACAGCACCAATCTGTGTTTGCAGGCACTTGAATCCACAACCCTGCTTCACACGTGTGCTTGCACTTGCCTGTATCCTCCTCCTGATGCTCACTCCTATGCTGTCCTTGAAAATACAGATCTGAAAATCAGCACAGTACCCGTCTGTACCGCCTCGGGATACGTGCCAGGAGTTGTACTTGCATAAACAGCCTGCTGTCCACTTCTGTACCAACCTGAATCAGAGTATTCAGGTCTGTCCAGCCACCTGACAAGCGCCGCCTGCAGCTTCAGAACCCAAAAAAGCGTGCGTCAGCCCTGTACGCCCTGTCCGTACACTGTACGGCTGTCGTACAGGGCTGTACGGCCTGTGTACTTGCTGGTACAGCCTGTACTGGCCTGTGCGCAGAGTTTCCAGCAGCAGTTTCTGTGCGCAGCCAGCAACAGAGGAGAAAGAGAGAGAGAGAGTGTTTGCCCAGTTCTGGCCGTACAGTGCTGTACGGCTGATTCTACTCAGAAAAACAGCAACAGCACACAGCAAAACAGCCGCCTCCTTCTTTCTGTGCTTTTCCACGCTAGGATAACATGCGCATGAAAGAAGCTCCTCTTTTGCTACACGATTCCCCAAAAAGGGAAGAGAGAGAGAGAAGAGAGAGAAAACTCCTCCCCAATTTAATCCCTAGGGCCCCAAACTTTAATAAGTTCCTAGGGCCACTAAGGCCTAGGGGCAAACTCCAATAAACATTAAAACTTAATGTTTCTAGTTCCCCCCTTCACACCTAGGGATGTCCACACATCTTAAACTCTGTCCGGGCACCCCCCATGTGAATCACAAAATATTCTGACTCTGCAACCACCATGCCCACACTTGTCCTGCTCCATTTTCACAGGGCCATGACAGTTAGTGTTTAGGACAAGGGGCCAGCCCATAGGGCTACCCCGGATCTTAGTGTGGGCATGGAAATGGTATGGAACCACCCCCATGAGGGCCAGGAAGGCCCTAGCTGAACCCACCAGCCATGGAGGGGCTGTAGAACAGCCCTAGGGCAAGAATAAGGCAAATTCCACGAGTTTACAACCTGTACATGGCTGTAGGGCAAGTATGGGACAGCCCGTACAGGCTGCCCAGCCCTTGGGATGTGTGCAAAGGCCTTGCCCAACCTTTGGAATTCAGACGCTTCACCTTCTCAACCTGAAGGGAGAAACGCATTATTGAATCTGAATTAATTCAGCATTTTATGCTGAATTTCTGGTCGTTTGGGAGCATTTAAAGCTGGCCAACTGCTATAGTACACTGGTCGACTGCTCATGATTGGGTAGTATAAATAGCAGTGCCCACAATCCCATTCATTCATCTCATTATTCACCAAGAGCTCAAGCAAATCAAGGGCTAGACAAGCCAAGGGAGTTGCTAAGCAAAGGGGTGGAGTACTGAAGGTCAAGGGTAGGGATTTCCCAGCCAAGAAAGGTCAAGAATTCTGTATTTTCTTTTCAGATTCACATCATTCTAATAAAGCAAATACACCATCCGTGGTAGGGGCCCTACAGAGGGTAATTGGGACCCAATACTGTGTCCTCTCCATCTCTCCCTCTCTCTCTCTATTTTCTGCACATCTCCTTTCCCGTCGCGAAAAGAGTGTTGAATTCTAAGTATTGAAGTTACCGATTCTTCTCCAAAGCTTCCGCATGTTAAAGGTCCTTGCATGACATGACTCACCACCCTGGGCGGTACAGCAATGACTTGTCCTAGGGCAAGGGCTCATAATGAAACTGCATGGTGCCCGGCATCAAGTCGATGTCGGGTTGATGTGGCATCCAAGTACCGATGCACATGACACTATTTTTGTTTGGTTAAATATGTGTTTGTGTTTAGAAGTAGTGATGATCAGGTTGTGCACTTATTTGTTAGTCAAGTCTATGTGAAATCCAAATAGGGCACCAAAATGTTGTTTTGCATTTCCATTAAATATATTCTATGAGTTTTTCAAAAATAAGATTGTTTTGAAAAAGCCAATGAAATGATGACCCTCTTTGCCCTTTCTATTTAGATGCATGCACCCATATCCTTTCTCTTTAAGGTCTCACAATTCTCTATAAAAGGCCACAAAGGGCTCATTCTACGAGTAGAGAGAGGAAGCTGCAGGGGCAATGGGGGCTGGTTAAACCCCACTGTAGCATAGTCCCACTTGTAGCATTAGTGGGGGGGCATTACAAACGAAGCACTGCAAAACCAGCTAGAAGATAGGTGCTACCGTAACATTACAGAGGGGTTAGCTTGATTTCACTATTTTCTGATGGTGGGGTAGCTGTGGGAGCTGCGCATCGTCTTTAAACAAGTCAAAAGGTTTTCTATAGAACGCTACACCCCCTCTATTTGTGGTAGCCTACTGTGTGGTACCAACACAAACGAGTCTGCACTAATCTTGCTGCTCTTATCATGAGAGCCCCCCAACCCCTGGTGGGACGGGGCTCTACAAATGGTCTTGATCAGGGTAAAAAGTACCTTGTCCTACTACCCATGGCAGGCCCAAAAAAAAGGCACCCCTGAACTGTGCCCTGTGTTTTAAGCCTCTAACAATAATGCATTAACAACAGTACTTACTGAATGCTTTGCTGGGTGGGGGGATGATTGCAGGCGCTTTGTCATTCCAAGTGGTCTTGACACTCTCTCATCTTTCTCATTTCTAAGATTTACTGGGCTGGTGTGCTGAACTGGGGGTGAATCCTTCTTGGGAATGGTAGAATGCCTGCCACCATCTTTGTCCGCCCTCAGTCTGGTGTTCCTTACAACCCAACCTTCTTCCTTTTCAAATTTTCCCAAGTCCGAATCTTGCCTCTGCAGACCTACAGTGTACTGCTTCACTGGCACAATGCCCATCTCTGCATTGGTCTTACCCATCTCACCATCACATCCCTGCCCATTCAAAACAATTGAGTATCCTGGATTAGAAAGCTCGTTCCCAATGCTTTCATATGGCCATTCCGTCTCGTCAGAGCCACCACAGTCTACCATATCATCATTCTGCATTGGCTGCTCACCCCCATTTTCAAACTCATATGCCCTTTCACAGCTGCTTTTCCTGCCAGCATCTGAGACTTCACCATCACTACTGAGTGGAAAGCTATGGCGGTGGTGTTCGTGGACCTCCTGCTGATCACTGAGTGAGTTTCTTGCAGAGCGATTTGGGGAGGGGCATATGGCACTGCAAGCTTTCTTGCATTGAACCACATAGGGTTGTAATTGAGGATGCTTTAGAATTTCCGCTGCCTGCAATCATCATGCCATGCCCACATCATGATATGTTATGGTATATCCAAGAAAAGCCAAACCCAACATGCCAACTAGACTACATGTAACTCACAGTGGGTCTATGTTCCGGATTCTTCCTTAGCATACTTTTTATGATACCTTTCCTGCAAAATAATGGTGAAGTTCAAAACTTATATGTAGCCCTTGCCTTTAGTTATAAGAAACAAAAATTAAATACTTACAGGCCAGGTGAGTACACATTGGGTAAGGGGCCAATAGAAGACCTATTTATCTTGTTGATCAGCCCAGTCATATCCTGAAATATTGAAGACAAAACTCAGAACCGTCCAACTTTCACAAATAGCATATCACAAATAACATGCATGCATACATAGGTACATACATACATGCGCAGGCACGCACACAAGTGTGTGTATGTACAGATACACAGATATGTATATGTGCATGTGTACCTGTCTATGTCTGTATATATGTATATGTGTTTGTGCCTGTATGAGCATGTATTTTTGTCTATGTCTATGTCTATGTCTATGTCTATGTCAATGTGTACATGTGTTTGTATATGTATGTATATTTATGTGTATGTAATGTATATGCATTGGTATATGTGCACATGTGTGTGTGTGACTATTTGCATGTGTGTGTGTCTGCACGCGTGCTTGTGGTGCACACTCTCAGAAAACATATGCATGTTTAGGTAATCAGTGTGTGTGTATGTGTATGTGTATGTGTGTGTATGTGTGACGAGTTTCCATGGACGGTTTTGTATCGCCCCAGTGAGATAGCTATATTTATGTTTTCATTCTGTTTTATTTTCCATTCCATGATGAGATATGCCATGGACATTATTGTACCACTTTGGTCTCATAGGCCCATTGGGTCTTTAGTAGACGCTTAATATATCTTTCTTTCTTTCTTTCTCCATGGATAGATTACCGCCCTTCTAGTATGATGATGACTCCCCATACTTTACACTCTCCTGAGAGGAGAGGAATAGAGTTCTGAGACACGATTTGATCTAGATGCACACCAGGGAGACTTGGTCGGGTCCCCTTCCAACACCAAGATACAATACTACAGAGATCATTTCCTTAGATTCACAGAGGATGGATTTGTCAGACGCCCAAGCTATATGGATGTACACGTCTCACGCTATGAGGGTGACTATTGGTCAAATCAGAGTTTCAACTTTCCTCTCACACAGATTGAGGTAGGGAGAGCAGCACGGACCCCTAGAGAGGACAAAGTATGCAGATTATGCCACAGAGAGGTAAAGACAGAGGAGCATTACATATGCAGATGCCTTGTATACTATGAGATCAAAGGGAGATACCACTACTGTTGAAAAACATGGACCAAGGCTAGGCTTAAGCTAATATGAAAGCAAATGCTAAACATGAGAGAGGTTTCTACAGTGCAGAGCCAAAGATCCCAGCCACAGATCACCGGCTTCTTCAGGCCTCTCAGCGAGCCACATCCCCCTCCCCCTGTATCATCTACCTCCCAACGAGGGCTCACACTACAGAGAGCCTCGGATATCAGAGCTGCCAAGAGACCGCGACTACCCGGACGCAGAGGGCATTGGGCGCCCTTTCTCCTTCTTCCTTTTTTTTTGTGTGTTGAGAACTGTGTGCGTGGCTGGTCAGGCCTGGCCGTTGGTTGCCTTACGTGGCTTGGAAGGCTCTTAGGAGCCTTTAAAGTATAAGGCTTAAAAGGCCTTAGGCTTCAGGCCTAGAATTTGAAGGGCTCATCACAAGATAAAGGTTATGCTGTAAGAGGTTAGGGCAGACGCTCCGAAAATGGAGGTCGATGAGCTGATAGGGTATCTGTGGGGGGAGGACTAAAATGGGGAGATATCTGGCTGTGTCCATCAGGTGTCCACCTTGCAGTCGAGAGTGCTTGAAGGAGCAGAGGGGGTGGACCACCACTACTCCATCTACCCAAATCCAGGCACGATACCGCAGAGCTATGGAGGAGAGAGTCCAGAGGCTACACCAGGGCACAACAAATGTGAGTGTCCTCCTCGCCCCATGCCCCATGTATGATGTACTACACCCCACCATCTCTACTAGGTGGAATTAGTAGTATACCACCTATCATGATTGTACATCTATAGCACGCTACACAGTGACTGCATAGTGAGCTGCATATGACTAGGATTAGCTTTTCATTTAAGTTTTTCTTTTCATGATACTCAAGACATGGACTTGTTGTACACAGATTTGTCTCATAGGCCAATTTGGCCTTCCGTAGACATTAGTATATCTTTTCTTTTCTTTCTTTCTTCTCTCTCTCTCTCTCTCTCTCTCTCTCTCTCTCTCTCTCTCTTTTGGCAGACATTTGTCTTTTCTTCATGTTCCTGACATCCAGTTATCCATGGATCACATGCACTCATTTAAGTCTTCAGGCACTTTAGATCTTTCAAACATGTTTAATATAATTAATCTCTCTCTCTCTCTCTCTCTCTCTCTCACACACACACACACACGAAAGCCCACAGAGGCAAAGAGGAACTAAGAAGAGACGGCTCACGAAAGCTTTGAATGCAGGTTTATGAGCAGCCATCTCATATATGCAACAACCTGTGCATCCAATTGTGGGAAAACATTAGTGCCAAACATGAAATAGCCATTTCTCAATAGATCAGATAGAGCTTTAGATGAGAGTAAAATAATATCATTGAGCATGTGTGAGTACCTAGCGACCAGATATCAGACTTGAAGCCATAGGGTATGTCAGCCAGAAGTTCAGGGCACATGTAATTTGGAGTCCCAACCACCTTCAAAAATAATCGTCAGAGAAAAGTCACATACACCAAAACATTTTTGAGATTTTTAGAAAACAAAAAAATAATCATCCCAACACACGTGCGTGCGCGTGCGCGTCTCTGTGTGTGTGTGTGTGTGTGTGTGTGTGTGTGTGTGTGTGTGTAAAGAGCTACAACATCATACATGTGGAGAGAGGAGCTGCGATCTGCATTTCTGACATGCATGCAACCTCTGCTTTTCTGACGTGCAACTGTGCGCGATCACGGGCACGTGTGTGTGTGCGCGTGTGCGCACGCGCGTATGTGTGTGTGGGGGAGAGATTATGACGTGCAGCTCTGACGCATTCTGACATGCCTGTTGCAGCTCTGTTTTTTCCCCTTGTTCGCGGGCCGGGGGGGGGCGGAATTTGTGACATGTGAGGGATTGATCGTAGTAATCACAACCTTAGGCTAACTAAACTTCACTTAATGATGCTTAAGATATAGACAAATAGTGTCAATGCAATGCAATGCAACTATATTAGATGAATGGGTTACAATGAGATCTAAATAGATCTATGATGCTGTCCTAGATGAAGATCCTTCTCGGGATGAGAGGGATATGATGAATGCTGATGATGAGGATTGTTCCTTGCTCCAATGCTGGGGTCCACCAATTGCCTACCAGCTTCCCTCGATGTAGGAGGAGGAGGATGACTGAATACTACTGAATATGCTAGTTAGATGACTATATGCTGAGTAAACTGCTGTCCCACTGACTTCCCATGTCTCCTGGGAAGGAAACGCTGAAAAGAAGCTGATATACTCATGCTAAAATGATACGATGGTTTATATATGGGTAAGTGTGCTGGTCGGGCAGATAAACTGCTATCGGCCAGGTATCTGGACTCCACGACCTGCAATAAATGCTCATGGATGCTGTCGGCTGCTATAGAGGTGCTGTCGGCTGATCATAACAGCCCCGACTACATGCCATAAATGCTCTAAATGTCTTTATGTGCTGAAGATGGCTAATGTACTGATGTTGGTGCTGAAAACAGCCCCAAACACATGTTTGCATATGCTGAAAATGCCTGAATAATGCTTAAATGACCTGCTTAATGTTTGTGGGTGCTTAATGATGCCATGCCACTTGTACACCTGATGGGTGTGCACGTGACATTCCCCTCTACTAAACTGTTGCTGTGTGGTATACCTGGCAACCTTTCGACTCCTTTGCTGATCCTTCTCCACTAAAACCACTGCCCCCTTCTGACTTCTTCTACTGGGATTGAGGTCGACTGTAGGAGTTGAATCCTTTGAGCCAAAGACTTGTCTACTGCGAGAGCTGAATGGCAAATGCTGCTAAAACTGCTTGGAAATACCTGAGTCACCCCTGACCTCTCTGTGGAATCCTTTCACACACACCATCTCCGTTGTTCCTGAACCTCTGAACCTCCTGAGGCAATGTTGGAGTAAACCTCCGTCTTCTTATGTGGAAGAGAACTCCCTACTGTTGCCAGTTGAAGCCCAAAACTTCATTTACTCCTTTGATGATGGATGTCATTCTTCCCCGGAGAACTCATGGGCAAAACATGTAAGCCTTGCAGATGCAAGATTGACTGCTATGCAAGCCATGTGCAACCCTATATGCTGTGCAAGAATGCAGATGGATGGGTTACTAATGCATGCCTAAGGGGAAATCTCTAAGGATGGTCTGCAAGATTTTGAGAACTGGATTTAACTGTGCACAAGCGATTAACATGAGGACTGACTGAATGAATGATGGAATGAAAATGATCTAAGGCTGGTTACCCTGTAACGCTCTGATACCAATGTGACATGTGAGGGATTGATCGTAGTAATCACAACCTTAGGGTAACTAAACTTCACTTAATGATGCTTAAGAGATAGACAAATAGTGTCAATGCAATGCAATGCAGCTATATTAGATGAATGGGTTACAATGAGATCTAAATAGATCTATGATGCTGTCCTAGATGAAGATCCTTCTCGGGATGAGAGGGATATGATGAATGCTGATGATGAGGATTGTTCCTTGCTCCAAAGCTGAGGTCCACCAATTGGCTGCCGGCTTCCCTCGATGTAAGAGGCGGAGGATGACTGAATACTACTGAATATGCTGGTTAGATGACTATATGCTAAGTAAACTGCTGTCCCACTGACTTCCCTTGTCTCCTGGGAAGGAAACGCAAGAAGCTGAGATACTCATGCTGAAATGTTGTGATGGCTTACATATGGGTTAGTGCTGCTGGTCGGGCAGCTAAACTGCTGTCGGCCAGGAATCTGGACTCCACGACCTGCAATAAATGCTCATGGATGCTGACGGCTGCTGTAGAGGTGCTGTTCGGCTGATCATAACAGCCTCGACTACATGCCATAAATGCTCTAAATGCCTTTATGTGCTGAAGATGGCTAATGTACTGATGTTGGTGCTGAAAACAGCCCCAAATACATGTTTGCTTATGCTGAAAATGCCTGAATAATGCTTAAATGTCTTGCTTAATGTTTATGGGTGCTTAATGATGCCATGCCACTTGTACACCTCATGGGTGTGCACGTGTTAGTGATCAACTACAGAGATGGGTTCTTCTGAGCAGATTCACAATGTATATACCAGGCACCACTCTGTTCCCAAGGAAACAAAAGCGAAATGAGCTAAACTTGCAAAGAATCCGGAAATTCAATTTCTCTATGGCATTCTGCACGAAGATTATGAATTGGCACAGAACGTGAGCAAGGCAAAACCGTCTGTGAAAGTTGTAGTGCAGAGAGAAACCATATTGCCTAAAGAGAGGAAATTCCCACAGCAAGTTGCAAGCAGCAATATTGTTTTTCCTGGGACATATGCCCTCAGCGAGGGATATTCAACAGTGGGTCAACAATCTCCTTGGCTAAAGAATATGTGGATGGAGTTTACTATGCAACGAGAGAATTGTCAGAAATCTTGCTCAACTCAATGCAAGCAAAGCAAGTTGTTTGAGATTGCACCTCTTTTTACGCCAGGCAAATGGTGCATGTGTTGCCATGGGTGCCTACTGTTGACTATCAAGGGCTGCTAAAATATCAATGCCCAGTATGGGTTGAGGTGGTGGATTTCCCCATTGGGCCGCCGCAGATAGCTCAGACATTGGGAAAAGTAGAGTGTGCACCCAGAATCATGGGCAATAGAAACAAATTATGTGCACTATGGGCTACGGATGTGCCAACACCCGAAAGCATTGAAATCGAGATTGCTGATATTGCCATGGGAGAAAAGCCATATGTATTAAACTGGTCTCCTTTTGTTGGGTCGTGTTTTAAATGTCACAAGTTTGGGCATTTTGCATCAGAATGCTTGACACTGAAATTGCAACCCCCTAAGGACTCAATTCCTCCCCCACTAGTGCAAGAACCACCAAAACTGCTAGAACAAATACCAATGGTAAATGCATTGAATGCAAATGCGAAACAAAGTATGGCACAAAATAAAGGGAAAACATTGTAGCAAGCACAAAATAAAAGCAATGTGCAAAACAGACAAATCAACCAAAGAAAAGATGCTAATGGTTGGACTACACCAAATGCTTGAAAAATATTGGGCTTAAAAAATAACTTATAAGCCATTGATTAAGAGGCATTGGGATAAAACATCGATGGCCTCCACCTTGGCGAATCAGCCACATGTACATTCATGAATTGGTTGAATGCAATGAAGGGAGGGATGGAATACTTGCAACAATTTGCTAGAAAAGTAGGCTATTTTAGAGGTTTTGGTATATTTTATGTAGGAAATGTTAATTACTCAAGCACATGCATAATGATACAAACAGCTTTGAGGCCAGTGATCGCCTATAATGATCCTCTTGGTAGATCCGTTGTGTTGCAATGTATGCTAAATGAGCAAATACATGAATTTGAGAGTGTATATTCACCGACAACGTCAACTAGAAGGACAGAACTCTGGAGAAGACCGGCTGTCTATCCGTGATTGACAAATGCATTTGTATTAGGGGACTTCAACATCAGTGCAAGATAATACATATGGGGATTCACACATGATTGCAACAAAAAACCGGCCTGGCAGACATTTATTAGAGACATTGTAGCAATGGATATGTGGAATGTGAATTGTCTAGACAAAAGAGGATTCACATTTCAGCATAATGCTAGATCAGAGTATCACGCAAGGCTTAACAGATACTACATGTTATATGTGCACAATGGGGATTCGAGCCCTGTGAAGGTATGGGTGGATTATGCATCACAATTATCGGATCATTATCCATTATAGGTGAGGATGCATTTTGACATAGCTATGGACAATGCAAGGCTGCCATGTAAATGATTGTGCATAGTCAATAGCTCCTACCTATCACATGATGCGTAACAAGGTGTACAAAATCATTGCATTACTTAGAGAAGATGCATGCCATGACTTGGACTTAGGAACTTTGCAAGAAGGATGCAATCGATCATTATAGAATGTGGCAAATGGTATATGGGGCAGCAAAGAGAGCAAATCAATCGATGCAGAGTGGTTGTGCAGACATTGCATGAGACTGCACAAACAAGGCAATTGAATCAAGAGGAGGAAGAAAAGCTGTTAAATGCACGATTTTTGTAGATTGCAATAATCAAAGGAAATTGAAAAAATGGCATACACGAGCAAGGCAAAAAAAAAGCCTTAACTAGATAAAGGCTGCTCGTCAAAACAATTTTTTCAAAATCTTGCATGCTAAGGACAAAAGCAAAGCATCCACAGAAACCTGATGGTCAGTGGACCAAATGATGTAAATGAACTCAAAAGGGAATGTGTGGCAATTTCCAATCAGTCTTTGCTACACTAGGACACTTATCGCAAAAAGAGTTGAAAGCGAAATTCACAATGCTTATAAATGTGATACCAATTCTTAATCAACAAGAAGCTGCACACATGGAATCCCCTTTCACGAACATGGAATTGCGAAGTGCTCTTGCTAGATTGGGTAAGTGGAAATCTCCAAGATGGGATGGATTGGCCATGGAATTCTTTTAACATTTTCGAGAGGAATTGGAAGACATTCTATTGGCAATGATAAATGTTACATGGTTACAAGGAGTGATGCATGCTTCCTAGCAAGAGGGCCTTGTGAAATTGGCTCTAAAAAAGGATTTTGGCTCATTGGAGACCCATCACTTTAATGCCATTGCTACACAAATTGGTGACAAAGATGATCTCCAATAGAATAGCCAATGTGCTTAACAAAGGGCTGCATCTTGCCCAATATGGGTTCATTCCTAGGCGACAAATAACAAACAACATATGTAATGCTTAGCAGCTTATGTGGAAATGGAGTATGCCAAATATATTAGTCAAGAGGTGTTGCTACTACAGGTAGACATTGCCAAAGCATTTGATACAGTGCATTGAGACTTTATTGCTGCCACCATGAAACGTGGTCCAAAAATGACAGAAGTCATCTATTGGCTGTATGCAAGCAACTCAACTAGATGTATCATTGGGAAAGGATTATCATCACCTTGGACTTTAGGAAGATTGGTTAGGTAGATTTGTCCACTAAGTGCCATGTTGTATGCAATTGCCACTCATCCTCTACTCTTGTATATGGATATTCTTACTCGGGAAGTAGAATTACATGGACCGGTACAACCAGACGAGTCATCAAATGGTTGCACAAGCATATACTGATGACTCTTTTTTCTTCCCAACAGATACTCCAAGGGATTTGACAGTGATTATGGATGTTCTGCAATTGTTTGGGATAGCAACGAGGCTCAAAATCAACTTTAGAAAGTCAAAGTTGCTACCACTAAAATAGGCGGATTGGCATAGTATACTCTGGCCAGGAGATATACTACCGCCAGGCCAAATCACTAGGCATTTGGGATATCCTTTGGGTTGGAACATATCTTTCAAAGATGCAGTTACATGGGTGCAAACAAAAGTCAAACAAAAGGTTGATTACTGGCACTTGTCTACATGGCCATTGCATGTTATGCTGCGAATAGTACAATCCATCATAACGGTTTACATATAATTCTTTTTTATTTGGGACAAAAAACCCCTCGACACATTCATGTCATCAACAATGGAACTATGTGAAAAACAAGCACTGATATGAAGACTTTAAGGCTATTGAAAATGGAGCATGTATGCAGCCCTAAAATGCACGGTGGGATGAATATCTTGAATGTCCATTACCATGTATTGGCTTGGAAAAGTACCCTGATCATAACTTTCGTGGAACAAGGACAGCCATGGGCACAGATGTTGGCTACAATGTGTGTGCGTTACAAGGTTGATTCTTTTGGGCATTGGAATCTCTCCTACTTGGATATCTTGGTGGGTCAGATACAAGGAAAAACCCCAAGCTGCCCCTACTCTTGCAGCTTGCTGCAAGGCTAGAAGTTAATGCTCATACATTTGCATTGGGCACATAGGCCAATGCCTCCTCGAAACACACTAGTAGCTGAAAATGTGCATTGGAGCATAGCATTTGATATGCCATTGGCAGTGGCCGAACCAAGAAAAGCTTATTTTTTAGCACAAAAAGGAATTTGCACAGTGGGAGATGTCATATCGACGGAAGGCAGACCATTATCATTTCTACAAGCACAACGACGATGGCAATTGGGAGCCCATTACCGCCCTTTTATGGAGACTTATTGTTGCGCAGCTAGCAAGGACATGGGGATATGCCATATATATCGGTTGGGCAACGACAGGATGATTGGTTGCTAAAGAACAGCCGACGAGGTTAGATTACGGAGTTTCCTCTTGGTAGATTGATTAGCGGCAAGGACATATAGATTATTGCTTCCCCAGCCATGGATAAAAGAACATGCAGATCGGGTGTGGCATATGAACGAGTCCTTAGGCTAGTGGAAAGGTAGTTTGGGAAAGATATAGCAAAGCAAATTGCCTTTAAAACATAAGGTTTTTCTATGGAGATGCCTCACGGGAACGCTCCCGGTAGGAGAGTATTTGGAAAAGCAGAAAATTGCGGCTCTAAATTGTTTGTGGTGCAATCATCAGCAAATGGAGAGTATTTATCATTTGCTATGGTCATGTGCTGACACAAGGGATTTTCTGAATTGTCTATTTTCAAGTATGCAAACAAGATTTCTTGGAGTGAAATGTTTTGGATGTTTAGGATATATCCTTCCAGACTATAGAAATATGCTCTTTTCTTTGCGTGGGCGTAACATTGGGCTATGTGGACAATATCGCTGGATCATAATTATGAGGTGTTTGCACAACCTGGATCGACAAGTCCGTATACTTCGGTCGATCAATACGTCAATCATTGCATGACAGATTTGAGCTGCCGTGGATTGATCAACATAAGTTTTTCCACTATTTTCAAATGTACTTTAACAAGCGCCTCTCACTTTGAGGGTTCTCGAATATAAGATAAACCAATGGTTTCACAAAAAAAGGTACGTGTGTATAAATATATAAAGAGGATAGCTAACCAAGTACATATACCAAAGACTGTCCCCTGCAAACCATTTTACAACAAACTACATTGGGTCCTCCCATGAACAAACCATTAAAGGCCACACACTTCTCCAGCAGGAGAGGAAACCACTTCTGTCTACCTTGAAGCAGCACATCTCACATGTAGACCATCAATATGGTGGAAAGTATTCCTCTTCAAAAAAATCACCTTCTAAATCTTCTATTTTAAAAATTCATCATACCAAACTATATACATACTACACAGATCAAAGATGCATGCTTCACAAGCATACATGCATGCACACGCACACACACTACCCAAACACAAATACATAGGTCTGTTTGAAACCACATGCTTTCAACATGGTAAAAGCATAACCAGCTGCACCTTTTCAAAATAATCGACTTCTCTTAGTGTGGAGCCAAATTGAGAGGCTACAAGTCAAGATCATATATCGCCTTTTACACAGCCATCTCTCACACCACACATCATTCTCATTGATTTCACAAGAAGCCAAATTGAGAGGCTACGAATCAAGATCACATATCACCTTTTACACAGGCATCTCTTGTTGGTACCAGGGTGATGGCTAGATGGGCGAGAGAGAGAGAGAAAGAGAGAGAGAGAGAGAGAATCATGCCAAGCATAATAACCTTAGCTACCTTAACCCTCACGTGCATAGGCCACCTTGGACGCACAAATCTCTTCTCCGTTTGGTTGCTCCCATTCGGTTTATGCTGTGGAAGAGGCAAGGAAATATTATGGGTCAAACATGGATAGCTTGGAATCACATTACGACGCCCAAAAGAATGGGTGGGGCTGCTTTACTAGATGTCCGCTTGCATATGGTGGCGCGTAGGTGGACGCTTTTCCAGGATATGTGTTTGCAGGAGCAGCCTTGGGTATTCATGGCTCGTGACTTGATTGAGTTGAAGGGATTGTCACATGGACGGACACGTGTGCAGGCTTCATGGTGGGACATTGTGAATGCGGCTCATCCTGTCCTCCGTATTCGCTCATCTCACATTTTATCGCATATTCTCCTTTCTTGGCATGAAGTTCTACTATTGGCTCGGTGGGATCCTAGTCATGAAAGACTACTTTTGAACTCTTTGCATTTCGAAACATTTGTGGAGTCGCGTGTCATTGTTTGGCCAGACAGAGATGCTTCACGCATATGACTCAACCGCATGGTCAGGTTAGGCTTGGTTAGAATCCGAGATGCTTTGATACCTGGTCGTGACAGGCCATATTCGTTTTGTCGTATTCGGCAGCACTTTAGAGTTCCTCGAACATTTCAGCCACTATGGGTTGACATCATGCATGCAGTTGAGCCTTTTACTCCATTGCCTCGGCCATCTGCAGATCAGCCTTGGCTTGATTGGGCACTATGTAAATCTGGTGACTTGATATCACTTTCAGCTAACCAGGTCTATCATAAGCTCGTATCAGAGAAAGATTGGGTTTCAGCCAAGGCCAATAAGGTGTGGGGATTGCACAAGTCTAAATCATGGTGGCAGAAAACTCTTATGCGTGGTTGGCAGTCTAAACTCCCTTACCAAGGTAAGGTTTTCATTTGGAGGATGTTGGTGGGAGGGTTACCTACACGGGATCAACTCAGCCGTCATAAAATTACATTGGCCTCTTGCTTCTTCTGCACGACATGCACTGAAACAGTTGTCCAGCGGCCCGTCAAATTTGGTCTTTTGTCTCTCGCGTTTGGGAGGCAGTAGAGAGGTCTACTGTTTCAGCTCATCAGTGGATATTTGGGATTTGTCCTCAAGTCATTACTTCGGACAGTCACCTTGTGATATTCCATTTCCTTAGATGGACAGGACTTTGGCATATTTGGACTACACGGAATGGGTTCATCTTTGATTCCTTGTCTGGAATACATGGGCACATTCTACGTATCCGCGGTTTGCTGCTTTGGCAATTTTCTTCTCTTCTCTCAGCTCAGCTACTGGATGCAGATGTTATTTCGTTATGGTCTACGGCGGCTCGGCTGGCTCATCTTTGATGCTTTTATCTGGGATGCTTATTTGGCTAGGAGGCTTTCTTATTAGTGTACAGGTTTGCATGGTCATGATCATTTAGAGGATCTTTTGTGGGGGTTTTTTTGGGGCCATAGGTTCTGTGTGAGCCATGTGGCTGATGTAGATTTTTACATATAATATAAAACACCATTTCACGAAAAAAAAGAGAGAGAGAGAGAGAGAGAGAGATGACAAAGCTATAGAGCAAGAGCTAGATTGCACGACTCAATGATGATTTGATTGAGGTGTCGAACCTTCACCAAGTATATGCTTTTGTAGGCTTGAAGCCTTATCTTTTGACCCATAGAAATTACACGCACATTGATCTGATGACACATGACACACTTATCCTATCCACACATAGGGGGAGTGTTCACACCTACATAGCCCCAAATCCCAACAAACCCCCCCCCCTCGGAGTGAAGGAGGTGTTGTTTGAGAAACCTTCAATAGCCATGGTGATTTGGACTCTAGATTGTATCATGTGCTCAAAATGATACAAAGACCTGAACTCTCATGGCAAGCTTGATATAAGAGCTTGACCACTCATGACAACCCAAGGTAGTTTCAAACATACGAAACGATACGAGTTCGACTGATAAAGTACGTAAAAAACGTTACGTCATCCATGTGTTGTCATGACATGTTCCATAACATGAAATGAAAATAAGCTAAGTTTGAAGAACCAACGCTTGACCTCCCAATGGGTAAAGCCAAAAAGGACACGAGGGAAAAAACCACTTCTAAAGAGAGAAACAAGTGCAAGTCCAAAAATAAAAATAAAAAACGGGTTTGAAACGTTTGCAAGTCCAAAACGACCTAAAAAATAAAAAACGGGTTTTAAATGCAACCTTGTGACAACCTACATTAGTTTACCCAAAAATCCCCCCCCCCCTCTTGCTCTAAGCAAGGGTATGAAGAGAATTATGGAGCCTTTTATAACAATAAGGCATTACAAAAGTGGAAATAATCACAAGAATTATTTAATTCAATTTTTTTGGGGGACTTCTTGGGCAGATAACCCTTGACTCAAACACATGGAAATAGATTAAGACCCGATCATAATCTTCCTCATCGAGAGAGATTTTTCTCTATTGTGAATGCTTTGTCTTGCTACCGTGGATGCTTCTTCTTCTTCTTCTTCTTCTTCTTCTTCTTCTTCTTCTGGGTCAGTGGGTTGGCATGTGTCTCCTCTTGCTCTTTGGTACGCTTTTAAAGCACTTGTCTTCACTGTGTCCAAGCTTCTTGCAAAAGTTGCACCTGAATGTCCCGCCTTCCATCTTGCCTTTGAACTTTGAAAGCATGGCTTTTGTCTAATTAAAGTGCAACTTCAGCTTTCTCTTTGGTGTGGCGGTCTTCATCTATGAGGACTACAACCATCTCATAATAGGCCACCCTTAGTATAGTTTGGGTTTACGAAAATTTTCAAACCCCTTCTATACTAGATTGAAGAACTGCCTTCATTCATCTTCATCAACATTTGCTTTTAGGCTAGCAAGATTCTAAAGAATTGAGCCTATGTTGCTCAAATGTTCTCCTAGGGTATTACTCATTCATTTTCATATTAAAGAAATTTTCCTTGAGAAATACCTTTGAATTATTAATCTTGTTGCCAAAATAAAAGATTCTCTAATTTGTCCCATACCTCCTTGTCTAATTTGTCGAAGTCCACATGATGTATGAGGCTATCTGCGAGGCTGAGTCCAATGAGTGCAAGGCTTTTTCTTTCCTATCTTGCCAGACAAAAATCTTCTCGGCACCTAGATCTACTGCAAGTTCCTTTTCAATGCCCTTGACGACATTCCACACTTCATCCGAGGGCAAAAGGACGAAAGGACCAGATGTGTGAGAGATCAGAGCAAATCAACACAGCATGAAATGGATGAATGAGTGTATGTATAATGGTGAATGAAATCCAGTACAAGAGGCCCTCTGATGTGAGGTGACTCTGAGTAGTTGACCGATGAAAAAGCAAATGGCTCAGTCGGTGACAAAGGCTCGCGTTGAGGACAGCGGTGTCACTCCATGAGGTGGTCGGTGGCGAAGGCTCGCGCCGGTGGATGCGGTGGCACTCCAAGGTAGTAGATGTCTGTAGTGGGCAGCAAAAATGCAGTGGTGCAGGCTCTGGTGACAAGGATGCTGCTGTACCTGAGGGGTGCAGACTCTAGTGACGAGGGAGCTGCTGTACCTGAGGGGTGCAGGGCTGGGTGGCTGCAAGAGGGGAGCAAAAACACAGAAGTTGAAGATGAGACTGTAGCAACACTAGACTGCTGAAGATGATGAAGCAGTACTGCGCAGAGTAGGTACAGCAGACATAGTGCCGAAGATAGACGATGAACTGCAGGAGGTTGCCAGGCTGCTGCTGCAGCAGGATGCGATGATGAATGTGTAGCTGGCTGCTGCAGTAGAATCGATGAAGATCTGTGTGTTCGATCCGGGCTGCTGCTGTTGTGCAGGGAGTGGAGCACTGGTTGTTGATGATCGTTGATGATATGATGTGTTTATTGCTGAATTATGAAACGCTTTTAAATATGGGGCTGGAGCTGCTGGTCGACCCAGATACAGGCTGTCGACCAGCAGCCCAAGACATTAAATGTCTAGAAAATGCCGTTTTGGGCAAGTTTTCACACACCACCTCTCAAGCCAAAAAGGGACCATGAAAGAAGATGAGGAAGATGGTAATTGGGTGAAGAGGATCATGAAGAAGTATTTGGCTTTGGGTAGGGTTGGTTGTTGCGGGTGTAGATCATGTACTCTTCGTCTTTTGTAGAGTCTTTTAAGTTTGGGCTGTACTAGATCAATGCCACAATGCAAGGGTTTTCACATGCATGAATGCCCATTTGGGTTTTCATTCATACATGCGCCCGAAACATAAAAAACAGAATGCAATGCAATGGGAATGCAAGATGGTAAATGCAATGCAGTGGGTTTTCACATGAGCAATGCCCTCATGGGGTTTTCAGTTACTCATGCGCCCTTTACAACATTGATGGATAAAAAGGGTGAGGATGGCCCCCCTCTCACGCTGTTGAGGGTGACGGTGGAGGGCCGATGCCGATCCGCTCGCGAGGACGCTGGAGGATTGGCCGGTTGACAGACTTTGTAAGAATATCAGCATGGTTGTCCGCCGTAGGAATGTACTCGAGCCTGATGGTACCAAGCTCAACTTGTTCCTTGGTAAAATGAAAATGGACACCAACATGCTTGGTACGGTTAGAAAAAATAAGATTGCCGATGAGGGCAATCGCACTCTGACTGTCGAAGAAGATGGTAGTAGCGATGTCAATGGGAACAAGCATCTCCTCAAGAAGCTAACAAAGATACATAGCCTCAGTGGTGGTGTCATAAAGGACCCGGTACTCAGCCTCAGCTAAAGAACCTGCAACAATATCCTGCTTCTTGCTAGACCAAGAGAAAGGGCCAAATCCAAGTGAGTACAATGAGAACGCCGAGAATCGATACCCAACCCAGTCGAAGTCAGTGTAACCACGCAGGGTGATTCCACGAGTGTAGTGAAGTCCAAACATATAGATACCCACTAGATAGCAAACAACCCTCATCGTTGAACTCCAATGTGGGTCCTTGGGAGCATTGAAATACTGACTTAAAATGGATGCAATAGGAAATGTAAGGTCGTGAGTTAGTGAGCCATATAAGTTTCCCAACCACTTGTCAGTAGGCTCGCTTTTCATGTGGGGGTGAATCCTCCTCCTTTGTAAGTTTGATGGTTGGATCCAATGGGGTGGCCACAGGGATAGCACCATCGGGAAAATAGGAAGTAAGGAGTTGAAGACAGTACTTTTGTTGTGACAAAGATACCGTCAAGATGTTGGATCACCTCCATGCCAAGGAAATACGAGAGAAGACCGAGATCAATCATCTCAAACGTACGTCTTAATTGTGCCATGATATCAATCACTTTGGCTTGATTTAAACCAGAGATGATAAGATCATCGACATACAACACTAGATAGCACACCATCCCCTGATCTGTGTGGATATAGATTGGGATCGCAATGGGATGGGTGAAAACCTTGGCTACGAAGAAATTTGTCGATGTGATGATACCACGCTCGGGGGGCTGGCTTAGGCCCATAAAGAGATTTCTGCAGGCGGAAGACTTTGTCCTCGTACCCGGGGAGTGGGAAGCCCAGAGGTTAGTCAACATAGACTTCCTCCTCGAGAATGCCATTTAGGAAGGCTCTCTTGACATCCATCTGGTAGACTGGCCATGTGTGGTGTGCGGCCAAATTGAATAAGATATGGATTGTCTGTAGGTGTGAAGGTCTCGTTGAAGTCAATGCCTTCTTTCTGGCAAAAGCCTTGCACCACAAGCCAAGCTTTGTACTTGTCCATGGTACCATCGGCTTCAAATTTGGTGCAAAAAATCCATTTGGTTTCAATGACCTTCTCCACAACGGACCACATGCCATTACGGTCAATGCTTTCAAGTCCTTGTTCCACAACCTGTTTCCTAGCTGGCCGTTTGATTGCCTCTTTCCACGATGTCGGCTCATCATATGCCACTTAGTCTGCTGAAAAAACAGAGGCAAATGAGGCACGAAGATTAAGCCTACTGGACCGATGAAGACCATCCAAGGGGGTATTGCTTCGAAGCATGCCTAAATCCCGCATGGTCTGTTGATACCAACGGGGTAAAAGGTCCCTGGGTGGCTGTCAAGAGGAGGAAGGCTACTCAAGTGGCGGAGTAATAGTCAACTGATTAGGTTCATGTGGCACAGTCAAAGAATCTTGATTGGATGGTATAGGCAGTGGAAGGTGAAGTAAGTCCCGCTCATCAAAGACAATATCTCGACGAACGAAGACTTTGTTCCATCTTGGATCAAAAACTTTGTAAGCCTTTGCTTCAGAAGAGTAGCCCACAAAAATGAGCAACTCACTCCTTGGCTCAAGCTTGCCCCTTGTGTCATTCGGAGTGTGTGTGTGTAAGCACTAACCCAAAGACACAAAGATGGGAAACAATCGGTTTCTCGCCATAAAATGCCTCGAACGGGGTCTGTGAGGGCAAAAAGACCAAAGGACCGAATATACGAGAGATCAGAGCAAATCACACAGCATGCAATGGGTGTATATATATATATATATATATATATATATATGATAAAATCCAGTATAGGAGCTCTATGTGAGACTCTAAAGGAGCAGAGAGGGCTGCTGTCCCGTGATAATGCAAAGGCTGGTGAAGGCCCCGATCCGAGGCAGATGGTAGGCTGCCGTCCTGAAGAAGTGAGCAAAGAGGGCTGCCGTCCCGATGTCAAGATCAAAGGAGCATAGAGGGCTGTTGTCCCATAAAATGCAGATAACAGTGCTGAAGTGAGCCTGATGAAGGTGTCGATATAAGCCTAATGTAAGGCTGATGTGGGCCTGAAGTAAGGCTGCTGAAAAAACGCTGATGTCAGCCTGAGGTAAACGCTGAAGACAGCCTGATGTAAACGATGAAGTCAGCCCTGGTGTAGGCGATGAAGTCAGTCCTGATGTAGGCGATGTAAACGCTGATGTGAGCCTGATGTAGGCAGCCAGTCCAGCAGCAGTAAACGCTGAGGATGAACCCGATGTAGGCGGCCTGCACCAGCAACAGCAAAACTCAAGATGATTCATTTAAGAAAACGTTGGAATCCTTTTATATGAGTGAAGGGCTGCTGGTCGGTCAGGGTGAAGTGGCGGCCAGCAACACAAGACAAGAAAAAACCAAAAATATCCAAAAAGTGCCCTTTTTGGGCTGGATAACATGGCATATTTCCACAGAGGGTCCTGTGAGGGACAACGACCGTAGGGCAGTGGTTCAGAAGGTACACCGCAGTGTTGATCGATTCTGAGTCTTGACCAAAGGTGTTCTAGCAGCTCTACTGCAAAGAGCATGGAGTGTGCCATATGCATAACGGTAAGGTTCTTGCGCTCAACTACTCCATTTTGTGAGGGAAAGTTGGTGGAGGTGAGCTAGCGCTGAATGCCTTGCTCTTGCAAGAACTCGATAAATTGATGGGAGATAAACTCACCACCATTGTTACTGCGAGCAATCCCAATCGAGATGCCCAAGCCCCATTTGGTTAGTGACTAAATGAACCCACGTGGTAAAGTATTGGAAAGCATTTGATTTATGCTTCAGGAAATACACCCACATGTACCTCGAATAGTCATCAACAATCAGCGTGACCCATTCAAGGAGGGGGTTGGGCATTGCCCACTCAAGTCGAAGTGAATCAACTTGAGGATACCCTGAGCACGATGAGTAGCATGATGTGAGAACGGTGTACGATGCTGCTTACCCATTTGAAATCCTTGGTCAATTTGAGGTGGGGTATGCCTTCAACCAACTCATCCCTAGACAACTCATAGAGCGTGTCATAGGGCAGGTGACCATAGCAATAGTGCCATAGTCATTCAGTGTCGAAAGGAGCTCTAGTCACATAGGCAGTGGGCACGAACCCAATGTAACTCAAAACCCTCGAAAGATGGCTCACATAGAAAAGTATACATCTGGTATAAGCCATCCTTTTGTGCTTGACCTCGGGCAACAACGAGACCAATAGTCTCATCAATCACCTCAACAACTCGCTTGTTGAAGTAAACTCCACGATCGAGTTGGGTCAACTGGGATACACAAAGTAAGTTGAGGCCCAAGTTACAAACAAGATAGATATTGTCCAAGGTTGCCTGGTTGGGGCTTGTGTTGGTGTCAAATAAAACAATGCCAACAGATTTGATTGGCATCACGGTATTGTTGCCACATCGAACTCCACCCTTAGCAGGACGCTGAGAGATGAAAATGTTGGCATTGCATGCCATATGGTGTGTAGCTCCACTGTCAACCATCCAAGTGACCGGATGGCCACAGGGAAGAGTTGGGTGAGCTTCGATGATGGGCTCAGGTGGATCATCAGATAACTAACTGATCTAAACGAGAGCAGAAGCTTCCACACGCTCACTGCCTCGTCTAGCCCGTTGTTTCTTCTTCCTTTCGGAAGAGTGGCCAAAGTCAACCTCAGATGTGGCTTGAGCGACATTGGCCGAGGGATCAGAATGAGGTGTAAGAGAAGACCAATCAAACATCCCTTCCGGGGTGACAAAGGATATTGACTGGGGGGGGAGGACCTTGAGCAACTTGACCAATGGTTCACCGCTGAGAAGATCTAGGCCAATTTGTATCAGTGCCTTGTTGTCGGTTCCCTCGTGAGGGACCCTACTCCCTCTCGACTGCCAGTTTGGGGCATTGCTGCCCCCTTGTTTGTTTTGGCGATTTGAGGAGTGTTGGGGTTGTTACCTCTGTTTTCCCTGGCTTTGATGCTGCACTCATCATCAACATGTCCAGACATCTAGCAATGAGTGCAATATCTATTCTTTTTGGGAATATTATGTCAGTAGGGAGTGGGTGTCGAGGCAGGGTTTTTGGGATCAATGTTGTTGCCTTGGTGATTACCTAGGTTGCTATTCCCCTTCCCTTGCTGCCCTTTCTGAGGAGAGGTGGTATTAGACACAAGGACCCCCTCTTGAGTAGAGAAGGAAGAAGATGACTTCTTGGGGTGAAACTAGTCATGCAACCGAGCGAAGCGCAAGAGTTCGTACTCACACTCATATAGGTTAGGCATAGGTTCTAAACTAATGGTCTGTGTGACAAAACTAAAGAAACTAGGTGGCAACTTGTTCAGTAATGTGATGACTTGGTCTTCCAGAGACTTGGCGGAGCGGGTCGCATACTCCGCATTAAGGCATCGGTACCCAACAACCTTGACGTTCAGATCATTCCCCTCTTTGATAGAGAATATTTGGATTTGATGCTCGAGATCAATGCGACACGTGCGATCACGTGCTACATATCTCTCTGCAAGGTGTGCCCATCTGTCAGAGACACAGGGAAACTGTTGGAGTTGTGAATGAAACTCCGGCAGAAGGCCTTGCATGAGCTCCACTATGGCAGTGGCGTTCCTAGCTTCCCAATAGCGGATGACTTCAAGAGGTGCTAGTGAGGGGTGGGGTTTCGGTTCAAGTCCCTTCACCAGGTTCCAAGAACCTTGGGAAGTGAAAACCTGTTCCATAAGGTTAGCCCAAGTGGTGTAATTAGACCCATTCAAACAAGTCTTTTCAGTGAAAGCATTTCTATACATAGAAACATGAAGGGAAGGAGGTGGTGGGGTCCAGGATGGCTAGTACCCGTATCCGGAGTGTAGAGGATTAGGTGGAACTCCAGAATAACCACTAATATCCGGCATAGGTGTAGGACCTGGCGAGGGTACTCCATAAGATGGGATATAAGGCTGTGCATTTGGCTCAGGTGGAATGCCTGGCTAAGGCACAAATCCTCGAGTAGGCACATAGGCTGGTCCTGGTGTAGTGCCAGTGATGGGTTGGTAAACTACTTGATACCCCGGAACGTTGGGTGGCGACACAGTGCCGGTGGGCAAAGTGCCGAGAGATCCCTATGTTGGGTAAAACCCATATGCAGGTCCTTGTGGTAATGGCTGCATGCCAATGCCAGCGAGAAAAAACATGGGTTGGGTGGGAGGGTTTTGTGCTTGTGGTTGTGCAGTATTCCAAAACACATTAGAAGCAGGAATAGAAGGTGAACTAGAAGAGAAAATAGTATTACCTCCTTGTACACCAGTAGTCTAGGAGCGTATGCTGCCCCTAGACCCTCCTCTATTTGGGTTCACATTACTCCACGGATCGAGGGTAGTTGTTGGTACCATATGCTGAACTTGTGCTGCGGAAGAAGACACATAGGTAGTGTTAGGCACATAAGCACTCAAAGGTACATACGATCCTGACACGGTCTCCGACTGAGTTGATGACGATGATCTCCAGACGACCAAAGGTGGTACCTGTCCTCCCTAAGAGAATGTCCCAAACTGAAGTCCAAGCTATCAGCTAGGCTGCGTAGCAAAGCTCTCCAGATGAGGCTACATACTGGGAGCCAGTACTGGCTATCCCCCTCTGGAAGCGAAGTCTAATAAGCTTGAAGAGGAAGGTCGAGATGCCAAAGATGTAGAGGGTGAGTAGGCGTAGATGGGCTGGTCGTCTCCCAATGTAAGACCTCGAACGATGAATAAGAAGTCCCATCCTCCGTGTGGTTCAGATCTGAGTAAGGAGAATCAACTTCAAGTGACAAGGGCTAGTCCTACAGAATCATAGTCACAAGGGACCGGGGACGGTAGCGGGGGACGGGGACCGAAATGGGACGGGGGACGGCCGTATGTAGGGAACGGGGACGGGGGTAGGAACGGCACTTAAGAATCACTTTGTCAGCGGCACACGGGCAAAGCTTGCATGCCCATGGCCGTGCACCACCTCCATGAAGTTGAGGGAGAACTTGAGTGTGAGGGTGGGTGGAGCTGTGTGTGTGTGTGTTTGTGTGTGTGTGAAGCTTGAGAGAGTGTGTGTGAGGGAGAGAGTGTGTGAGTCTTGAGAGGCTAGAGCTTGGTTGTGCAAGAGCTTGAAACTTGAGACCTTGGCCCTTGAGGCTTGCCGCTTGAGGGAGAGAGAGAGAGAGTGTGTGTGTGTGTGTGTGAAGCTTAAAGTGTGAGAGGGAGTGTGTGTGTGTGTGTGTCCTCTTATAGGGAGGGAGGCAAGAGAGAGGCCGAGGCCCAAAGCCTCAAAGGCTCAAGGCCTATGGACCAAGGCTAAAGGCCCACGAAAAGCCCTCCCCAAACGGCCAGAAAAAATGTGACCGTTGCCCAATCATTAACCTGGGGCGTTCCCATGCAGCAGTCCCTCACAGCCATCCCCTCCAAGATCCGTCCCCGGAACGCCGTCCCTTGTGAGGGACGCCCATCTGGGGACGTCCATCCGTCCCCGTCCCAAAGTGTCCCCGGGACAGCGCCCCCCCCGTTCCAAGGGTCCATCCCCTGTGACTATGTCCGGAATCATGGTAGACGATCCATGCTATGTGCTCTCTAGGTCTTCAATCCCTTTGCTCACGATAGCTCTGATACCATGTGAGGGCAAAAGGACGAAAGGACCATATGTGCAAGAGATCACAGCAAATCAACACAGCATGAAATGGATGAATGAGTGTATGTATAATGGTGAATGAAATCCGGTACAAGAGGCCCTCTGATGTGAGGTGACTCAGAGTAGTAGACCGGCGAAGAAGCAAACACGATGTCGTAGCAAAGGGCTCGGTCGGTGACAAAGACTCACGTAGAGGACCGGTGGCACTCCGTGAGGTGGTCAGTGTTGAAGGCTCACGTTGGTGGATGCGGTGGCACTCCGAGGTAGTAGATGTCTGTCTGTAGTGGGCAGCAGAAACACAGTGGGGCAGGCTCTAGTGACAAGGGTGCTGCTGTACCTGAGAGGTGCAGACTCTGGTGACGAGGGTGCTGCTGTACCTGAGGGGTGCAAAGCTGGGCAGCTGCCAGAGGACTGCACAGAAGCAAAAAAGCAGAAGTTGAAGATGAGACTGCTGCTGAAGATGATGAAGCAGTACTGCGCAGAGTTGCTACAGCAGACACAGTGCTGCAGATAGACAATGAACTGCAGGAGGTTGCCGGCCTGCTGCTGCTGCAGGATGCAATGATGAATGTGTAGCCGGCTGCTAGAATCGATGAAGATCTGCGTGTTCAATCCGGGCTGCTGCTGTTGTGCAGGGAGTGGAGCACTGGTTGTTGATCGTTGATGATATGATGTGTTTATTGCTGAATTATGAAGCGCTTTTATACATGGGGTTGGAGCTGCTGGTCGGCCCAGATACACGGCCAGCAGTCCAAGACATTAAATGTCTAAAAAATACCTTTTTGGGCTAGTTAAATGCCATTTTGGGCAGGTTTTCACACACTCCATTCCTCATCAGGAAAAGCCTGATCTTCATCTGCCAGGTAGGAAAGTCGGAGCCATTGAATTCTCCAATGCAATGTTGCTTCTGATGGTCTCCATAGCTCACATTTTTAAAATCCCCAAATCAGCCACTGATATGGCATTGCAGGTACTGTAGGTGGCAGCGACACGGAGGCTGCAGAAGCAGCAGGTGGCGACAACGGGCAGCAGCGAACAACAATGGGCAACACTTGCATCACGTGGAGGCACAGGCTATGGCGACGACCAGCTGGGCCAATCAGCTCATGACAAGCAAAGGCGGCGGGTAAAGTGGCACAGCAGTGAAGATGGTGGATGTAGAGGGAGATGCTTATCCCGGCTCTGATACCATGTTGGTTTTCATGGTACCAAGGTGGTGGCTGGATGGGCGAGTGGCCGAGAGAGAGAGAGAGAGAGAGAGAGAGAGAGAGAGAGATGACAAAGTTGTAGAGTGAGAGCTAGATTGCATGACTCAATGAAGATTTAGTTGACATGTTGAACCTTCACCAAGCACATGCTTTTGTAGGTTTGAAGCCTTATCTTTTGACCTTGGAAATTACACACACACTGAACCGATGACACATGACACACTTATCCTATCCACACACATAGGGGGTGTTCACACCTACTGAGCCCCACACAGCACATCATCTTCATTGATTTCACAGCACTCCTATGAAAATAAATAGTGTCAAGTTAAGCAGATGATGTCTCTCAAGAGACAACAGAGGGCATGTTCTGGGATAGGCTTATCCTCTTCCATGCAGCTAGCTGCACAAGAAGAGAAGAGTTTATGCTTCTTTGTATAGACCACAAAATGGATGCTCTCTATGGAGAGATTGATTAACAATTGCATACAGAAAACAACCAAGGCACCAGACAGGCTAGATCCTCGACGTTGGTGGCTCTATATCCACGTGAGCATCCAGGTGGGTCACCGTGGACCGTCCATGTATAGCACCACTTCCTCTCCCCAACACAGAGAAGTGCTTTAGATGCTGAGATTGCTACGGAGCCCAAAAAGTGAAAACGTCTTTTGGAGCAGCTTATCACGAACTCCATGTGGAGCCCAGATCAGGCATGGACTTGGGAACACTAAGAAACTGAGATATTCAGAGTCTCTGATACATGAAAGGTGTCAAAAAAGGACCATTGTCTACTCCATATGCAGCCATGATCACGCATGCACTTGGGAACACTAAGAATCTGGGATATTCAGAGGTGTCAAAAAAGGACCATTGTCTAGCATACTGCAAGATTTGAGGATAAATTCACACATACCATTGGACCACTGCCAGGTCACTAAGTAAGAGGATTGACAAGATCAAAAGTTTTTGCTCTCTAGGGCTCTGGAGTCTGATGGATCAAGCCACAATATATCACTCCTACCTGCATTATTAAACCCTTAAATATTCTATCCTTTTCCGTTTCAATTCCTAAGCAAGCTACCTAAGGCCTGCAGTCTCTACAATTTACAGCCCTCACTGAGAGAGCCTCTCCTCAGCCTTTACTTTAGTTGTACCAACATAAGGTCAATCTCAGACTCAATGCTTTTCTTGAAAAACATTAAGGTATGAGAGTATGGGTGTTAGCTTAAAGCATCCTATCTACAAATGCTACAAAAAAGGCATGTCAAGGTCAAGATGCACTCAATGCAAATCTATCCAAGAGAATCCCTTACAGATGATGCCAAGTCGTCTTCATTCAGCATCTTCGCTAGCCCAAAATCACCTACAAAGTTCAAAAAGCTATTAGTGGCCACCTCCATGGCAGATTGAACACTCATGCAAGTCGTAGTCAAGCCACAGAATTGAATATTCACACATGAAATGCATTACAAGGGTTCCAAAAGTGTAGCGAGAAAGGTTAACACCATGAAATGCATTACAAGGCTTTCAAAAGTATAGCTACAAATGTTAACACAATGAAATCCAACGAGTTTCACTTACCCAAGTGGATATCCTGCTCTTTGGTTAGAAATATGTTGGAGCACTGCATGATTACAAAGACAAAGATGACTCAAAATTAAAAGCCCTCTATATCACCGAAGGGGAGGCTGCTCATTGGTAAAAGCCTATCAAGCTTACCTTCAGATCCCGATGCAAGATGTGATTCGAATGCAGGTAATCAACTGCCATCAAAAGCTGCACAAACCACTTGCATAATCTCTGCAAAATAAACCGGCCACAATGATTATGGTGGACTAGTACTCCATGCAGGGCTATATTGTGGCTGTTGCAAGAACCTAGCAAGCAAATCATCCCACAGCATGGCTGCAGAGAAAAACACATGGAGATATGATGTGCCCAACCTCCTCTGGGAAAAGAACTCCACTTTGCTTTCTGATTGTTTCGGCCCTATTGACAGTCAAAGAAAAAGTTGACCGAAACCTGCAAAAATGGCATACATTCTTGCATTAACTTCTTGACATGAAATGTGTGCACTTACATGTCACCACCTTCACAGTATCCTGTGACAATGCATATGTAGCAGCCCTGCAACACACAGAAGATGGCACAAATGAGCCCAACTTTCAAGCTTTACGAGAACAGAATGTGCACACATCATGCTACCATCAATACATAGGAGAAGGCAGGAATCACAACCCTAATGAACTTACTTTCTCTATCCAGGACTCTTTGTACTCCAAAATGAAAGGATGTTGCACTTTTGACACCAGATCCATCTACATAAAGAGACAAGGTCATATAATCATTTTGGAGGTCTATGTACGGAAGCCCCAGTGCAGAAAACGTTGGAAACATGAAACAATACTAGTACTGAGCAATGTAAAGCATACCTCCTGATGGGCAGATCTTCTGCATCTGTCGGTTTGGCGTGCCAGCCGAATCTTCTTGAGAACATATCTAGAAGGCAGCAACGAATTTGAGAACCCATAAAAAGAGGCCAAGAAGCAGCATGCATCAAAGAGCTGCTTGCTGCACAAACCAAGCTTATGAATATGAAGGAGCTTACTTCTTCTTCTCTGTCTTGTGATGGACAAGAATGGCAGAGCCAAATGCACCCCTCCCCACCTGTCCCATAATCTCATAGTGATCCATGGTGCTTGTGATAGAGTAGCACTTGAGCCTAATTCTAGAGTGTTTCAAACCTCTACTCTGAATGCCGCATACAGTGTGAAGGCAAGCTCCATCGCTTCATCTTATTTGCCTGTTTTGAGTTCTTTCAGGGTTACCACTGTTGACTCGGGCGGTGAGAGCCACAGAAATGTGAAGCTGCGGAAAAATAAGGAGAAAGATGATCGTACTGGATTGGAGAAGAGAATCAAATCCGAGGTGCATTTACCATCGTGCGGATAGAAGGGCCTGAGCGCAGGACTAATGATGTGGGCGCTGATTACAAAACAGCCACAATACAAGCATGGACTGTGTTAGACGTGTACGGGGGAGAGAGAGAAAGGAGGAGGAGGAGGAAAGAATGATGGTGCTCGCTGCTGAGGTGAGCTAGGAAACACGCGCAGAGAAAGATGAAAAGGTTTGAAGCGTAGGGGGGGGGGGGGGGGGTGTGTGTGTGAGAGAGAGAGAGAGAGAGAGAGAGAGAGGGGCTTGTCGCGAGTGGCCTCTGGAAGTGTAAAGGAGGTGCAAGAGCTGTCCAAGTGTTGTAACCGTAGTGGTAGTGATCAAATTTGAGTGGGGAAAAAGTTACGAGCTTGCAGCAGGTGGGGAGTTGAAGAGAGATTTGGGCTGCAAGCTTTGCTGATGAAGAGCATATAAGGCAAAGCTTTGGACAAGAAGGAAGCTAGGCTGTAGGGGGGAGCATCTATCAACATCTTCTTTGTTGGCTTAGAGAGAGAGGAGAGAAGAAGAATAGAGAGAGGGGGAGATGGCGGAGTTTTATAGAGCTGCGCTCTCTCACTATGCGAAGCTTCAAATCGGCATATTATGCGTGTGAGTTTAAAGAGAGAGAGAGAGAGAGACGGATCATGCATGCGGGCTTCATTTAGCTTGATGCCAATATGCAATGTGCATGTGAGCTTGATGGGCATACATAGATGCATCATGAGAGAGAGAGAGAGAGGGAGAGATGGATCATGCATGCGTGCTTCATTTAGCTTGATGCCAATATGCAATGTGCATGTGAGCTTGATGGGCATATATAGATGCATCATGAGAGAGAGCGATGGATCATGCATGCGGGCTTCATTTAGCTTGATGCCAATATGTAGTGTGCATGTGAGCTTGATGGGCATACATATGTCCATTGTGCATGTGAGCTTGATGGGCATACATAGATGCATCATGCTGGCTTCATTTAGCTTGATGGATAGGCATGCCAATATGTAGTGTGCATGTGAGATGGGCATACATATGTCCATTGTGCATGTAAGTTGTGTGTGTGTGTGTGTGTGTGTGTGAGAGAGAGAGAGAGAGAGAGAGAGAGAAGACAAAGGTGTCATGCATGTGGGCTTCATTTAGCTTCCTCTTTGTTGTATGTTTGTTGTTTCTTTCCCATATATATGGCTGCAACAAATTGCTTAGCTTGCAAGTTGTTGCATCCACCCACATACACCAAGCTTGCTTTTGATTGATGGCCCATGATCCATCTTCTAGGCTAATCAGCAACAATAACCTTCAACTTGTAATAAGCCACCTTCCCTTTTGCCATAGAACATGCAATTAAATTTTCATGTCGTGCAAAACTCATCTTCTCTTTCCCATAAATTTTGCTTCAATCACTCAAGTTCTCATTTGCACTAAATAATTTTGCCATTAAATAACTAAAATTATATAATGTAGTGTGTTATATGCCATCTCGCAGTTTGATTTTTTACATGTAGACCTACACTTCATTTAAACACTGTTAGAATTCAGTCAAATGTGTTTTTGACCTTTTAAGGTAGTTCTTTATAACAAAACAAAAAAATAACTTTTTTTATTTCTAGGATGTATTTAAATGTGTGGGATGATAAAAAATTAGACTTGCCGAATATTTGACCCGTTTTTTTTTCCAGCTTTGATGATCCATTTTCATTTTGCCCCCATAAAATTCAATGACGCAATTTTTAAATTTTCCATAGAATTCAATGACCCGTTTTCAATTTCGCTTTGTTGTTGTTTTGATGACCCTTCTATTTTTGCTATTAATTTGCCAATAATGCACTTAGAATTTTTTTCTCGAAAAGTGTATCATTGGTTCTTAATTATAAAGTGAAAGATCTTGGTATGGATATGGCCAAGGGCCTCTCTGAACTTTTTGTAAAGGTTTTTCTTTGTTAATACTATATATACTTACTTCCCAAAAAAAAGATTTTTTTCTCGAAAAACTTCCCATATTTTGGATGTTTTTCATCTAGCCTGTAAAATATCATTTGGGACTCCCCACACAGTATGGTGTTTGCAAAAAAAAAAACATTGGTTCAATGTGAGAAAATGATCCAAGCAAAGAATACTCAAAGAAGTTTGAATTTCTTCATAGGGCTTTTGAAGACAATGAAGGTTTCTCATGAACCAGTTCTGGTAGCCAATAGCTATCACTTTTGAAAGAATGCACCTAGCACAAGCTCTATGCTCCATGTGATGTAGATAAACTCCAATGACATATAGTTTCCTTGCTTCACGTGATGTAAATAAACTCCACTGAAGTATAGTTTCCTCTATGCCCTATCGAAGTATAGTTTCCTCTGCGCTTCTTGTGACATAAACTCTAATGAATTATAGTTTCCTCGCCCAAAAGAAAAAATCTATCTTTGACCACTTTTGAAAGAGAGCCCCATCCCCAACTTCATGCCCTCATTCAATGTGGCCTTTTTGTGCCACATTTCATTTATTTCTCAAGTCTATGTTCATTACTTATCAAGAAATCAATATAGCACTAGTAATCTAGAAAAAGAACATTCAATCCAAAAATTGGATTCGTGCAATCTTTTTGTGCCGTATTACATTCATTCTCAAGTCCGTGTTCATTTCTCATCAAGACATTTATATTACTCATTAGTAATCTAGCAAAAGGAACATTCAATTCAAAGCTAGAGGGTAATTCTCTCACATTGGCTACTCACGGAAAAAGAAAGACAACTCAGTAAAAAAAACAGGGTGGATAAAATAACATTTTGAGAAAATATTACAATTGTAGCATGTGCTATGATGAGGGGGGCATGTATACTATGCACAAAGGGATGAACGGTGAAGAAGTCAAATGAAAAACAAACTTCAAATCACATAAAATAAGGATGATAGTAGCTGACAAATTGCCTTTTTAAATGAAACATGGAAGGTTGTGTGGGTGTTGTTACTCATTTAAGATAGAGAGTGTTGTGCCTTTTTGTATTGGTTTTGGGAGACAAAACCCAACAAAATTTTAAGACTCCCTACCCATCTCCTAAGGAAAATTTACTGTACAACAAAGAATCTAACAAACAAATCTTCTTAATATCAAATAAGACATGGTGAAAATCAATGGAAGACCACGTGAATTCTTCCTCCATCACTTGAATGTTT